>NW_026020176.1:740381-1340381 GCF_900185275.1 Solanum verrucosum
GATGACAAAAATAGGGCAAAAAGAGGTTGAAAGCCTAGTGTAATGTTAAGGAGGGCAGAAAGTCACTAAGAAGTACCCAAATGTACCACACCTGACCCTGAGCCTACGTCACAAGCCAAGAAAGTCCTATAGTGATCCTAGAATCTAGTTTGGAGAGTCTAAGTAGTGAAAATAAGGGCAAGCCTATGGTACTGAGCACTAATTGTACTTGAAGCTATTTCTAAGTGTGAGTGTTGAATGAATCCTTGTACTCAATTCATAAGTCATTGTGTGAAAGAAAAGGGATTTCGTTTGAAGTAAGGGACTTAGTACATTGTCGGAACATTGGTACCTTGGTGATAGTGAGACCGTGTATGTTGTGTTAGTTGGTCTATCGTTGTCATAGTTTGATCCGCATGAATTAGCTTATCGAGTCTAAGAGAACAAATTTTGTACCCACAAAGAGAGTGGGGTAGAGAGCCATGTGATTGCTTGTGCTTGAAATGCTTGCTTCTATACAAGTGTCATTTAGAGTCTTAGTGCGTCGCTTGAGGACAAACAATGAATTTAAGTTGAGGATGTTGATATACCGTGAGTTTACGGTATATCTAAAACATTTCACTTGCAAGTTGTGTGTGTCTAGGGCCTTTTTGTATTAGTTTTTATGTGTTTTCTATCATATTTTGCAGGAAAGATGTTTAGGCACGAAAGTAAAGAGACAGCTGAAAGAAATGCAGAAAAAGTGCTTTCACGGAAGTGATCCACGGACCGTAGGTCCATTGACAGTCTGTAGGTGATGGCCGTAGATCAGCAGGCAGGGCATGGAAGGCAAATCAGGGAAATCTGACCAAGTGTGGAACCACGGTGGCCATTGACGGTTCGTAGATTGATTCACGGACCGTACTGTTCAGCCGTAGATTGATACTGCGAAGGTTCCAGTACCTGATTTTTGAAGATTCTAAGTGTAAAGCTACGGAGGGGGATTGATGGACCGTAGATCGATCTACGGTCTGTGCTATAGTTTCGTCGTTTGCTTTAGAGAAGCTGATTGGTGGAAGCTGAAATATTTTCCAAGTCCTGGCTGACGGAAGGGACTCACGCACTGTAGATCCACTGATGGTCTATGAGTCAGTCTCATAGAATGAAGACGCGTGCCTGAACAAACATTCTTTAATTTGTTTCCTTTTTAACTTAGGACTTGTTTTCTATAAATAGGGTATGTACACCTCGTTTTTGGGGATTAGACATTATTATTCTAGTTTTACTTTGTGACTTGGGAGATTAATTTTCAAGCCTAGCAATTATTGATTTCCTAAGTTCATTTTGAAGATTTTGGTTTTGCAATTCAAGTTGAATTTCTGGGTTTATTATTCTCCTTACGTAAGTTCATGATTTCTTCGTCTAAACCTAGGAATTATGTTCTTGCTAATATGGGTAACTAAATCCACAACTACGGTTGTGGGAACCATGAGCGATTAACAAAGTATGAATAGTAAATAAGCAATTTGTGACTAGTATTTCGCATGAATTGATAATGCTTTCGTTTAGAAGTCTTTTTTAACGGTGGCCAACGTTAGAACTCGCCTTGTTACTACTTGCCAGACCAAGGAGGTAATTAACAAGAAAAGGATTATCAACATAGATTTAGTGTGATACTATCTAATAGTCTAGTGTCGATTGGTGCGAAGTAAGAACTAAGCCAAACATCGATTATGATGGCTAATATGAGGTATAGGTAAAGGGTTAGTAAATTATACACGCGTAGCTAGACTAAGGTGCGGGGTGAAATTTTCTAGATGTCGGACCAAGGATTTAGAGATACATAATTTACCACTTTGCATGTGATATACTAGGAAAGGATTCTTATTACTAGGATTATAGCGTTATGAGCTTGTGGGGAACACGTATACCCTAGTTAATTCTCTCATCTTGATAACAACAAAAATTGACTTTTGTTTATTGATTACTTATTGAATTCTTACAATTTGTTTCACAAACCCCCCATTTAATTACTTGTTTCTGGAAGTAATTTGACTAATTGAATTTAATTGTTGGTTAAAGTAAGGTCTAAACCATTTTCCTCGTGGGATCGACCCCAACCTACAAGTTGGGTTCTTTACTTGATAACGATCGCTTATGCTTCTCTAGGGAGGTGTAATTTAAGTTTATCAATAGTGAAACTCCTTCATGGCTTTCCTGATCTCCTCTTTCATATTCAGCTTGGTTGCCTCTTCCTTTGACCTCCACTCTCTCTCTTGTTCCTTATAGTGATCAAGCTCGAAACAATTGACATATGGTTCATTTGGGATTGGAATTTGAAAAGTAGTATTTTGAGGCAATGGCGGAGCAATTGAGGGATTTTGGGTATTTTGAGTGGCTTGGTAATTTGGGGGAAAGTTTGGGGGTTGGTATGCTGATTTTGGTGATGGGGGAAGGTTTGGGGATTGTTAACATTTTGATTTTGAGTGGGACGGCAAGCTTAAGGGTTGGCATTTTGATAAGGAGGGAAGGTTTGGGGGTTGGTACCTTGAGGAGGAGGTGGCGCTTGGTAAGAGACAAAGGCATGATGGGGATTTTGGGGTGGTTAGATCAATGATTGGGGAATTTTGAGCGGGGTCAGAGGGTGGGTTTTGAGATTGTTCTGTGTTTGAAGGAGGAAAGTGAAATGGAGGCCTTACATCTCCTGAAGGGTTGAAAGCAGAAATTGGATTACGCAAATCTTGCATTCTTTGCATTTCGATCTTTATTTCGGTAATCTGTTGCATTAACTGTATAACTAATTCATTTTGATCAGCGGCGGTGGGCTGAGCCACGACAACATCAGTCAAGCCAACCTCGTCATTGTTATCACCCATTACTGCCTTTCCTTTTTGCGAACTTTGATCGGGGAAGGAATCTTTGGGAGCCCTAGATCTTGTGAAATAAGGGTGTTCAGTCAGTTTATCAACACAGATCAGTTCTAAGCACATGATAGAAGAAAAATAACTCAAAAGATAAACGTGTTAGTGTCTGAAGGTGATAAATAGTGCAAGATATCACACATTGGTGCAAACAGACAAAGGTTGCTTCATTTGAAGATAGACTAGCCCACTGATATAAAAAATATGGCTAATAGACAAAAAATTGTCTATTTAGCTTTGGGATTAGTGACAGAAAGATTGACTTTCGTCGAGCCAAGTTTTCTTTTTCATCTTTTATTGATATACTTCTAATTTTCGATTGAGATGAAATTCGAACCTCATTGCAAGAGTTGAAAAAGATAAAATTTCTCAAAATGAGGACTGAACCTTGAAAGGCTGCCTACGTATCTCAAAAGAGAATTCAGGTCCTACGTAGTTCGACCCTTGAATCTCTTTTCGATTTAAGATAGAGGATTAACCTTTATTCCGAAATGAGAAATTAAGATTTGAAAAATGAAGTTCGAATTTTGTTGGGAAACTAAAGACTCAAAGAGTATTTGGACGCATTTTTTATAGTGACTTGATATTTGTGCTTAGAGGTTTCTAGAAAATTTCCAAAAAACGTAGGCTAGAACATCTCCAAATAAAGCAATATAATCATACAAGCAGTTATAACACATAAACAGTTATTGTACATTTTTAAAATATGTGACCCTTTTGTGCCAAGGGTAGGCCTAACAATTTGAGGGATGTATACGTCATTTGAAACATTTCATTGTCCCTAAAACCCGAATTTATACAAATTTTGTGAATAAACTGAATGGGGATACATAATAGGGTAGGATACAAAATAATCAGTCCCGCGTAGGGATACAATCCTAAACTGTGCTTCCACGAAAGGTCCTTCACCTTTGATTTCTTGTCATCTCCGAATGTCCATACTTTAGATGGAATCGTAGATTGTACAACTCCTTCTTCGAATAGAACAAACTATTAAACTCCCAACCCCAAGAACAATGATTTTTCAAACAACATATACATCCTTCAAATTTAAACACACAAGTATGATCATCTGTTTAGGCCATGGGCCTTTTTGGACTCAAGGTGGTCTTTCTAATGGGCCCAACACACCTTGGGTGTTGGGTCATCTTAGTTCAATGCACTAAAAAGGATTTGGTTTCGCTCTACACTAGTTGCCTAAGAGTTGGTTTATATAAGACCTAGTTACTCGAGTCAGACAAACTATGGGGTCAAGTCTAATAAATGACGTTGGATGACCACAAGCCAACTATTCGTTTATCACTTCAAATGAATTCAAATAGTATTTTTATTGAAGGACAGTCGTGGTAAGCCACGTAACCGGCTTTTTTCCTAATGCAAACTACTTGCCATTTGGCGGAATCGATGCCATAAATGACACAA
Source organism: Solanum verrucosum (assembly GCF_900185275.1). Classification (NCBI taxonomy): domain Eukaryota; kingdom Viridiplantae; phylum Streptophyta; class Magnoliopsida; order Solanales; family Solanaceae; genus Solanum; species Solanum verrucosum. Next base: position 744,683 of record NW_026020176.1, read on the forward strand.
TTTATAATATACAAGAATTGAAATAATTAAGCAATTTAAACAAATAGCCAAATAAGTTAATTTTAAGGTTAGAACCCATTCAACTCCCCAGCAGAGTTGCCATTCTAATTTATTTAAAAATAGATTGATACTAGTTTAGAGTCGCCACTTAATTTTTAAAGTAAAATTAAGAAAACTATTGTTTTCAAAAGACTACAACAGAAAATCTGATGAAAACTTTTAAAAGGGATTCGGGGTTCATATTAACATTTCAGGAAGGGTTTTAAAGCACCCGAAATGCCCACTAACACGCGATTATCCGGTAATTAACTATTTGGCAAGTTATTTTAAAGAAGATGGGCATACTTGATTAAATAGAGGGAATAAGCAATTAAGACTTAAAATAATTTTTTTTAGGGGAGAGGGAAATATTAAAAATATTATTAAGTAAATTTTTAAAGTAATTTAAGTAGAAAAATAAGCATGATTATTTAGTCTTTAGAAAATCCCGAAGTGACTACTTTTGGGGAAATTGAATTAGGAACCTTAAAATTAACTAGCAAATAAACGTTTAAACAAATACGAAGAAGATAAAAATAAAGGGATAGAGAGAGTTTGGGGCCCAAGTTTGGTTTTCTGTCCGTCTGGGCCATTACTTGGGCCTACTTTCACTTTGGGTTTTTGGCCCATTAGAGACCACCTGTACCTGTCCTAGGCGAACATAAAAAAAACTAACTTTCTTTTGAGCTTTTGGCCCAATCTTCACCTATCCTTAAATTAGCAAATAATACCAAAAATAAATGGGTCTTTGACCCAATTACATTACAATACAAAAACTGAAATTTAAGAGGGCTTCTCAGGCCCATTTCTGCTGTGATATACAATGTATACAGTCCTTCTTAGACTCTTGAACACCTATACATCGACTTTTGGGGACCTGTTCCTCGATTTTATTGGCTGGCCGACTCAGAAGGAAGTGATTTAAGCCTTTATGGCTCTCTCAAAATGCGAGAAAGGGAAATAAGAGTAAAAGAGGACTCGGATGGTATCACATGCAACAAAAATAAAGAAAACGAATTAGCATCCGAAAATAATAAGAATGATAATATGCATAAGATAAATTATCAACTAAACGCAATTGAACTCATCAGTGGAGCTCCAAAGAAAGAAATGCAAGTTCACAAAGCAAACCAACCCAAGTTGATGATCAAAAGTTGATTATTTATGCTACTGCTTCCAAGCAGAAAGCTACAAACTGTAGCTCACTTTTGTTTATCAAATTTAGACAATGAGTCATACTTCTTCAAAAAAAAATAAATACTAAACCATACTAACAGCACTGACAAATATAAAATCGAGCCAAATAAACAATAAAACAAGAAGAGATCAAATAGAATATTAGTGCACACTAAAATAAAAAGAGTAACCATTTTCCTTCCCAAAAAAAATTTGCTACCTCGAAAGAATTTAAACAACCAAAAGTTGCAACCATTTGACTCTCACATGTATTCTCAACTCACAACCAAATCGAAGACATAAGCCAACACACTCAAATAATATGCAAGGACTCAAGAACCACATTGATGAAGCAATAACCACTACAAGGGAGGGACTCGATGCACCACACTTCATTGCTGAAAATTAACGAATTCCTATGAACAAAATAAACAACAATAGAGAGCTTAAAGACATAGTAAATAGAACAGGGAAATTAGGCAGAGGGAAAAATGGGTAGAAGTCAAGAACTAAAACAAAGGAAAAGGAGGATAAAATCTGGGAAGGGAGCACACACACAACAAGAACCAATACTCCGAGTCAAATTCAATCATCACAAGTAAAAGATTTAGAATGAAGGCACTAGAGACTTAAGAAGGAAACCAAAATCTTGACGTCTTGATCCATTCATCCAACTCGAGGTGCAGGAATGAAGAACGTGACGTCTAACATAAAGCACTATTACAGTTTTATGGTGAACAAGAGCAAACTAAGACTAGTACAACATTTCAAAATCGATCACGACTATACCATAAAAAATAAGAAGACAGAAGCAACAAAAGTCAGGAACCAGCCTTCCCACGTCTATACACACACATTCAGGAATGAAAAGCTAATAAATCAACAAAACAAAAAGAAACTAACTCTTATGGGAAACCAAAAAGAAAATGAACAAACAAACAAAATGCAACTATACTAAGAGTGACAAATTCATATTTAAATGAGCAAAAAAAGGTATATAATTTATCATCTACACCAATAGTAAACTACAAATAGAATAGGCAAGGGGACTAATAAAAAAAATGAAGAACTACACCTTTTTTGGAGCAGCGTACTGGAGACAACGAGCTTCTGAACATGACTCCACCACCAGTCGCGCTTCGCCGGGTTCCGGCGAGAGCTTTCAGCAAAAGAGAGTAGGAAACTTGACACGGTAGTTCGAGATTAGAGGTCCTTAATCTAACTACTGTATTTGTGCCCCTTTATGTATTTTCTGTCTGTTTTTTTTTTCTCAACTTTTATATATAAATCATGTTCTTCCAACTCTATTTTTTCCAACAACTTAACTGAAGGCAAAGAGGGGCTTTATATAAATGGGAATAGGGCAGATTGGGGGGAAATCGGGTGAAGCAAATGGGATCCATTTCAATTCAAAATTTGAATTTTTTTATGTACAAAAAATCCAATTTCTCAACAAATTCCAACTGCTAAACAACAAGAGCCGTTCGATTCTTTGCAAGGACGTACAAGGCAGGGAAATCACTCCACCTGGTTGTGAAGGACGAATGTGCAGCTGCTACTCCTGCTGAAGCAGTACATCACATACTATTTGTCGAGGCGATTGGAGAAGACGACAAAGCGATCTGCTTTTTGCCATGATTTCTGCCGCTGCTCGCTTTCCGTGAAGACACCGTTTGCTCGCTGTTGAAATCGACGCCGTTTGCTCGCTGTTGTGTTGCTGCTGTGATTGACACCGTGTACTGATGCGTACAATTGATGTATTTTGTGAACGTTGGAGCTGCTGGGTTGTGTGAGGACTATGGGTTGTTGTATGTATTGTATTGTAGTTATGGGCTAGGTTAATTGGATAAAAGAATGGGGTACTGGGAAGGAAAAGCATTGGGTTGGGATTAAGTGAATTGGGTTGCTGAAATTTGTGAAAAAAATGCCCAAACGGATTTAGGGAATTCGGCTAATAAGTTACAATTTTAACCGAATTGAGTGGTCAATCGCATTACAAATTTAGCCAATTAATTAGGAATGTAATCAAATTGAATTCATTTTGTAAGTTCGGCTAGTAACTAAATAAGACGAATTAATATAAATTAATTAACGAGCTTTTTACCCTTAACGAAATAAAATAATTAACTTAATTATAAACTAAATAACTAAAAAATATAAACTATTATATAACTAAACTAATTAACCAAATATATAACAAAACTTTTTTTTGAGACGGTTTTTGAATATTCATAAATTATACTAATTATATACAAAATTATACAAAACATATATATTACTTAAAATTTATAAAAATGATAAAATTAATTAAAAGTAACTTGAAAAATATTTTGAACTTTACAAAAACTAATTATTTCAAATCTTTTGGAATTTAAGAAGCTCGATGATTAATCTATATTGTGGAGGTTCAAAATTGGGTGTCAACACCATGAACTTCTAGCTTACATGGATCCGCTAGCTAATGTCTATCCAGACAAATTCTATATTGGCACATAGTTTATGGGACATGGGTAATCGCCACTTGTCCACTTGGTACTAAGCATAACTCGCATAGAATTTTCATTATTTATAACTTTTCTTGACATTCATGAGACATGGGTAATCTCCACTTGTCTCATCATTGGAGGTCATGGGTAATCACCGCTTGCCTCATTATTAGAATAGCTCCTTAAGGTTGATTCATTTTAGGTGAGTGTCACGACCCAAAAATGGATGTGATGACACTCGTCTTATCCCACCAAGACAAGTCAGCCTAAAACTCAACCATTACGATAAAGTGCGGAAATAAACTGTAAATAAAAGTCTAATACTTTAATATGATGCTGAAATAAGACATATTGAAATATCAAAATATCATAAGTGCGGATAGCTAAGTCAACTTAATAAAACCCACAAAATCTGGTTGTCACGTGTAAAAGCCTTTAATGTGTTATAACAAAATTGAAAGAAAATACAAGTTTCAATGACATTGTTTCTAGAATAAAACAAGATCATAAATGAGGAGAAAGAAGGTCCGTTGAGATGACAAGCAACTATCTCACAAACCTCCACAAGAAGCCTCAGACAAGAAGAGAAGAGAAAGTATCACGAATATTCGGACTAGTAACCTACAAAAATGTAGAAGCATGGGGTGAGTACCAAACTACACAATAGTCAACAAGTAAACTTCTAAACACAAGCTAAGGGAATAGAATACAGGTACTCCTTACCACCCCAACCAAACCTCCACAAATACAACCTGCACAAACCAGACCAACCTACAAGTTCACAATTTACATAGCACACAGCTGAACAACAACACTTTAGCAATTACATATCCTCAACAACAAACTCAATATTCATTAATCACAAGTTCCAAAGAAAAACACTCACAAGATCAGCAACAAACAAGATCAAGTTCACTAATGATAAAGATGTGCAATGCAATGAAATATAATGTCAAGTATAGTGATGCATGTTAGACCTAACAATACACACCCGTTGTCTCTCAGTTCGGGACCTATAGGGGACATATTTGTCCATGCATCCGTTGCAGCATGCAACATAACCCTTGATAATAAAATTTGTAGCGGCGTGCGACACATCCCTCGATAATAGTATCCGTCGTGGTGTGCGACACGAACCTCGAATTATAATATACATTGCGGCGCACGAAACGTCCTTCAAAGACGCGTGATTTCAACTGTTTTGTGCAGGTTATGGTAATAGTGTCATGGGTTCATCAGATTGGTTAAAAACTATTGGATAATACTCGAGAAAGGAGTCTACAAACATTCTTCTCGTATAGTACGTCGTATTTTTTCTTACCTCCACTAATAATAACAATCCCAACATCACTTACCTCGTATATTTTCTTTCCTCCACTAATAATAACACTAGTTTGTAGCATATTTTTCATCCCAACTTTAAATACGGTCAACATTGTTCCTATTGTCTCAGCTGTGACCTTTATATTTTCTTGGTCAATAATAACGTTTTGTGCATCTTCTAGTAAGATTTTTGTTTCATGATCACAATGACACGAAACAACATTAGCATTGAGTTGTGTGATTGTATCACTGGAACCAAGAATGACACCGTCATCGTATATGACACTAATGATGGTGGTGTTTGAGGGGTAGGGCACGTTAGAAATAACATTGAACGAGCTCATGTTAGGAAAATTGTTCGAGCTAAAATATTACTCTAAGAAATAAGATGTGTTGTTGAATTGGCTAAGGCGATTTCTTTATGTAAAAAGTAAATTTTTACTAATTTAATTCGAAGTAGGAATTTCTTAACAGGATTTTACCTTAATAGAATCATAAATTTATAGTTTTTTTATTAGTTCTATTGGATTAGGAAGAGAAATTAAATAGAATACTACTCCTAGTTCAATTAAGATTATGAAGAAGGAAAGTTTCCTAATATTTAATTAATGAGAAACTTCCTTATTTTGATATTTTTCATTTATGGTTGGACCCATTATTTTAAAAACACCCCAAATTATAGCTACGATATTTTCCCACACCTATATTTATTGGTCTCTAGCAGCATTATTTTGATTTTATTATTTCATTTTTCTAGAAATAAGAAATTTAATCAGTTGGATATATAATATATTTATACTGAACTTTTCCTCAATACTAAACTAGAAGTTCCTCTTTTTTTTTAAAAAAAAAAGATTAAAAATAAAGAAAATAGTTATAGATAGAAAAATAACAAGTAACTATTTTGCTCTTCTTTATTCTTATTCTATTCTTGCAACTTCATTGGTTCTTTTGACTAGTTTTTTTTTTTATTTCTGCAATTTATAAATAATAATGTGGAAAAAGGGTTTGTAATTTCTAATCCAATTTTTTTTGTTTGGGTGTTTAAAAATATTGAAGTTTTTTTTCTTTTGAAACAAATTTTCATGAGACTAAACGAACAGTTTTTTTAACAAAAAATTGAAGCTTTTTTTAGTCCTAGATTAAAAGGAGCAGAGCAGAAGTACAAGACTAATTTTAACATCAAAATATAGTCTTAATTTAAAAAGATCCCATAATGGATTACATTGCATAATGAACACCAAAAAAGGTTATCTACCATCAACCTGCAACAGCTTCTTTCCCAAAAAGATAAAAAAAAAAGGTTATCTATGCATCAACCCGCAACAACTTCTTTCCCAAAAAATGGGTTATCTACCCATCAACCCGCAATAGCTTCTTTCATCAACCCGCAACAGTTTCTTTCCCTGAACTAGCAGCAGCAACTGCTTCTTTCCCAGCACTAGCAGCAACAACTGCTTCTTTCCAAGTGCCAATGAAATCGGATTTGACAAATTTGCACCGCGAGAAGTTCTCTTACAAATGTGAATGTGCGAACCCATAGAATACAAGTTGGTGAATATAAGGAATATGATGACATTATGCATTGATTTAGCTTTTTTGGGGCCAACAATGCCATCATAAACCAAGAACACAACTGTATGCAGCCGTGTAAGATATTATGATGCTCTTATACCACAAACGAGTCTCCCATGGTTCCATGCTGGATGATTTTTTAAATCAGAAAGGGGAGATGTAAATGGAGTTTTGTTCTTTTTCTTTCTCTTGTGCGTTGGTAGTAAGTGTTCTTGTTCTTCTTATTATCCTCTTATTTTATAAGTGGGAGTTAAGAAGCTCCCACATATTAGTTTACTGTTAGATACTGAATTTCTTTTGAGGGTATTTTGGTCTATTTAAGCTTACTATTGTGCAAGTACCATTTTATTCTTTCTACTGAAATACTTTTTCTAGAATTACAATTTTCAATAAAATCAAGAGATCTCTAATGTTAAAGCTTGTCTCATCTTTGGAAATATGGATTGATTTTGTAAGTCTATCAAATTAATGATGTAGTACGCTCCGCTTGACCATTGGTTTGAGGATGAAAAGTCGTACTAAGCTTCACTTGAGTACCAAGACCCTTTTGAAACGATCTAAAAACTAAGAAGTAATCGACATACCTTTATCAAAAATGATGGATAAAGGCACTCCATTTAACTTTACCATCTCCTGAATATAGATGCTAGCATAGCCTTCAGTTGAAAATTAGGGCTTCACGGGAAGATAAGGTGCCGACCTAGTAATTTGTCGACGTGTAAGAGGTAAACCCGTAATGAAGTCCATATTCAAGTATTCCCACTTCCAAGTAGGAATGCTAATGCCTTGAGCCAAACCTCCCGGTTTTTTATGCTCAACCTTCACTTATTGACAATTAGGACACTTAGCCAGAAGCTCAACGATTTCCTTCTTCATTCCATTCCATGAATAGACCTCTCACAAATTACAGTACATCTTGGTGGCTTTAGGGTGAAAAGAATACCGAGAATTGTGAGCTTTTAATAAAATTTGTTACCTCAACCTATCAACCTTTGGAACACATAACCGACCTTGATAACAAAGAACACCATCTCCTCCTTGGGAGAAAGCCTCAACAACCTTCTTAAGCACAACCTCCTCCGACTCAACTAAAGTCGAATCAAGGTCTTGCTTTGCCATCACATCCACCACAAGAGACGATTTTTATCCATTCTGAACAGTGATACTGCCCTCTAAAGAGTCAATTAAGAGGACACCCAAATGAGCTAGTTTATGAACATCACGAATGGACTCCTTTTTACCATCTTCAATGTGAGCAACACTACTCATCAACAATCAACTAGGAGCATCATCAACCATGTTTGCCTCACCCAAATGGTAAGGAACACTCATATTGTAATCCTTCTTAAATTTGATCCACCTCTTTTGGCGAAGACTTAGATCCTTTTGCTTAAACATATACTGCAAACTCTTATGATCGGTGAACACATCTACATAGACTCCGTACAAATAATGCCTCCAAAGCATCAAAGAAAACACAATTGTCACTAACTCTAAATCATGAGTATGGTAGTTCTTTTCATCGATCTTAATTTGCCTTGAAGCATACACAATCACCCTCCCATGTTGCATTCAAGCGCAACCAAGTCCAATTCTGGAAGCATCACAATATTCAACAAACCCATTAGAACCTTCTGATAATGTCAAAATCGGAGCAGAGGTCAGACGAGTCTTCAACTCTTGAAAATGTTTCTCACATGCTTCCGACCATATACACTTTACCTTCTTATGAGTTAGAGTAGTCAAGGGCAAAGAATTAGAGGAAAATCATTCCACAAACCTTCTATAATAACCAACAAAACCTAGGATACTCTGAATACCTGAAGGGGAAATAGGTCTAGGTCAGTTTCTAACTGCCTCAGTCATCTTAAAATCAACTTGAATACCTTCAGTGGAAGTAATATGGCCAAGGAAAGAAACAAATCTCAACCAAAACTCAAATTTGCAAAACTTAGCAAACAAGTAACGATCCTTGAGAATTTGCAAGAGAATCCTCAAATGAATAGCATGCTCATCCTCACTTCGAGAATAAATCAATATATCATCAATAAACACAATCACAAATATGTCAAGGTTTTGATTGAACACCCTATTCAACAAATCCATAAAAGTGGCAGCAACATTTATTTGTCCAAAAGACATAACTAAGAATTTGCATTGACGATACGGAGTTTGAAAATTCATCTTCTGAATCGTACAATCTCTCACTTCCAACTAATGATAATCCGATCCAACAACACTACCAATTTAAAATTACTAATACACTTTTTCAACAACGAAACATAAAACATTGAATGCACCACTGTCAAATTGAAAGGAAAATTCAACACATAGGCACCTTGCCGAAACACCTCAAAATCTGATATGGGTCTACATAATGCAAACTAAGCTTCTTTTTTTCAAATCGCATCACACCATTCATAGGTGAGATTTTCAAGTAAACCAAATAAAAAATATCGAACTCGAGCTCTCATCTAATATTCACAAAAGAATTTGTCCACTTTGAGTCATTTTAAACTTCTCTCTAATAAGCCAAACCTTTTCCATAGCCTTATGCACTATCTTCGGCCCTATCAAAGCGAGCACACCAACTGCAAACAAACCACTAGGAGACCTGCATCTCTTATTATAGAGAGCCTTAAATGGATCCATTTGAATACTTGAGTGATCACTATTATTATAAGCAAACTCGGTCAAAGGCCAATGATTATCTCAATTATTCTTGATGTCAATCACACAAACTCTCAACATATCTTCCAATTAAATAGTAGGCTTGTGCTTGACCATCGATGTAAGGATGTAAATTTGTACTAAGGTTCTCTTGTGTACCAAGATCCTTCTGAATCAATCTAAAAAACTGAGAAGTAATCTGAGTACCTCTATCAGAAATGATGGATAAAAGCACTCCATTCACCTTTACCATCTCCCGAATATAGATCCTAGCATAGTCTTCGGTAAAAAATGAGGTTTGCAAGGGAAGAAAATGTGATGAATTAGTCATTCGGTCAACAACAACCCAAATAGAATCATATTGTCGATGTGTACTAGGTTAACCTATAATGAAGTCCATATTCAAGTCTTCCCACGTCCAAGTAGGAAAGCTAATGTCTTAAGAAAAAACCTCACGGTTTATGATGCTCAACCTTCACCTTGTAGAAAATTAGGACACTTGCCACAAACTCCGCAGTATCCTTCTTCATATCATTCCACCAATTAACCTCCCAATAAATCACAGTATATCTTGGTGGCTCTCGGGTGAATAGAATACTGAGAACTATGAGCTTCAATTAAAATTTGTTGTCTCAACTCATCAACATTTGGAACACATAACCAACCTTGATAATGAAGCACACAATTTCCCCCTTGGGAGAAAGCCTCATCATCCTTCTTAAGCACAACCTCCTTCGACTCAAATGAAGTCAGATCAAGGTATTGCTTAGCCTTCACATCCGCCACAAGAGATGATTCTTAACAATTCTGAACAATGATACAACCCTCTTCAAAGTCAATAAGAGGACACCTAAATGAGCTAGTCTATGAACATCATGAATCAAGTCTTTTTCACCATCTTCAATGTGATCAACAATACTCATCGACAATGAGCTAAGAGAATTGACCACCATGTTTTTCATAACTAAATGGTAAAAAACACTCATATCGTAATCCTTCCAAAGTACAATCCACCTCCTTTGGCGAAAATTTAGATTTTTTTGCTTAAACACATATTACAAATTCTTATGAATGGTGAACATATCCACATAGACAAGGTTAAAATAATTCCTCAAAATCTTGAAAGAAAACACAACTGCCGCTAACTCCAAATCATGAGTAGGGTAGTTGTTTTCATGGATCTTAAGTTACCTTGAAGCATTGCAATCACCCTCCCCTTTTGAAAGAATTTATCACACGCTTCCAACCGTATACACTTTACCTTTTTCTATGTTCAAGTAGTCAAAGACAAACCAATAGAGGAAAGTCCTTCCACAAACCTCCTACAATAACCAGACAATCCTAACAAACTCTGAATATCTAAAGGGGAAATAGATTTAGGCTAGTTTCTAACGACATGAGTCTTCTTAGGATCAACTTTAATACCTTCACCAAAAATAATATGGCCAAGGAAAGCAACAAACCTCAACTAAAACTCACATTTGGTAAGCTTATCCCACAACAGATGATCCTTGAGAATTTGCAAGACAAACTCAAATGAGTAGAATGCTCATCCTCACTCTGAGAATAAATCAATATATCATCAATTAACAAAATCACAAATATGTCAAGGTATTTCTTTAATACTCGGTCCAATGACACTACTGACGTAGGATTACCATTACACTTTTCAATAAAAATATATGAGGCATCCAATGCACCACTGTCAAATCGGAAGGAAAATCCAACTCGTAGGCTACCTTTCCGAAACACCTCAAAATCTTATATGGGCCTTTATAATAGGGACTAAGTTATGAAGCTCAAATTATCCTAAAATAATTAGAAGAGTAAGTGGTTTTCAGTAATAAAATACCCAAAAAAAATTATGGGTTGAATCCCACAAGGAATGATTTAGTGATAAGAATTTAGTTAGGAAATTAAAAGTGCAAACCGATTCATTGTAGTAATTAGAACAATGATTCCACCAAATTTACAAAAAAAGTTTTAGTATCAATTATCACAGTTAAAATAAAATCGTAAGGATTTCACAAGTAAAAGATGATCTAGGGGTGTGGGGATTGGCATTGATGTCAAATAGGGGTGCACATGCTTGCTCAATAGTGCTAGACAAAAATGGATAGGTTGGGTAATCTCCAATGACATTAATCTTCTTTTGATCTAAAATCATCATATCATAGAATCTACTTTCGGCCTCATCTATATGAATTTCAAATCAACCCAATACTATATATAAATCTCTCTTTCGAGTAGATTTGACAACTAGAATTGAACCACAATTTCTCTATCGAGCAAACCATAGAAATCAAACCTAAAGTTTGTAACTAGACTAGAATTAAATTATCAACCTTAATACATGAATTAACCCCATGCTAAATAACCTAAATCCATGGATGAACAACAATAAAACAGAGCAAAGCACAAGTCCGACTAGATTAAATTAACACCCAAGCCCAAAATCACACCCCTAGATTTGGGGTTTTAAACAAGCATCATAAAAAGGGAATTTTTACCTATGATGCTACCAATTATTAATATGTTGATTTTAATCAATACTCTTCAACACCCACTTCAATTTCAACCCTCATATGTCAATTACAAAGAGTGTTCAAAAACCCTCAAAACTACGAAGTCTATTTCACAAACTCCAAACACAAAAATTTAATTTAGGATCTAATCAATTTTTGCGTATACATTTTCTCTCTTTTGGGCTATTTATAGTTTCCCCAAAATTCCATGTGCAGCCTATTCAGTGACATTAGTTAGGCTCGCCTAACATGTTTGGTGGATCATCGATTACCATTTATCTCGCCATTCTTTTATTTCAGGCTTCAGGTGTTTGAGCCTCAGTTGGCAAACTTGACCGAGTCAGCCTTTTACATTTGATGGATCCCTGATTACCACCCCCTTTGACCATTCAAATTTTGTTTTTACTTAGAAGTATATCACATTCAGTGATAGAACTTCTAGAAGTATATCACATTCAGTTATGGAACTTCTAGCTCTCTCAATCGACTTTGGTGAATCACTATTTCAACTTTAGTCAGTTGACCTACCTTTAATATTTTTGATTGTGAACATTTTAAACTTGGTCGAGGTCTGGCCAATTGGGCGATCCTTCCTTTGGTTAGGTGACTACCAGTTAGGAGTTTGTACTCGTTTCAATGTTTTTGGCCTTTTTTTTCTTATGTATTCATCCTTTCCTTTCCCTTTAGCCTTCATTGCTACAAAATATTATAATATCATTAGAATAGGACATAAATAGGCATTGAGGACACTAATTTTTGAACTAAAAAGGCTTCAAATAAGTGGAAATCTACCACTCATCAACACCCCCAATTTAAACTTTTTTTTGTCCTCAAGTAAATCAAAAACTCAATTAGTTCAATAAGAGTGTCTACAACAATTCTAAATGTGAGTTAACATGCGACTGTCACCACAAGACTCCTAACAAGTATATGCTATATCTTAATCATGCTAAATAAGCTTGAAATGATGACTAGCCGATATCAATACAAGCTTAGGCTCACTCATGCTCTCTAGTAATGTAAAATCATGCTTCAAGATAAGCATTTAAGTGCCTTCACATGAAAAATGATTCCATACTCTCAAAAAGCATATCAACAAAGAAGTTAGGAATTTATATAACTCTCACTCTTCGAAAGAGAAATACCTGCAAGCTTTATCACATAGGTTTGCCTATATTTTCCAATCATCACACAACCTAGTTTAAGAAAGATCTCAAGGTTATTTTCAGCTTGTAATGGGGTTGAGGGTAAATGTATGGTTAGTTTGGCTCGGTGACTTCACCTTCTCAAAGTATTGTTGTACCCATATTCGTCTCTTCTGAAGTTCTTTTCATTATTTTCTTTGGGAGACTCAAACCTCAATTTTTTACTCAATTAATTTGGACACCCCTTTTATTGCTTAACCACGTTCGTTTTTATTTCATTTTCAAGCTTTTTCTCAAACATATTTTCTTCTCCTCTCCTTTTAATAAGGATGGGTTCCTCTTTTTGCAACAAACTTCAAGGTTGAGTCTCACTTTTCTTTCATCAGTTTCACTTGACTTTCTTTTCTCCTTTCTTTGTAGACCCGCAACTTAGGATTTTGGCCTAAGTTGGATATTTAAACAACCCAATGCTTACAACAGAATTTATGGGTGAGAAGTTAGGGACCTATTTGGTTAAAGAGATTTCAACAAAGTAGACAACTGACGAGTGGTAGATTTGCACTCATTTAAGGTCCATTTAGCTCAATAGTTAGTGTCCCCAATGCCTACCTTTGTCCTTTTCTAATCGAATATTGATTATGTGCAGCTATGAAGGAAATTGGACAAGGCAAGGACTGATGTTTGAAAGAATGACCAAAAATACAAAGGAAGTGCGAAGCAAACATTGTTGATCGCCTAACATGAAGGGTGGATAGACAATTGAGCACAACCTTGCCCAAATTGACAATGCATAGCACTTTTATCTACCAAAGAAGGTCGGTTAATTCTAGTATAAAAGGCGACGCATTGAGTTAGGACAGCATTCCTGATGCACATCGCCTAAAGTGACAGTGTGCAAGACAAAGATTTAATGCTCGAAAGGTGGACTGAGGTGGTATTTAGCGATTTACAGAATGTGAAAGGTTGACTCAATCAAGTACACCAATTGAGGTTCAAACACATGAAGCCTAGAGCATTTCCAGGTGAGCTAAGGAGCACAAGGTGAGTCACCAATCAGATTTCGCGAGCCTAAACTAATGTCACCGAGTTGGTTACAAAGTTGATCTTGGGCCAAATTTTGAGAAATGATAAATAGCCCAAAGATTGCAATTTTTAAGAGTTTTTTTTTGGATAGTTTAGATATTGAACAAGGAGAGTTGAATATTGAGTAGAATATTTTACATTTGAGAAGAACACTTTTCTAGTTCTTGAGGGTTTACAATTCGAAGCTTGAATTTGATAAATTGAAGTTGAATCCCAAGTGAGTTTACTCTTAATTGCTTGATTTTAAGTTACCATGACTGCTTTCATGGAAGGTATACTTTCTTTACATTTTGTGATAGGTGGCTTAAACCCCAAGATCTAGGGGTGCTCAAATGGGGTTGGGTGTTGATTTAATGTAGTTGGTATTGTGCTATGCTCGGTTTTGTTGCTATTTATGCATGAATTTGGCCTATTTAGTATCACGACTCAGGGGTACCCCCTAGATGTAACAAGGAACATAGAACCCTGAAAGGCTCCATGTAAGCCACTTAGCATACCATAACATAAGAATAGAACAATAAAGATTAAAACACATTTCAAGTCTTAAAAAGTTTTTCATAAAAGAAAAGCGGAATTCTAGACTGTAAGTCTCAACATAGCCATCTATTACAATATTCGAAAAGAAAAAGGGACACAACCCATTCTACATAGTCCTAACAGAAAATACAAGAAATGAACTAAAATGAGATAACATCTGTCCTCGAATCATAAGGACTCACCAACAAGCTAGGAGAATAAGCAAATCCAAGATTTAGCCACAATGATGATCACGTTGAGAACCGGACCCTACACTTGGGGGAAATGTAGGAAAAGTAGGCATTAGTACAAAATGCACCAAGTATGATAGCCATGCATAAAAACATTGAAAATATGCTAAAAGGGACATTTTATTTTATGACATGCAATTTACTAAGTTAAAACATCATTATGAAGATAGTGGAAAAACATAAGTCATAAGTATAGTCAATACATTGATCATCATAGCATAAGGAAACACTTCATAAACACCCTCAAAGCAGACTTGTGCAATGCATGAATAAGACCCCATAAATCTCACACATGCTAAGTAAATCTCTTTAGGCCAATATTCACATTCATCACCTTTAAGATCTTGAAACCTAATATCAAAACATCTTAAGTAACCATAGTTCACCATTCATATTCTTGTTCTTATTGTTGTAGGAATAAGCCTTAACCGGCATGAGACCATGTGAGCCATACTTGATCACCCGGTGTTCCCCACACCGAAAAGAGTTGTCCTACTTTCCTAAGGTAGTACCATGGTTTGTTACCTTAGGTGGATCCACTAGCTTAATTACCTATGGGGGCACATAGTTTTTGGGACAAGGAGATTGTTACTAGATACCCGTTCTCTACTAACGTGAGGACATCCATCTCAAGAGATTGCTTCTAGTAACTCAGCCTCAACTAACGTGAGGGATTCCATCTCATATTAATATACACTCGGTGCTAAGCATTAATCCCACAGAGTACTTGTTAATTCATAACTTAATTCATTAAGATAGCTCATTAGATCATGCGTGAGAATAACCTTTCACCGGCCATGTCTACATATAGATTCAATAGGTGAGAAACCTTTCAACCTTAGAAACCTCATGTTGTGAGAAAACCTTTCACATCATATCATATTCATGCATAAGCGTGTTTATGAGAATAACCTTTCAACAACACAACAACTAGATCATAATCCTATTCACTTTACTCTCAAAGTGTTCTTAAAGCATATATGAAGACTTCATAAACATGCATAATATCATAATTCGCCCTTTCAAAGGTCAAAGCTCATATCCAATCAACACATCTAGAATTCACTACATTAGACATGGATATCAACATAATTCAAGTAACCCAATCACTACAAGCATAATCTAATAACATTCCTCTTTCATCCACAAACCCTCATCACAAGATCATAATTGGGAAATTTGGGGATACCATGGGTTCTTGGGGATTTTAACATAAAACTATAAGTAATCATCAATTCACCCATAATATAAAGTAATTCAAGCATTAGAATTGTTTTTGAAAGGAACCCATGACTTTGGAATCAAACCCTAGCTCTTGGGGATTTCTATCTTTGAAATTGGGATTTTGAAGGGGCTCCATGGAAGAAGAGCTACCATACTCTCCTCCACGAGCCTTCCCAGGAGTCGTGGTCTTCACCACGAGCCGTGAACTGGCTCTTGAAGAGGAGTTTCTTTTGGGCAGATTTTGGGGAGCTCACTGCCTAGTCCACCACGGACTACACCACGTGTCATGGTCCCTACCACGAGTCGTGATCGTGGTCGTGGTCACTAGGGCAGTGTCTAGGGGAGAGTGGACTGCTTTGGTCCTCTCCCTTGGCCCTTGCCCACCTCCTTTACTCTAAGCCTCACGTTTTAGCTCTAATTTAGCCTACCAATTTCTGGGGTGTTACAATATCTCCCCCTTGGAACATTCGTCCTCGAATGACGATCTAGACACCATACGGAAGTAAAGACTCAAGACTAGCAGCCCATCATGTATGCAACATCAAAATAATGCACAATTCAAAGGAGGAAACAACAACTCCATATCAAACATAAGCAATGCATCACAAGGAAGTAGAAACTACATCTAACAACTCATTATGCATGAAAACTCCACATTTCTCATATCCATAGGAGGAACTACCTTATCCAAACTAAAAGCATGCTCAAAGAAATCTCAAAGAGTATTTATGCAATATGCTTCCAAAGAGCATAACTAAACATGTTCAACAATTCATATCATGAAGTATATAGGCAACTCTTACTCAATGCACAACAACATGAGGAACATCAATCATAAAAACTCATTTTCTTAATACGCATGAATTTCACCAAGAACATGCATAACATAAGGAAATCATGGAAAAACACTTATAACACACATGACTCCCAAAACAAGAAAACTCAAGAGTAACTACTTACCTCAAGCTTGAATAGGGGTAGAACGAAAGAGATGAGGATATCGGGACTTCATATCGGCCTCGGCCTCCCAAGTAGCACCCTCAATGGAGTGATTTCTCCATTAAACCTTCATGGAAAGCTACTTCCTTGTTTCTTAATCTTTTGACTTGTCGGTCGAGGATCTCTACCGGAACCTTTTCATATGAAAGACTTTCGTCAACTCCCAACCCTTTTAGGGGGAATAATGGATGCCGAATCTCCAATACACTTCTTAAGCATAGAAACATAAAATACCGAATGAAACGGGGCCAACTCATTTGGCAAATCCAACTCATAGGAAACCTTCCTAATACGATTCAAAATTAGGTATGGGCCTACATACCTGGGACTAAGTTTTCCTTTCTTGCCAAATCTTATCACACCTTTCATGGGTGAGATTTTCAAATAGACCCAATCGTTAACCTTGAATTCTAGATCCCTTCTTCTCATGTCGGCATAAGACTTTTTGTCTACTTTGAGTTGTTCTCAACCTCTCTAATAAGCCAAACTTTCTCAATGGCTTCATAAACTAGCTCGGGACCTATCAAAGCAACTTCACCCACCTCAAACCAACCAACCAGAGACCTACATCTCCTACCATACAACGCTTCAAAGGGAGCCATACAGATACTTGAGTGATAGCTATTATTGTAGGCAAACTCTATTAATGGCAAGTGGTCATCCCAATTACCCTTGAAGTCTATTAATCATGCCCTTAACATCTTCCAATGTTCAGATGGTACGCTCTGCTTGCCCATCATTTTGGGGATGAAAAGTCGTGCTAAGCTTAACAAGGTACCAAGCCCTTTTTGGAATGACTTCCAAAAGTGAGAAGTGCATTGAGTACCCCGATCGGAAATTATAGATAGAGGAACTCCATGCAATTTCACCATTTCCCTTATATACAACTTGGCATAGTCTTCCTCCAAAAAAGAAACCTTGACCGGAATAAAATGAGCTGATTTTTTCATCCAATCTATAATGACCCAAATAGAATCATGTTGTCTCCGGGTGCGAGGCAAACCGACAATAAAGTCCATGCTTACATCTTCCCACTTCCAAGTGGGAATACTTATATCTTGGGACAAGCCTCCCGACCTTTGATGCTCAAACTTAACTTGTTGACAATTAGGACCTTTGGCTACAAATCCCGCAATATCTTTCTTTATCACATTCAACCAATAGACTTCTTGTAGATCACGGTACATTTTGGTGGCTCCCAAGTGAATAGAATACCGAGAACTATGAGCCTCCTCTAAAATTTGTTCCCTCAAACCATCAAAATTCAGAACACATAACCGACCTTGATACCTAAGCACCCCATCTCCCCTTTGGGAGAAAGTCTCAACGGACTTCTTAAGTACCGACTCTTTCAATTCAACTAATATAGGATCAAGACCTTTGCTTAGACTTCAAATCCATCATAAAGGATGATTCGGAACCATTATGGACCATGACACCACCCTTGGTGGAATCCACTAGTTGAACACCTAGTCGGGCCAACTTATGCACATCATGAACCAATTCTTTCTTTTCATCCTCTACATGAGCCACACTACCCATAGGCAATCTACTAAAGACATCCTCTACCACATTAGCTTAACTGGGGTGATAAAGGACACTCATGTCATAATCCTTCAATAATTCTAACCACCTTCGTTGGCGAAGATTCAAGTCCTTTTGGCTTAACACATATTGAAGACTTTTATGATCGGTGAAGACATCCACATTGACCCATACAAATAATGCCTCCATATTTTAAGGAAAACACAACCACCGCTAACTCAAGGTCATGGGTAGGATAAATCTTCTCATGGACTTTAAGTTTTCTTGAAGCATAGGCAATCACCTTACCGTTTTGCATAAGCACACATACCAACCCAAATCTAAAGACATCACAATACACCACAAAACCATTTGTACCTTCCAGTAAGGTCAACACCGGGGTGGAAGTAAGTCTGTCTTTCAACTCTTGGAAACTTTTCTCGCAAGTTTCCAACCACACAAACTTAGCTTTTTTTTTTTAGACAAAGCCATCAAAGGAAAATCAATGGAAGAAAATCCCTCAACAAACCTTCTATAATAACCGGCCAAACCTAAAAAGCTTCTAATGTCGGAAGGAGTTAGAGGTCTAGGCCAACTCTTAACCGCATCCGTCTTCTAAGGATCTACCTCAATACCCTTGCTTGACAAAATATGACCAAGGAAAGCTACAAACCTTAACCAAAATTCACACTTGGTAAACTTTGAAAAAAGTTGTTGGTCCTTAAGAACTTGCAACACAATCCTAAAATGCTCCACATGCTCATTTTCACTCCTTGAGTAGATCAAAATATCATCGATAAACACAATTACAAACATGTCTAGGTATTGCCTAAACACTCTATTCATCAAGTCCATAAACGCCGCCAGAGAATTAGTCAACCCAAATGACATTACTAGGAATTCATAATGACCATACCGAGTTCTGAAAGCCGTCTTGAGAATATGAATCCCTCTCACCCTCAATTGGCGATAACCCGAGTGAAGATCAATCTTGGAGAAATAACTAGCCCCTTGAAGTTGGTCAAACAAGTCATCAATTCTCAGAGGGGATACTTGTTCTTAATGGTTATTTTATTCAATTGACAATAATCAATGCACATTCTAAGAGACCCATCTTTCTTTCTAACAAACAGCACGGGAGCACCCCATAGAGAGATACTCGGTCGAATGAAGCCCTTATCTAGAAAATCATTTAGTTGTTCCTTCAACTCTTTTAACTCGGTCGGAGCCATTCTATATGGAGGGATAGAGATAGGTTACTTATCCAAAAGAAGGTGAATACCAAAATCTATTTTCCGCTCAGGAGGAATACCGAGCAAATCATCATGAAAACCTTCTGGGAACTCATTAACAACCAGAACCGATTCTAGAGAAGGGGTTTCGATTTCCACATCCCTCACCCTAACAAGATGGCAAATACACCCTTTGGAGATCATCTTCCTAGCTTTAAGACAAGAGACAAATTGACCTTTATGTATAGAATTTCACCCCTTCCACTCTAAGGTAGGCTCATTCAAAAGTTGAAATCTAACCACCCAAGTCCTACAATCAATAGAGGCATAACATGCATGCAATCAATCCATACCCAAAATCACATCAAAGTCTACATGTCAAGCTCTACCAAGTCGACAAGAGTAACTCTATGGGATAAGGAAATGGGACACTTTCTATATACCCTCTTAGCCACCACAGAATCACCAATCAGGGTAGGGACCGAAAAAGGTTCTAATAACACTTCGGGGAGCATATCAAACTTCATGGCCACATAAGGTGTCACAAAGGACAAAGTAGCACCGGGATCTAACAAGGCATACACATCAATAAGAAAGAATTTGAACATACCAGTCACTACATCCGGGGAACTTTCTTGGTCACCTCGGGTTTGAAAAGAATAGAAGCGGTTTTGCTTTGGAGCATTGGAGTTTGAACTGCTAGGAAGAGTTTGCTTGCCTTTTCTTCCTCTAGCCATGAGCATCGGGCAATCTCTCATTTTGTTTCCACTCTTCCCGCAACTAAAACATTCATCGGTGTCAACTAGGCACTTACCATCATATTTCTTCCCACACTTGGCACATGTAGATCTAGCAAAAGAAGAACCACCTCCCTATTCTTGTTGATCCTTGTGGGATCACTAGAGGAACCTTGGTTTGAAAACCTTTGTCTAAACCTTGGTCGACCTTGTCCATCGAATCTAGTATTGGAGAAGTTCCCATCATCGATCCTAGCTCTTTTCACCTCCTTATTCTTTTCCTTCAATTTCTCCTTCTCAACATTTTGTGCATGGACAATGAGACGAGAGATGTCCATGTCACCAATGAGCATGGCGCGGTACGACACTCTTTCACCACCATATCGGATATACCCGTCACAAACTTATTCATTCTAGCCCTAGCATCCGTAACCATAAATAGAGCATACTTAGATAACTGAGTGAACTTTAGGGCATACTCATTCACACTCATACTCTCTTGACGTAGGTTAATGAACTCTTGTGCCTTTGGTTCCCTCATATCTAAGGGAAAATACATATCAAGAAACACCGATTTAAACATCTGCCACTCTACGGGGCCTGCTCCCATCGGCCTTGCCTCCTTTCACTGACCATACCATACTTGAGAAACCCCTTTTAGTTGGTAAGCAGCCAATTTCGCCTTCTCTTGTGGAGAAACCCCCATGATAGCAAGTACTTTGTGAACCTCGTTGACAAACTCTTGAGGGTCCTCTTCAACCTTGGAGCCATAAAATTCAGGACAGTTCATTCTCATAAAATCTTTCACTCTAGATACGGCCGAATTCACATTAGGATTCACCGGAGCTACAACTTCTCTATTGGTTTGAGTTGTCACGGTTTTAGCCAACATTTGGAAAGCCGACCTAAACTCCGCATGGGTCAGATTCTCAACCAAAAGATCTATCAGATCTTGGGGAGCTTGAGAAGGAGCTCATTGATTCATATTGTCCTCTTCTATCCTTATAGCATTAGACCTTCATGTATTCATATCCTGAAGACACAACAGAAGGATTAGGAAAGAGAAATATTTTAGAGTTAAACTCTAAGGCACGACTTACGAGTAATGAATAAGTGAAATTTCCTAATCATCTTGTAGCCTCTCATTCATAAATGTGGTGCATTTCACATTCATGAACAAGAATCTACTAGACGTGGCTTATGAGACATCATCCTAGAATCATTCTAAACCTTTTGCTCTGATTAACAAGTTTGCCACGACCCAGGGGTACCCCCTAGATGTAATAAGGCATGTAGAACCCTGAAAGGCTCCATGTAAGCCACTTAGCATACCATCACATAAGAATAGAACAATAAGGATTAAAACACATTTCAAGTCTTAAAAATAATTCATAAAAGAAAAGTGAAAGTCTAGAATCTAAGTCTCAACATAGCCATCTATTACAATATTCGAAGACAAAAAGGGACACAGCCCATACAACATAGTCCAAAAAGGAGATACAAGAAATTAACTACAATGAGATAACATATGTCCTCGAATCATGAAGACTCACCAACAAGCTAGGAGAATAAGCAAATACAAGGTTTATCCACAACGATGATCACGTTGAGAACCGGACCCTACACTTGGGGGAAAATGTAGGAAAAGTAGGAGTTAGTACAAAATGCACTAAGTATGATAGTCATGCATAAAAATAATGAAAACATGCTAAGAGGGACATTTAATTTTTTGACATGCAATTTACTAAGTTAAAACATTATTATGAAGATAGTGGAAAAGCATAAGTCATAAGTATAGTCAATACATTGATCATCATAGAATAAGGAAACACTTCATAAACACCCTCAAATCATACTTGTGCAATGCATGAATAACACCCATAAATGTCACCCATGCTAACTAAACCTCTTTAGGACAATATTCACATTCATCACCTTTAATATCTTGAAACCTTATATAACAACTTCTTGAGTAATCATAGTTCATAATTCATATTCTTGTTCTTGTTGTTCTGGGGATAAGCCTTAACCAACATGAGACCATGTGAGACATACGTGATCGTCCTACTTACCTAAGGTAGAACCATGGTTTGTTAGCTTAGGTGTATCCACTAGCTAAATGACTCATAGGGGAACGTAGTTTTTGGGACAAGGAGATTGTTACTAGATACCTGGCCTCTACTAATGTGAGGGCATCCATCTCAAAAGATTGTTTCTAGAAACCCGACCTCAACTAACGTGAGGGCTTCTATCTCATATCAATATCCACTCAGTTCTAAGCATTAATCCCACGAAGTACTTGTTAAGTCATAACGTGATTCATTAAGATAGCTCATCATATCATGCATGAGAATATCCTTTCACCGTCCATATCTACATATAGATTCAATAGGTGAGAAACCTTTCAACCTTAGAAACCTCATGTTGTGAGAAAACCTTTCATATCATATCATATTCATGCATAAGCGTGTTTATGAAAATAACCTTTCAACAACACAACAACTAGATCATAATCCTATTCACTTTACTCTCAAAGTGTTCTTAAAGCATATATGAAGACTTCATAAACATGCATAATATCATAATTCGCCCTTTCAAGGGTCAAAACTCATATCCAATCAACACATCTAGAATTCACTACATTAGACATGGATATCAACATAATTCAAGTAACCCAATCACTACAACCATAATCTAATAACATTCCTCTTTCATCAACAAACCCACATCACAAGATCATAATTGGGAAATATTGGGATTTCATGGGTTCTTGGGGATTTCAACATAGAAACCATAAGTAATCATCAATTCATAAATAATATAGAGTAATTCAAGCATTAGAAACATTTTTTATATGAACGCATGACTTTGGAATCAAACCCTAACTTTTGGGGATTTCTATCTTTGAAATTGGGATTTTAAATGGGCTCCATGGATTAATTATATCCATGGATGAAGAGCTATCATACCTTAGCAATGAAACCCAATGAGTTTGAGTAGAAAACCTTGCTCCGTGAACCTTAGCTCCAACTTCCTTCTTCTTCTTCCTTGAAGTTATACAGAGAGATTTTTTTTTTTTTAGAGGAGATAAACTTTGGGAATTATTTGAGTGTTTGGAAAATATGACTTAATTTAGGTGAATTTGACTTAAAAATGTCTTATATAGTGACCCTATACTTACCCAAAACGACTTCACTTTGATTGGACTGGAATTTCCCAAAACACCTCTCACTTTAAGTGAGGTGCCACGAGGGGCTCCACGAGCCGTGGTCCTCTCCGTGGACTTGAGGCAGTGGCTAGGAAACTTGTGCCTTTAGCCCACAAGCCCAAGTTAACTTCATGAGGGACTCCACGAGCCATGGTCCCTCTCGTGGGCCTTGAGAAAGTGGTGTGCCACCTCCTTTCCACCCTCACACACCCAACTCTCCTCCATGAGCCTTCCCACGAGCCGTGGTCTTTTTTTGGGAAGATTTTAGGGAGCTCACGGCCTAGTCCAGTGGACTGCCCTTGTCCTCTCCCTTGGCCCTTGCCCACCTCCTTGAGTCTAACCCTCACGTTTTAGCTCTAGTTTAGCCTACCAATTTCTAGGGTGTTACAATTACTATAGGGTTAACTTATGGGTTAAGTTTGCAAACTTTATTCCTACTTCCAGTCTCCAGTTGATGCTGGAAAAAGAATAATTGGTGTGGATAATTAGTTAAATACTAGAAATTTAGGTTTTATATCTATGGCTTGCTTGAAAGAGAGGTTATGGGTTTGATCTATTTACCCTATTCTTGAAAGAGAGAATAGAGTAAGGTATTAAGTTGTTTAGAAATGAATATAGTTGAGACGAAGGAATTTGTGAAGGTTAGTTACATCATGGGGGGTACCCCCTATGAAGGATCATGGGTACTCGCCTCTTATCCTTCTTACTTTGGAATCATGGGTAATCGCCCCTTGTCCAACTTACATTATGATCATGGATACTCACCTCTTATCCAACTTACATAATAGGAATAGGGGTACTCGCCTCTTGTTCAACTTCATGGAATAAGGGTACTCGCCTCATATTCTACTTTAATTTAGAGGTCAAGGGTAATATCTTCTAGCCTCATCAATTTCATAGTCTTTTAACTTAGATTCCTTTTAGGTGAGTAAGTCTTTCAACCTAGAATCATTCAATGTGAGAAAGCCTATCACATTCATACATACATAAAGGAAATCATGTGAGAATAATCCCTTCCACAACAATCACATCAACAATAAAAAATTAATGCATAAGTTTTACTCTTAAAGCCATTCTTACCAAAATTCATCACATATGCTTCAATCCCAAAGCAATTCATAATGTACGTTATCAATCCTATAAGAATACATCGAACCAATAATTTCTCCTTTCATAGCATTAAACCCATTTACATTGATTTCTACTTAGAAACATGGGTTAGGCATGGGTACATGAGAATTCATCATAATAGCATAGAATCCACTCAATTCTTACATAAACAATCATGATTCACTCAAAGGAATCAACATATACAAAGACCCACAACTTATAACAAAACCCTAATTCAAATTGGGGAATTCAACTTTTCAATTGGGAGAACTTGGGGATACCATAGATGAAAGGATCCCATGGATGAAAAGCCATCATACCTTACTGTCAAAGCCCACAAATGCTTGAGGAATGGAGACTTGACCTTGATCCTAGCTTGAACCCTTTCTTCTTCTTCACGTTCTAGAGAGAGAAATAATATGGAGAGGAAGAACACAATTCTTTTAGTGAATTTAAGAAAATGATTTGAATGGGTGAGTTTAAGGATTAAAAACACTTATATATGGGTCTTAGACATAGGTAAAACGACGTAGTATAGAGATAAATTAATTAGGAAAAGACCCAACTACCCCTATAATTAACTGCTGAATCACCATCCAAGGCTCAAGACTGACGGACCGTGGACAGACCTACGGTCCATCCTTCACACTCGTTAGTAACTTTAGAGAATTTAGGCCTGACCTAGGGACTCCTAGCCACGAGTCGTTGACCCATCGACTGTCCGTGGGTCCAGCCATGTTCCCTCCCCTTGACAACTTTTTGGTGGCCTATCCACGGGTCCACCTATGATCCGTAGTCCCATCTATGGGGTATGGTTGGCCTCCGTCGGTGGCACCTGCAACTTTGGCAAAAATGCTATTTTGCCCTTTCTCAAATCTGAGGTGTTACATTATCTCCCCCTTGGTATCGTTCGTCCTCGAATGAGATTCAAGACATCATATGGAACCTAACCTAAAAACCTAACATTCATGCAATCATATAAATGCACATATCCAAGGAGGAAACCTCAACTCCAAGCTTAACATACTCATATCTTCATATCATGAAAACTCATATACAACTCATACTTAAATGCATATATCCGAGAAGGAAACATCAACTCCTACCTTAAAAATGTTCAAAGCATCATATCATATAGTCTATATGCAATTCATACTAAGATGCACATAAGCATGTAGAAATCAATCAAGTTGACTCATTTTCTCAAAACTTAAGCTTTTCATGAACATGTATAAAAGGAAATCATGGAAACATCTAAAACACATGACACCAAACAAAGAGTACACCATGAGGAACTCATTACCTCAAGCTAGAGTAGTAATAGAAGGAAAAAGATGAGGATATCGAGACATCATATCAGCCTCGACCTCCCAAGTAGCACCCTCAACTAATTGATTCCTCCACAACACTTTAACGAAAGAATCTTCCTTTTTTCTCAACTTCTTGACTTGCCAGTCTAAAATCTCAACTGAAACTTCTTCATAAGAAAGATTCTCTTTAACTCCCAAACCTTCTAAGGGAACTTTAGATGTCGGATCTCCAACACATTTCTTTAACATATAGACATGGAAAATCGGATGCACCGATGCCAACTCATTTGGCAATTCAAGTTCATAATCAACTTTACCAACACGTCTCAAAATCTGATATGGGCCTACAAAATAGGGACTAAGCCTCCCTTTCACCAAACCTCATTACATCCTTCATGGGTGAGATTTTCAAGTAAGCCGAATCATGCACATCAAATTCAAGATCTCTTCTTCTAACATCAGCATATGACTTTTGTCGACTTTGGGCTGTTCTCAACCTTTCTCAAATAAGTCAAACTTTCTCTATAGCATCATGTACTAATTTGAGACCTACTAGGGCTACTTCAGCCACCTCAAACCAGCCTATAAGAGATCTACACCTCCTACAATACAATGCTTCAAAAGGAGCCATACCAATACTTGAGTGACAGCTATATTATATGCAAATTCAATCAAAGGCAAATGATCATCCCAATTACCCTTGAAGTCAATCACACAAGCTCTTAACATATCTTCCAAAGTTTGGATTGTACGCTCCACTTGCCCATCAGTTTGGGGATGAAAGGCCGTGCTAAGCTTAACATAAGTACCAAGGCCCTTTTGGAAAGATTTCCAAAACTCTGAAGTGAATTGGATACCTCGATCAGAGATAATGGACAAAGGCACTCCATGCAATCTTACTACTTCCATCAAATACAACTAGGCATAGTCTTCCGCCGTATAAGAAATCTTGACGGGAATGAAATGAGCCTATTTCGTCATTCAGTCTACTATAACCCAAATTGAATCATATTGTCGCCGAGTACGTGGCAACCCTACTATGAAGTCCATATTCAAATATTTCCACTTCCAAGTAGGAATACTAATGTCTTGGGATATGCCTCTTGGTTTCTGATGCTCAACTTTCACTTGTTGGCAATTAGGACATTTAGCCACAAACTTCGCAATATCCTTCTTCATCCCATTCCACTAATAGATCTCCCGCAAATCACTGTACATCTTTGTGGCTCTCGGGTGAATGGAATACCGAGAACTATGGGCTTCTGACAAGATTTGTACCCTTAAGTCATCAACATTAGGAACACACAAACGACCTTGATATCTAAGTACACCATCTCCCTCTTGGGAGAAAGCCTCAACGGACTTTCTAAGCACCGCTTCTTTCAATTCAACTAAAGTCGGATTAAGACATTGCTTGGCTTTCACATCAGTCACAAAAGATGATTTTGAACCATTGTGAACCATAACAGCATCCTTGGTAGAGTCTACTAACTGAACTCCCAACCGGGCCAATCTATGAACATCTCGAATCAACTCGTTTCTATCATCTTCTACATGAGCAACACTACCCATAGAAAACTGACTAAGAGCATCCACCACCACATTCGCCTTACCGGGGTGATAGAGAGAACTCATATCATAATCTTTTCATAACTCAAGCCACCTTCTTTAGCAACTATTTAGATCTTTTTGGTTAAACACATATTGCAAACTCTTGTGGTCGGTAAAAACATCAACATGAACACCATACAAATTATGCCTCTAAATCTTTAAGGCAAAAACAACTACCGTTAATTCATGGTCATGGGTAGGATAATTCTTCTCATTTTTCATAAACACATATCCTAACCCAATTCTAGAGGCATCACAATAAACCACAAAACCATATGTCCCTTCCGGTAAAGTCAACACCGGAATGGAAGTAAGTCTATCATTTAATTCTTGAAAACTCTTTTCACAAGCTTCAGACCATATGAACTTAGCTTTCTGTTGAGATAATGTTGTCAATGGAGAGGCAATCGTAGAGAACCCCTCTACAAACCTTCTATAGTAACCAGCCAAATCTAAGAAGCTTCTAATATCCGAAGGGGATAGAGGTCCAGGCCAACTCTTGACCGCATCTATCTTAATAGGATCTACCTCAATACCTTTGTTTGAAACAATGTGACCTAGAAAAGCCACGTACCTTAGCCAAAATTCACATTTGCTAAACTTTGCAAAAAGTTGTCGTTCCTTAAGGATTTGCAACACAATCCTCAAATGATTGATTTAATCATACTGACTTCTCGAATAAATCAAAATATCATCAATGAACACATTTAAGAACATATCAAAGTATTGTCTAAACACCCTATTCATCAAATCCATAAATGCCACCGGAGCATTAGTCAAACCAAAAGACATCACCAAAAACTTAAAATGACCATATCGGGTTCTAAAATCTATTTTCGGAATATCATCTTCCTTCATCCTTAATTTGTGATAACCCGATCGGAGGTCAATCTTGGACAAGTAACTCGCCCCTTGGAGTTGGTCAAACAAATCATCTATTCTTGGAAGAGGATACTTATTCTCAATCGTAACCTTATTCAATTGCCAGTCTATACACATTTGAAAAGAACCATATTTCTTTCTAACAAACAAAACTAGACCAACCTATGGGGATATACATGGTCGGATGAAACCCTTATCCAACAAGTCTTTCAATTGCTCTTTCAATTCCTTAAGTTCTGTCGGAGCCATTCTATAAGGAGGAATAGAAATAGGTTGCGTATCTGGGAGAAGGTCAATACCGAAGTCTATTTCTCTTTCGGGGAGGAATACCAGGTAGATCATCTAGGTACACTTGCGAAAACTCATTCACAACAAGGATCGACTCAATAATAGGGGTTTCAGAATCCACATCCCTCACCCGAACTAAATGGTAAATCCAACCCTTAGAAATCAACTTTCTAGCTTTCAGATAGGAAACAAACTGACCCTTAGGCATAGAATTTCCCCCTTTCCATTCTAGGATAGGCTCATTCGGAAAAAAAAACTTGACTATACGGGTTCTACAATCAATAGAAGCATAACAAGAGTGCAACCAATTCATACCAAGGAAAACATTGAAATCTAGCATATCAGTCTCTACCAAATCAACAAGAGTAACTCTATGGAATAAAGAGATGGGACATCTTGTATAGACCCTCTTAGCCACAACAGAATCACCAACAGGGGTAGAGATAGAAAAGGGATCTAACAACACATCTAGGAGAACATTAAATCTCATAGCCACATATGGCGTCACAAAAGACAAGGTAGCACCGGGATCAAGTAAAGCATAAACATCAAGTTGGAAAACTTTCAACATAGTGGTAACCACATCGGGAGAACCCTCTTGTTCACCACGAGTCTGAAGTGCATAAAACCTATTTTGTTTAGGAGCATTTGGACCAAAACCACCTGGACTGGATGAAGGATAGGGTTGAGCCCTACGACGATTATCTCCTTCATACTTAGCAACTGAACGACAATTCCTTATCTTGTGATCCATCTTACCACAACCAAAATAAGCATTGGAATCCTCTGGACACTTACCCTCATGATTTCTTCCACACTTAGCACAAGTAGGCAAAAGAGACCTACTACCATTTCCTGATGTTAGGGTTAGACACCCTAACATTGTTAAATCTTCGAGGAACATTAGAAGAACCTTGCCCGAAAAACCTTTGTCGAAACCTTGAACGACCACGTCCACCGGACCTAGAGTATGAAGAGTTACCATAATCAGTTTTTGCCCTCTTTAGTTCCCTAGACTTCTCCTTATGTTTTTCGTCCTCAATTTGTTGAGCATGAACCATAATGAGAGAAATATCCATGTCATGGACAAGCGTAGCGGTACGTCATTCTTTCAAAACTAATTCGGACACTCCCGAAACAAACTTACTCATTCTAGCCCTAGAGTTTGCCACTATAGATGAAGCATACTTCGACAATTGTGTGAACCTCAAAGCATATTCTTTCACAGTCATGTTCCCTTGTCGGAGATTGATAAACTCAAGAACCTTAGCCTCTCTCATCTCAAGAAAAAAAAACTTATCAAGAAAAGCAAACTTGAACCTTTCCCATTCTATGGGACCCACATCTTCCAGTCTTGCTTCCTTCCATTGGTTGAACCAAATTTGAGCAACACCTTTAAGTTGATAAGCGGCCAATTTCGCCTTTTCTACCGGTGTCACTCCCATAATAGCCAACACCTTGTAAACCTCATCAATGAACTCTTGAGGATCTTCCTCAACCTTATAACCATAGAATTTCGGAGGATTCATACTAGTGAAGTCCCTCACTCTAGATGTCACTGTACCCACACTTGGGTTCACGGAGACCACAACCTCCCTATTGGCTTGGGCCATCACGGATTGAGCTTACACTTGAAAAGCAGTCATAAACTCCGCATGAGTCACTTGCTCGGCCAAAGGGTCAACCAGAGCTTGAGGATCTTGAGGAGGGGCTTCTTGACTCTTATTCTCTCCCTCATTCCTTCTAGCAAAAGCTCTTCGAGTAGTCATATCATGTAGACCATCGGGTAAGAATTGGGAGGGAAACATAATAGAGTCAAACTCTATCGCTAGACTTAGAGTGAAGAAAGAAGTGAAGTTTCCTAAGCATCTTGTAGCTTCTCATTCATAAATGTGGCGCGCTTCATACTTATGAACAAGACTCCACTGGACGTGGTTTTGACACATCCTAGAACCATTCTAAACCTTGTGCTCTGATTACCAAGTTTGTCACGACCCAGGGATATCCCCTAGATGTAACATGGCGTACAAGACCCCGAGAGGCCTCATAAAAGCCATTTAGCTTTCATAAACAAGATAATAGAAATTGACGAGAATTTAAAACATTTTCAACACAATCAAAGTTTGCAATTCAAAAGCAGAAGTCCAATACACTAGTCTCAAAAACCATCTAATACAAAAGATCTTGGGGCACAGCCCATACAACAATGTTCAAGAACTAAAATAAAATAACATAAAGAAATAGTAGCCAAATCCTCGAATGCTATGAGGACTCATCAATCTTCAAGTTTTGCCTCTACTAAAGATCCTAGCCACGGGGATGAGAATTGATATCGCCAGACCCTACATTTGGATAAGAAATGTAGGCAAGAGTAAGCATTAGTACAAAGATGTACTAAATATTATAGCTTGCATAAACATAAGCACTAGACAATATAAGTCATAGAGCATAATCAATGCGTATAATAGATAATCATAAACATATGAGGAGTACTTATTGAAGTAACCTCAATTCATCCTTAGTCGAGACTTGGGTAGCCGCCTCTAGTCTTACATATCATGGAAGGAAACTCAAGAAACAATCCAGGCTAATCATTCACCATTACATTTTACATACTATTCTTGCTTACTTTTAAAGACATGGGGATTCACCTCATTGTCTAACTACAATGGCTCATGAGTATTCGCCTGTTGCATTGCAATAAAGACTAATAGGTATTCGCCCCTTGCCTTACTATGAGGATCATGGGTACTTGCCTCTTATCCTTCTTACATTGGAATCATGGGTAATTGCTCCTTGTCCAACTTACATTAGGATCGTGGGTACTCGCCTCATATCCAACTTACATAATAGGAACGGGGGTACTCGCCTCTTGTTCAACTTCATGGAATAAGGGTGCTCGCCTCATATTCTTCTTTAATTTAGAGGTCAAGGGTAATCGCCTCTAGCCTCATCAATTTCATAGTCTTTTAACTTAGATTGATTTTAGGTGAGAAAGTCTTTCAACCTAAAATCATTCAATGTAAGAAAGCCTTTCACATTCATACATACACAAAGGAAATTATGTGGTAATAATCCCTTCCACAATAATCACATCAACAATCAATAATTAATGCATAACCTTTACTCTCAAAGCCATTCTTACCATAATTCATCACATATGCTTCAATCTCAAAGAAATTCATAATGTACCTTATCAATCCTATAAGAATACATCTAAACCTATATCTCCCTTCATAGCATAAAACTCATTTACATCAATTTCTACTTAGAAACATGGTTAGGCATAGGTACATGGGAATTCATCATAATAGGATAGAATCCACTTAATTCATGCATAAACAATCATGATTCACTCAATTGAATAAACATATACAAAGACCCATAACGTAGAAGAAAATCCTAATTCACATTAGGGAATTCTACTTTTCAATTGGGAGAACTTAGGGGCTCCATGGATGAAAAACCATCATACCTTACTATCAAAGCCCACAAATTCTTGAGGAATGGAGACTTGACCTTGATTCTAGCTTGAAACCTTTCTTCTTCTTCAAGTTATAGAGAGAGAAATATTGTGGAGAGGAAGAACCCAATTCTTTTGGTGAATTTAAGAGAATGATTTGAATGGGGTAGTTGGTGAGTTTTGGGGTTAAAACCACCTATATAGGGGTCTTAGACATAGGGAAAATGGTGTAGTATAGAGATAAATTAATTAGGAAAAGGCCCAACTACCCCTAACATTAATTGTCAACTCACTACCTATAGCTCAAGACTGACGGACCTTGGACAGACTTATGGTCCGCCTGGCACACTCATCAGTAACTTTAGAGAATTTGGGTCTGGCCTATGGACCCCTATCCACGAACCGTCGACCCATCAACGGCTCGTGGGTTCGACCGTGGTCCATTCCCTTGAAAAAGTTTTGGTGGCCTATCCACGGGTCGTGGTTGGCCTGCGTTGGTGGCACCTGCAACTTTTGCAAAAATGCTATTTTTCCGTTTCTCGAATCTGAGGTGTTACATAAAAAAGTTGTTTCCTTCGATAATGAACAACAGAGAGAGTCCTCTCCTCTTCTTCCTCCATTGAAAAAGAGAAAAATGGAATCTCAAATAACAATCCTTATGGGGCTTCTTAGACACAATTGTCCAATCATCATACCCCTACCAACGGGGGTAAGAAATTAAGGAAGCGCATAGCTAAGAAGAATGTGAATATCTGGTTGAAGTTGGTGTCGCCCCAACAAGATCCAAATCCTACTTCTCGTGTTCTCCCAATTATTGCTCCAACGGCTTTGAATAGGCTCAATGAAGAAGGGGAACGAACCATTTTAGAGGAGCGTTGGATCTTTATTGATGGAGTCATAAGTGAGTATCCAACAATATGGGCGGCGATAAAATTCTACAAGCTGGAATGGTTTACAAAAGCCAGACAACCATATGTACCAAAGTGGGTAGGAAAGTTATATAATGCCTATGCAAAGGTAATGCTGGAAAAAATAAAAAGGACTATCGGTAAGATAGTGGATGAAGTTGAAATGCGGGGAAAGAGGGTGTAGTGTCATGCCACAACAATTAACGTAGTACTGTGCACTACAAAAATCAAACTGATGAGTACAAGACCTAGATGATAAAGACGCTGGATGCACTAAAAAAGTGGTTGGCCTCTCTGATATCCGGTTAGAGTCTGCACCTTCTTGGATGGCTGAAGGTCCTAAGATAGAAAAGAATAACCTGAACATCGTGGTGAGAAACTGGTTCGGGTTTGTCAGTAGCAAAGTGATGTTGTCCTAAAATGAATCTATACTCCGCATCCAAAGGTGGTGTTAGTAGGTTCTATTATTAAGATGGAGAAGATAAATGTTGGGGCCATAATTGTGGAGGAAATGCTACTTCGGGCCAGACAAGAGCATACCTCTCTTCCCTTCAAGGTGCTCATTTCTTAGCTATGCGAGAGAGCGAGAGTTCCCTTTCTAGGGAAAATGATGTCAAGATCACACCAGTCTCCTATAGTGACATTTAGAGGATTAAGGCTGAGTATTTGATGGATGATGCGGCTCGGAGGAATTCGCAACCACCAGACTCCACACCCACGGTTGATCCTACTACTCTGAAACCTAAGACCAGAACACCTACTCCTTCTGTGGAGTAGATAGGTATTTCCACACCTTTCTCTATTGCTGACTTTTTTGTTGTTGCACTTGCACAGCCTGCTACTTCTTCCACTACTGTTTTCAGGCCTACCATTTCTTTTGTTTCCCGTCCCCCTTGACCCAGTCATTAATATATCAAATGGACAGCCTTGCTCGGTTAGCAGATATGAAAGTTGCTCGGGTTGAGAAGGACTTCTCCAAGCTCATTGACTAGGCTATTCAGAAGGCCTTGGATCCTTTGACTGAGTGGGTGGTCAAGTGTGAGGGGATGATACAGAGCCATACTTTGAGGTTGTATGATCTAATAGCGAGGATTGATGCTGAGGAAAAAGCAGGGGGTAGTTATAGTGCTATAGATACCTTAAGGGATGAGATTGCCACTTTGAGGGCGGAGGTGGTCCAACTATAATCAGCGGACATCTCCATGCTTTGGGGTGAGATTCCCCTTCCATATGTGTCTGAGATGCCTAGTGTTGTGCCTTCCTCTACTATGCATGAGGATGATGTAGATGATGAGTTTGTTGTTGATGATGCGAGTGAGAGGGGTGAGGAAGAGTTGGCCGAGGAGAATGATGATGAGGATCTAAGAGCTTAAGAGCATAGGATTGTTGAGACACTGACCAAGATGTATGAGACTTAGGAGGTCATTCATCAGGCTGAACTTGAGAGATCTCTTCGTGTGGCTTCATAGGTCAGGTCTAGTGGAGTCACTCCAGACTCTACCATACCTCATGTAACTGAAACGGGCATTGATGCCCCTATAGAGCCTCACATTCCACCTCTAGTGATACTATTTCCAGGCATCGATGCGAATCTTGAGGCTTCTCTACTCGAGACTACAGATGAGAGCACTCCAGAAGCATAGCCTGTCAGGGGACCCTTTCTCTTAGCCTCCTAGTAGTTTTATTTATTTTGCATTGAGAACAATGCATTCTATTTTTTGTGGGGGTGAGGGCCTTCGGGGAAATATTCCCCTTTTTTATTGTATTTTTCAATTTTTTATTTTGAAAAATTATAGTTTGATGTTTGTTTATATGAGAGTGCTCTTTTAGGTAAATATATGTCTCTTTATTTCTATATTGTTCTCCCTTGACGTTGGAACTCCCTATGAGTTCAAATCGTGAAATTCTTGAAGTTTTCATTGATAATAATTTGAGGATCGATTTTGTTCAATATCGATGTCTTGAATAGTATTTATGATGAGCATGATGTGTAGTGTTGGTGTTGTGAGAACGAAATCGATGTGGTTACACCTTTGAGATATCTCTTTGAATCTTTTGTTGACTAGGTGTGTTATGATGTGAGACTTGCAATGAACATCACACAAATACTTTTGATCTTTTCGGGATGTGCTAAATGAGTGTATTTCGAAGTGCCATGTGTGGTGAGGTTTTACTTGAAAGCATGCATTTGGAGTCCTAGAGTTTGCCTTATCAGTCCAATTGTGTGAATATTGGTTAATGTGAGACATGATCTAGGGCAAAAATTCAATGAGGGAACCAAATTGTCCATAAATCCTTTTGTGACTACCTTGTGAGGATGTGAATCCATGTTGGCACCAATCGAGCCTAACTTATTTGTTGAAAACCAAAAGAAGTCTCTAGAGCCAAAGTATCCCTACCTTCTCACCAAAAATTCTTTCTGAAGCACTGTGATGTTTGAATATCCAACTTAGGCAAAAAGCCTAAGTTGGGATTGTTGAAAGGAAGGATGAATGAAAGCCAAGTGAAGTGCAAAAAGGAAGAAGAAATGAGAATCAATTATGTAAGTTTTGAAAAAAGAAGGAACCCCTCCGTATAAAAAATGAAACAAAAAGTTTTGATGGAAATAACCTTGAAAAAAATATGAAAATTAAAAAGAGAAGTGAATGAAATAAAGGGGGATTCCAAATAAATTGAGTAGAAAGTCAAGATTTGAGTTCTCAAATGAACAAGAAGAAGAAGAACTTGAAGAAAGGTTATGATGATTGCAACAATGCTTAGAAATGGGTATAAGTCACCAATCCAAATTGATTATACCTTAACCCTGAGTCTCATTACAAGCCTAAAAGACCCTTGAGATCTTGCATTAACTAGGTTGTGTGATGATTGGAAAATATGGGTAAACCTATGGGACAAAGCTTGCATGTGTTTCTCTTTTGAGAGAGTGAGAGTTGCATTGATTCCTATTACCTTTGTTGATTTGCTTCGTGAGAGCATGTAATCGTTCTTGATGTGAGAGACACTTGAATTCATTTGTTGAAACATGTTCTTGCATTAGACAAGAAGCTAACGTGAGCTTGAGCTTGTGCTGACACTAGCTAGTCATCATTTGAAGGTTTTTTATCATGCTTTTGGGTTAACATGCTATTAAGAGTAATATTGCCATGGCACTTTCATATTAGCTCTCATTGAGTACTGTTGAAGACACCCTTATTAAGCTTATTGTGTTCTTGATTTACTCAAGGACAAGCAAAATTTTAAGTTGGGGGTGTTGATGAGTGGTATATTTGCACTCATTTAAGGTCATTTAGATCAATAATTAGTCCCAACAAAACTTAAATTTTGTTGAACAAACATATATAAGCTGAAACAAGGCATAACTGAGCAATACTATATAAGTCAACATCATCTTTAAAACATTGAACTCATATACCATACTTCATATAGTAACCTTAATTCATTATTCATGTTCTTGTTGTGGGAATAAGCCTTAACCGACATGAGACCATGTGAGCTATAATATGATCACCCGGTGTTACCTACACCAAAAAGGGTTGTCCTACTTCCCCAAGGTGGTTCCATGGTTTGTTAGCTTAGGTGGATCCACTAGCTAAATATTCTATGGGTGCACGTAGTTTATGGGATAAGGAGATTGTTACTAGAAACTCGGCCTCAACTGACGTGAGGGCTTCCATCTCATATTAATATCCACTTGGTGGTAAGCATTAATCTCACTGAGTACTTTTTAAGTCTTAACTTAATTCATGTTTCATGGAAGGATGTCCTTGACAATCAATCCAAATTAGTTCATTAGGATAGCTCTTAGATCATGCGTGATAAAAATCTTTCATCGTCCATGTCTATATATAAGTATTAGATTCAATTAGGTGAGAAAGCATTTCAACCTAGAATCTTCATTATGTGAGAAAACCTTTCACATCATGTTCATATGTGCTCATGAGAATAGCCTTTCAATCAACACAACAACAATATCATAATCATTGACACTTCCCTCTCAAAGTGTTCTTAAAGCATTTACATAGATTTCATAAAAACATGCATAATCTCATAATTCGCCCTTTCAAGGTTCAAAGCCTAATTTCAATCAACACATCTAGAATTCAAGCATTAGACATGGATTCATTATAAGTAATGTGATTCTATCACTTCATGCATATATTCATAAAATTCCTCTTTCATCAACAAAGACCCGCATTATAAGATCACAATTGATAAATATGGGAATTACATGGGTTCTTGGGGGATACATCATAAAAACCATAAGAAATCATCAATTCATGCTTTGTATAACATAATTCAACCATTAGAATCAAGTTTGAAAGGAACCCATGACTTTTGAATCAAACCCTAACAATTGGGGATTTCCATCTCCTTTGAAATTGAGATTTTGAATGAACTCCATGGATGGAATATGTCCATGGATGAAAGCTATTATACCTTAACAATAAAGCCCAATACTAAACTTCATGGAGAAATTGAGCCTTGACCTTGATCCTGGCTTGAACTTCCTTCTTCTTCTTCTTCTTCTTCTAGTTTCTAGAGAAAGAAATATTTGAGAGGACAAATTTTGGGGAAATCTTTTGGGTTTTGGAAAATATGACTTGAATGGTGAGTTAAAAGGGTTAAAATCACTTATATAGGTGTACTAAGCTTAGGAAAAATGACC
Organism: Solanum verrucosum; assembly: GCF_900185275.1. NCBI lineage: Eukaryota > Viridiplantae > Streptophyta > Magnoliopsida > Solanales > Solanaceae > Solanum > Solanum verrucosum. Next base: position 782,634 of record NW_026020176.1, read on the forward strand.
TCACTTTATTTAGGTTGAAATCGGAATTACCCATTTAACCTTGACTTGCCAGCCGACTGCCCAAGGACCACGTGAGGTCCCACGAGCCATGGAAGACACCACAAGTCGTGGTCCCCTTCGTGGACCATGAGGTAGTGGCTAGGAAGACTACCCCCAAAACCCCTAGATTCTAAGGCAGGCTCACGACCCGTCCCACGATTGTAGTCCTTACCACGGGTCGTGGTCCATGGACCAGTGGCTAGGGAAGTGTGTTCCCTTCATCCCAACACCCTAAGGCACCTCCACGATCCTTCCCACGAGCCGTGGTCTTAACCATGAGCCTTGAAGTTGCTCGTGAAGATAGGGTTATTTTAGGCAGCTTGAGGAGGCTATTGCCTAAGCTATTACGAGCAACACCATGAGCCATGGTCCTCACCACGAGCCGTGGTCGTGGTCGTGGTTTTTTGGGCAGTGTCTAGAGGAGAGTGGCCTTCCCTAGTCCTCTCCCTTGGCCCTTGCCCACTTCCATGGCTCTCTAGTTTTGCCTACTAGTTTCCGGGGTGTTACAGATATGAATGAGGTCTGGGTTTTTTTTTTGTGGTTTGTTTTGCTCCTTCTATATTAAGTATATTAATAATGATACAATCTTAGCAGGAGTTTGATAAGCAAGTCCCTCTAATGGATCTGATTTAGTCTAAGGTTAGAAAATCTTATTGTAATTACTTAGTCAGTTTAATGGAAAGAGTTCAAACTTGTGCTAATTTTCTTTAATTTGTGGACAGATCGACTAGGCTACATCTGACCTTAAGAATACGAATGTTAGGCTTAAGGACACCTATAACCAAGTAAACCGAGCTTCCACTATATTATGTCATTCTTTGTATGTTCTAGTAGTCTGTAGGATAGTACTTCTATCTTTTGATGTTACCAGATTTAATAAGTCTTTTCCTTTTTAAGCTGAGATCTAGTCGAAACCTTTGTATTGACATCATTTTGTTATGCATAATTCTTGGAATCGCAGCATATTTGTATAAGTAAGTTTTCATTCTAACAATCTGTCAGAACCCAATGATTTATCCCATCCTGCTTATGTTTAAGGATATTCAATTATTATATCCACAAATAGCATTATGCCACAAATGTGAGGCAATGGTAAAGGAACCAAGACATTATAATTTTGAGTGTCGCATGTCACAAAATTTATTTGGTATTTGATACTGTGTATTCTAACTCTCTAAGTATCAATGTGATTGCTTACTGATGAATGTTATACAATTATAGTGTATTGAAGAAGTAAATTATTATCGCGGGCATACCCACTTTCCTATTTGAAGGTATTTGGTTGACTCTAGTTGTATATTAATTTGTGTACTTGTGTATTCACCTTGATAAAGTCTTTCTTTCTTCCGAATTATATTGACGATGCATCAGGTATGTGTCTGGATGCCGTCTATTGTATTCCTTCTTATATTATTTCTAATGGCTGTATTTTTTTCTTGTCTCCTAAAATTTGAACACCCATCCTACCCCTAAAAGGACAAGTTTTATATATTTCACAAACAAAGATCAACAATTTTCTAGTTGTATTTGTGGTAGCTTTTAGATGTACTACGATATCCTTACTACTATTATATGAATTTAGATTTGAGTTGGCTTACATCTTGAATCAGGAACAAAAATCCCATTAGTTCAATCAATACAATGATAAGAGGCAATACAACATGTAATAATAGGCAAAATAATGCAATGGCCAATGATCCTACTAGTATATATTCCCTCCACAAAACATGTTGTGGGTGGGATCCATGGGGGACTCGCGAGGTTCATATATCTTGCCCACAATCTTTTTCTAGTTGCAAATATCTATGACTTTCTCAATAATAACATGCACAAACTTGAACTAAGCAAAAATTAGTGTTTTCTTTTCAAAGAAATGTCTTTTCCATAGTATCATTTTTGTGATCCATGAAAATGAATGAGTACACATGATAACAATAAATAAATCAAATTTCAAATACCAATAAGATATAAATTTACTTTATAATTGTGCCCTTAGGCCATAATTCATCATTTTAATAAGATTTCTTTCAATATGATGCCCATTTTGGCCTAATAACTCCTCTCATGTGATATAATATATGAAACTTAATACAACTAAATATTGATACAATTTCCAAGTCTCAAGCTATTTATCGGCTAAAACTTTCTTTTTCGAGTATTACAACACCAAATGGTCTCATTTAGTACTTCAACTCAATAGTTTGCCTAACTCATAACATGTTTTATACAATTACTTACTAGCCAAGCTAATTCTTAGAACAATAAATTATGACCTAACTCAAAGGTTTTCGAGTATTACAACATTAGATGGTCTCATCTAGTACTTCAACTCAATCATTTTTCCAACTCATAACATGTTTTATACAATAACTTGCAACCCAAGCTATGTCTTAGAACAATAAGTTATAACCTAACTCAAAGGTTTTCGAGTATTACAACATCAAATGGTCTCATTTAGTACTTCAACTCAATAGTTTACCCAACTCATAACATGTTTTATATAATAACTTACTACCCAAGCTATGTCTTAGAACAATAAGTTATGACCTAACTCGATGATTTTTTAGTATTACAACATCAGATGGTCTCATTTAGTACTTCAACTCAATAATTTTCCCAACTCATAACATGTTTTATACAATTACGTACTACCCAAGCTAAGTCTTCGAACAATAAGTTATAACCTAACTAAAAGGTTTTCGAGTATACAACATCGAATGGTCTCTTTTAGTACTTCAACTCAATAGTTTGCCCAACTCATAACATGTTTTATACAATAATTTACTACCCAAGCTAAGTCTTAGAACAATAAATTATGACCTTACTCAAAGGTTGAGCAAACGCGCCACGAAACTCGCAACATCATATTTTATTTCCTTCCATATTGCTTCAAAACACTCTAAATCAATCAAAAACATGATCTACATATAAATACGAGCTCATCTATACTCATATGGCAATATAGTAGTTTGGATCAAAATTTAGTCAAAGTTAACCCTAGACCCAACGTCAAAACTGAAATTTTCCTTCGTAACTCGTTCTCAAATTTGAATTTTTTTTCAAAAATAGTGTTTGGATCGGACCTCAAATCACCAAAATATATCTTCTTAATTATTTGCTTATATAGTCATGACATTTAGAGTGCAACAAATTTTCTTTTCAAATTTGTAAATTCTTAGTTAAATAAAAGTAGGATTTTGCATTAAACTACTTAAATATTATTATTCATTAAATAAGATTTAGATAACAAGAATCAAGGTAGTGTATTAAAATTAATGACTAACATATTATCAGATTGAAAGAATCTTTTCGAAGTTATATAAAACAATATTGACTTTTTTCATATAGAATTATAAACCATAAATGCATACAAAATGACTAATTACATAATAAAAATCAAATATTTGAGAGCATTTGACGTTTTAGTATTTAATTAAGTTTGAGCAATCATAATCTCTATTATATCAAACTATCGAATGAGTCATGAGAATTAAATTATCATAATAACTATTTTTCTAAAATTTAGTTATGAAAATCACCAAAACGATTTGTGCGCAATATTTCAACCAATTAAAATTTTAACACTAACTCAAAAAAAAAATTGCAAAATAAACAAAACTATCGAGAGCCTGTTGTTGACGATAAAGATTTGAGATACCTATCGAGAGCCTGTTGTTGACGGTAAAGAGTTGAGATACCTTTCATTGCACCACATCAAGTGAAGTAGTGCAATGCATTATGCATTGAGAGTTTTGCTTAATTGTATTATGTTTTAATCTCTGCACCATTGAGACTGTATGCAGTACCAGTTATTCTTAACATTAATAGCATGAGTTGGGTATGTATTTAGCATGGATATGCTGATGAGGTCGGTATTTACGAATATGAGTCTGCATTATTCCTTTTGAGTATTTTTATGGGCGCGTCGTTCAGGATTACGATCTTGGATATCCTACATGGATAAGTTTAGTTGTGTGTGGATTCTTCGTTATTGTAAGAGTCCATTTGAGAATAGAAGTGTTTGCATGGTTGTTATTGACTTATTGTTGTGATGAAGTTGGTTGAGGCTAGGAGGAAGTATTATATAGACAAAAAGTTGATGTGTTAAATAACTTAAAATATGAGCTCCTTAACACATAATCCGAAAGAACACACTCTTGTGTCCTTTTATTATTTAGCAAAAGCAAAAAAATTCTGTCCACATAAAAAATAATGTCAAATGTAATCCTAATAGATAAGTGATTGGGTGTCATCACAGGAAACTTGTAATAGTTATGTAAATGCCCCAAACAACAAGGAAAAATAGACATCAATATGTTTCACAAGCACACATGCATAATGGTGAAAACAATTCAAACGTAGCCATAACATATTCCGTAAGATTGGAATTGAGAAAGAGATTTCTAATTTACCTTAAAGGATATCATCATTTAGAAGAAAACAACAAAGCAATAAATTGTACCTGATGTTCTGGCTGGTTCTAGTATCCCAAGTTTCTTCGCTGAGCTATTGTCATTCCGTGGAAAATGGCAATGCTGAAGTATGAATTCAACAAAATATATGATCAATAACAATTGATTCCACATAATAAATTATATCCGGAATATAAACAACTTAATATCACAAAGACTGATAATGAAAAATTAGATCAATTAATAAATAATATATCTAAAATAGAATATAAATATATTAAATACTTAAAAATACAATGAATAACAAGAATAGTGAATATAGACAAAAACTTAATGAAGTAATTATAGAAAAACGACAAGAATTAGAACATAGGCAAAATAGACTTAATAGTAATATATTTGCAGGAATTTGTCACAAATCTATAGTAGCACAAAGAAAGACTATTTTTTATCTAGAAATACAAATAAATAACTTAGAATATAAACTACAACATAATTTATAAATGAATAAAGAAGAATACGCAATAGATGAAAAAACATATGAAAATTATGACGGATTAAAAATAAAGATAATATTTTCTAATCTAGGAAGAAGATATAAGAAAATAGGTGACAATATAAGTTTAATGTTAGAAAAAGAAACGGTAAAACTAGAAGATAGTCTAACTGCTATGGTAAGAATAACAAAAGAAAATGAAGAAATAGATAGAAGAACGGAAATTGAAAAAATAAAACAACAAGCAAAAAAGGAAGTACAACAATTAGAAGAAGTAAAAAATACTAAAATAATAGAGCTAGAAAAAGAGCTAGCAATATTAAAAGAAATGTATGAAATTAAACAAAAAGAAAAAGAACAAAAAACGAAATTAAAAAATGAGATAATTGAATTTAAAGAAAAATTGCAATTACGAGATGAATTAGGAGAAAAAGAAGAGAATAACCAAGATAATCTACCCGAAATAAGAATTGATGAAATAAACGATGATGATCTAGAACAACATTCGGAAACAAGCGAAACATATACGGAACTTTTAGCAAACATAGATAATACAAAGAATTTAGAAGTAAATACAGAAGACGTAGACATAGGCGAAAAACCTAGCACATCAGGAGTGAAAAACCCAAAAAATTTTAATCCAAAATATTATAATGAAAATTATGAACAATATGATAAAGAAAAAACTACATGGGATAAAAGATTAAATAAAAAATGGACGCCTAAACCAATAACTGGACAACATGAATTTTTAGATTTAGACTGTGTAGCAGACATAAATAAAACAATCCAATTATGGGTAGGATACGTATCAAAACAATTAATAGATAACAAGATAGTAATAGCAGAGGCACCAGGATACATAGAAAGAACACTTATAGGAACAGTAAAATTATGGCTACAAAATTTAACAAATGAAAGCTTAACAACTTTAAGAAATAATAAAAAATTTGATGGTGGAATAGCCACTACAACCATGGAAATACTATATAAATATGAAATAGCTATAAGAAATGAATTTAGCAGTATGACAACAGAGGTAGAAGAACAAAATAAAGAAAAAATCATAAATCGAAATCTAATGACAAAATTAGCAATATGTAATATGTGTTACATAGATGAATATACATGTGCATTTAGAGAATATTATTATAAAGGAACATATAGCATAGAAGAAAGTAAAGAAATAAGAAAATTATATTTTACAAAATTACCAGAACCTTTTAATTCAAAAGTAATAAAAAGTTGGAATGAAGCAGAATTAACAGATACCTTAGGAGCTAGAATAAAATTCTTGCAACGATGGTTTATGGAACTATGTGAAAAACATAAAGAAGAAATAAAAATGGAAAAAATATTAGTAAAAAACTTAGCATGTTGCAAAAACAAAACAGCACCCCAATTTGGTTGTACGGATAGGTATTATAAAAATAGAAAGAAATATACTAAAAAATATAGATCAAAATACAAATATAAAAAACCAAGAAGAAGGTACTACGTAAAAAATTACAAAACCAAAAGACCATATAGACCAAAAAGAAAACTAACGGAATGTACTTGTTATAATTGTGGAAAATTAGGACATATAGCTAGAGATTGTAAATTACCAAAAAACCCAAAGAAAAAACAAATATCAGAAATAATAATAGACGATGAAAAATATACACAAATAGAATATGTAGATTATGAATTAGAAAGCAATGATAGTATATATGAATTATCGGAAAATGAAATAGATAATGACATAGAAATAGAATCAGATAATGAATCCTATAATATAACAAATGACTGAAGCAGATATACAAACAATAAATAAAGAAAAGCATCAAGACGAAGAATATTTAGAACAAAAAATAATATTTGATAATAGTATATTTGAACAAATAAAAGGAAAAGAATTAGACCTAAGCGTAGCAAAAATATTCGAAATACCAACAGTAAGAAACTGGTTTAAACGACAAAAAGAAGAATATTATGTAGTAAGTCAAAGAGAACATATCATAGATTGCAAATATACTAAAGGAAAGGCCAAAATACCAATAATAAATAAACGAATAATAAATAAAGAAATACAAGATATTAAGGCTAAAAATCCAATTAAATATGTACATTTAGGAGGAACGGAAATATTAATAAAAGCATGTTTTAGAGAAGGAATAGATACGCCCATAGAAATATACTTAGCGGATGATAGAATTATACAACCCATAGAAAAAAGTGTAATAAGTGCAGTAAGAGGTAACCTCATATACCAAAAATTTAAATTTATAATAAGTGCTAATTACTCAGTAGCAATAAATGACAGAAATATAGATAAATCATTAGTATTATATTGGAGAATGTCAGGAATAGAACTAGCCCCAGGAAGTAAAATATTTACAGCTAGATGTAAAAACTTATATGTTCTAACAACAAAACACAAAATAACAGCAAAAAATAAAATAGATAAAATAAAAATAGAAGATCCCTTTGAAAGAATAGTTACAGTCATAGATAAAAACGATTATAGTTATAATGAAATTGATATAGAAGAAGATTTAGAAATAGTAAAAGAAAGACTAAGCACATCGAAAAGAATAAACGATGAGATACCCCAAACATCATCAAAAATGAGTACCTCAAGGAGAATAGATAAAACCCCACAAAAATCAATAGAAGAAGATATAAAACCACATCATTACTACATAACGGGAATAATGGAACAACGAAAATATTTAATATTAATAGATACAGGACGAGAAGAAAACTATATTACAAGAGAATTAGTAACGGAAGATGAAATAATAACTATTGAGCAATCATGCTCCGAACTACCAAAAGCATTAATGTATATCGAAGAAACTACGGAAAAGGAAATAATCATCGGAGGAGTACCAATAGTGATAAAATTCAAAATATATCAAGGAAATGAAAATATCATTTTAGGAATAAAATGGTTGGAACAAGTAAAACCATATAATCTAGAAGACAAACAGTTAACAATAAATTATGAAAATAAAAGAGTAATAATAAAAAGGACTTTAGTATAATAAAAAAATGAAAATATATATACTTGCAAAGATAATAATAGAAGGATACTACAACCGATATTATACACCAATGATAGATACGGGAGCAGAAGCTAATATATGTAAATACAATTGTTTACCAGAAGATAAATGGGAAAAATTAAAAACACCGATAGTAGTAACAGGATTTAATAATGAAGGAAGCATGATCACATATAAGGCAAAAAATATAAAAGTACAAATATGGGATAAAATATTAACTATAGAAGAAATATATAACTTTGAATTAACTACAAAAGATATGCTATTAGGAATGCCATTTTTAGAAAAATTATACCCACATGTAATAACAAAAACACACTGGTGGTTTACAACACCGTGTAAACAAAAAATAGGAGCAAAAAGAGTAAATAATAAAAAACGAAAAACAACAGAATGGATAAAATACCATTTTTCGTAGCGGAACTGGTAGCTGGGGGATTCATGGAAGTGGTAGTGTGGTAGGTGGTAGTGTGATAGGTGAGTAACTTATTTTCAAGATTTTATTATAATATCTTTTTATTAAGTGTCTTAATTTTGATATCTCTTTAATATTACTTTTAGGTAGTACTAAATTCATGGTAATATGTAATAATATTTATTGTAATATTCTTCTGATAATTGTTTTAATCTGAACATTTCATTAATATTATTTATGATATATTCTAGATATAACATATCTTGGGTTCTTTGATACATAGATAAATTTTCCTCTATTAATTGTTCTAATAATTTTATATCTTCTATAGATTCTGTCCAATATTGTAAATATTCGTATTTCATTTTAGTCTGAATTTATTTCTAATATATCGTACCATTCTATTCTTTCGTAGTCTAAATCATGTAAGTCTATTTCATACCATTGTTGGTCCAATATATCTTCTGGTTCATTATTAAATATTTTTTCCCATATGATTCTTCTTAATTCAATTATTTTTATATCTTTAAGTATATATAATATTAAAGTTTCATAGTTTTTTATCATTTCGTCATGCATATATGTAGTCATGTTCGTTGTCTATGCAGTTTTTATTTTCAAATTATTCCTTCCTATCATATTCATAATTGATTAAATTCATATTAGATTATTATGAACTAGATTATCTTTATCATGTTTTCCTGTCACTACTAGCATCGTACTTTAGCGGATACTTTCTTCTTATCAGCGCCTCAACTTTGTTTACTCCCCTAAACGGCTTCCTCGCCTACCGGTTTCAACATTAGGATGGCATAGTATAGAAGTTTTCTCCCTGTTTCCAGTGTGCTAATAAACTAGAAATCATGATTCAAATAATTCTAATACATAATAACTAACATAAATTTATTCAATCATATATATGATATTCAGGAATATATGAAATTAGTTCTGCATATTTTTTGAACAAAATACCTTTGCCTCTTGCTTAGCCATGCTATCTGAAATATCTGACTGGATTTCAGATTTATCCATTAACTTTTTAAATAATAAATATCTTAAGAGAGTTTTTTGAGAAGAGAGTTTTTATTTATGTTAGGCAATGCCTGCCTTATAACATTTACATCCGATTCCTTATATAGACATACAAACTTACTATTCTAAATACTTATCCTAACACGTTTTTTACACCTGTCCACTACTATTTACTACTATTCATGACTACTATTCATGAATAGTTCCTATTTTATCTTATTAAGACTTATTTACACCTAACTTTTACACTTGTCTAATATGCACATGCCTTTACGACTTTTATTTACAATCTACACTATCTACATTTGTCATTATTTGATGACAAAAGACTCATACCTACTTCATATCTACCTTATGACACATATCTTTACATATCTTGACTAACTTTACATTATTACATATATCTTCCTTCCGTTCTTATCTTTGACATAACTTTTTCCGCTTATCTTCTTCTTGTTTTCTTCCTCGTTAATTATTCCAGCTGGACATCTGGAATTATATTATCTTCTCCGTTGCACTTTGAACATATATGGTCCGGATATTTATGACCAATTAACTTGCAATATCTGGTTAATAATTCTGCTGAAATAAATCCTTCTTTTAATGCTCGTGTCGTAGGTCGTTCTTCTGGCTTTAGTAGTGATAAAATCCATCTCTGGACTTCATCCATATCTGATTTCCTTAGCTCCCTTGAATTAGAATAAATCATTAACTGATCTCTTGCATAGTAGCTCCATATAGCATTTCCGTTTAAATAATTATTTGCTAACTCTTGTATAATTGTTGATATACCAATTATCCTTTTGTTGGCATAAAAACTTGGTATCTCTATTTTGCATATCTCTTCTTGTTGTCCGATATCCTCGGGTATAATCATATCTTTAGTTAACCCTATCTTGATAACCTGTATTGGAGGTTTTATTTCCTCGTATAATATCTCCGCTGGTGCTGTATAGAATTTTATATAAAATAAATTTCCTTTCGTAACTCTTTTGTATGTGATAAATGCTTTGTATATTTCTGGTATTCCACTAACTTCTTCTCCGTCATATGTATATACAGTATTTAGTAATCCATAGTTATAACATGTCCTTACTAAGTTGGCGTTAGTTTTTGGTTGTGCAATTAGTTTATTATAACCTTGCAATCTTTGGGTTAAATAATCTTGGTTTGGTTCTTTTGTAGTTGATCTGGGGTTGCGGTTTAAATAGGTTTGGATTTTGTGGATATTTTCAATATAGGTTCGTGTGATGTAGTTATATGTCTTTTTCTCATTTTGATTTTGTAAGCTATCTGCGTATGTAGATGTTTGTGGTTCTATAGACACATGTCTAGGTGTCCTTTGGGTAAATGGTTTTGCAAATAGCTGGTTTAAGTTAGCGTTTTTATGTTGTTTATCGCTAACTTGTTTGCTTGTACCTGCAGCTGTATTTAAACAAACGTTATGGGTTTTAAGGAGTTTCCCATCGTCTCCTTTTAGCTCTGGGTTTTTTCCGTCTTCCGGTCGACGTAGCTCCGCATTTTTATAGTCATGCTGCTGACTAGCTTTAGACTTCAGATTATCTTCATTAGTCTTTAGCTTTTGTATCTCGTTGTCCATACTATCCACTTTTATACAAAGTGTAGTAATGGCTTTGAGTAGTTTTTCAATTGTATCTTCTTCCTCAGTCTCAGTCTGAGTAGCTTTGTCTTGATAAGTAATCTGCAATAACATTCTTATCAGTTTTTATTACTTCAATTGTAAATGTAAAATTTAATATATTTAATACCAATCTCCTTATTTCTTTTGTTGTTACCGAATCTTGTATTTTTCTTGTTAGCCACCATTTTACTTGTGTATTATCTGTCCTTATAATAAATTTGTTATATACAATATATGGTTCAAATGATAATAAACACTTATACACTGAATATAATTCTTTTCTATTTATTTCCCATTTTATTTCTGTATTATTAAATGTTCCTGAATAATACCTGCAATGATGTTCTATCGTAGTGTCATCATACCTGTATTTTAATATTCCTCCATAACTTTTTTCACTCGCATCTGATTCTATTATATAAGTAAATTTTTTGTTTTCATCTGGAAAATATAACTTAGGTAAGTTTTTACATAATGATTTTACCTTTTGTATTTGTATTTGGTCTTTTTTATCAAACTGATATTCTATATCTTTCTTTAATTTTTGTTGTAATGGTTTTAAATTCTCTGCTAATTTTGGTATGTATTCTCTTACTTGATTTACTAGTCCTAAGAACGATTGTAATTTCTTTTTTGTGTCTAGTTGTTCATTTGAGTTAATTATTTTTTGTACTATATGTGTTTGCATTTTTATTCCGTTTTTATCAATTTGTATTCCTAAGAATTCTATTTGATTTTTCATTATATCAGCTTTCTTTTTACTTAGACTTATACCTGAATATTCTATTATGTGTATAAATTTTTCTAATAATCTTATATGTTCATCTTGTGTTTTGGAATATAATAATATATCATCAATGTACACTACACAATTTTCTATTTGTTTAAAGTAATTGTCCATAAAGTGTTGATATCTACCTGGTGCGTTTTTATATCCAAATGGTAATACATTCCATTCATAAAATCCTTGTGGTACAGTGAATGTTGTTAGTTTTTTAGACTCTTCTTCTAGTTTTAAGTGATAAAATCCTGATTTACAATCAAATTTGCTAAAATAATTATATCCTTGTATTTGTCTTATCTTTAGTATTTTATTTGGTATTGGATAATTATATGTTTTAGTTTTTGCATTTAAATTTCTATAATCAATAACCATTCTACTTTTTCCTCTTTTTTGTTCACTATGTTTATTTACGATAAATGCCGGGCTTGTATGCTTACTATTGCTTTCTTGTATATATCCTTTTTCTAGTAATTCATCTATATGTATCTTAAATTCAGTTAAATCATTAAAATTGTACTTTAATGGTTTTTGGGTTATTATACTGTTATTATCAATTAGCTCAATTTTTACTTTTGTTTTATGTTTTTCCCATCCTTGTAAAGGATCCTCAATATATAATAATTCTAACTTATCTTGAATTATTTTTACTTTATCTATAGAGAATATAATTAATTCTATTTTAGGGTCTTCTTCTTTTATATTTTCTAATTTTTGTGTAATTTTTTCACTTCCTTTTATCCATTCTGTTGTTTTTCGTTTTTTATTATTTACTCTTTTTGCTCCTATTTTTTGTTTACACGGTGTTGTAAACCACCAGTGTGTTTTTGTTATTACATGTGGGTATAATTTTTCTAAAAATGGCATTCCTAATAGCATATCTTTTGTAGTTAATTCAAAGTTATATATTTCTTCTATAGTTAATATTTTATCCCATATTTGTACTTTTATATTTTTTGCCTTATATGTGATCATGCTTCCTTCATTATTAAATCCTGTTACTACTATCGGTGTTTTTAATTTTTCCCATTTATCTTCTGGTAAACAATTGTATTTACATATATTAGCTTCTGCTCCCGTATCTATCATTGGTGTATAATATTGGTTGTAGTATCCTTCTATTATTATCTTTGCAAGTATATATATTTTCATTTTTTTATTATACTAAAGTCCTTTTTATTATTACTCTTTTATTTTCATAATTTATTGTTAACTGTTTGTCTTCTAGATTATATGGTTTTACTTGTTCCAACCATTTTATTCCTAAAATGATATTTTCATTTCCTTGATATATTTTGAATTTTATCACTATTGGTACTCCTCCGATGATTATTTCCTTTTCCGTAGTTTCTTCGATATACATTAATGCTTTTGGTAGTTCGGAGCATGATTGCTCAATAGTTATTATTTCATCTTCCGTTACTAATTCTCTTGTAATATAGTTTTCTTCTCGTCCTGTATCTATTAATATTAAATATTTTCGTTGTTCCATTATTCCCGTTATGTAGTAATGATGTGGTTTTATATCTTCTTCTATTGATTTTTGTGGGGTTTTATCTATTCTCCTTGAGGTACTCATTTTTGATGATGTTTGGGGTATCTCATCGTTTATTCTTTTCGATGTGCTTAGTCTTTCTTTTACTATTTCTAAATCTTCTTCTATATCAATTTCATTATAACTATAATCGTTTTTATCTATGACTGTAACTATTCTTTCAAAGGGATCTTCTATTTTTATTTTATCTATTTTATTTTTTGCTGTTATTTTGTGTTTTGTTGTTAGAACATATAAGTTTTTACATCTAGCTGTAAATATTTTACTTCCTGGGGCTAGTTCTATTCCTGACATTCTCCAATATAATACTAATGATTTATCTATATTTCTGTCATTTATTGCTACTGAGTAATTAGCACTTATTATAAATTTAAATTTTTGGTATATGAGGTTACCTCTTACTGCACTTATTACACTTTTTTCTATGGGTTGTATAATTCTATCATCCGCTAAGTATATTTCTATGGGCGTATCTATTCCTTCTCTAAAACATGCTTTTATTAATATTTCCGTTCCTCCTAAATGTACATATTTAATTGGATTTTTAGCCTTAATATCTTGTATTTCTTTATTTATTATTCGTTTATTTATTATTGGTATTTTGGCCTTTCCTTTAGTATATTTGCAATCTATGATATGTTCTCTTTGACTTACTACATAATATTCTTCTTTTTGTCGTTTAAACCAGTTTCTTACTGTTGGTATTTCGAATATTTTTGCTACGCTTAGGTCTAATTCTTTTCCTTTTATTTGTTCAAATATACTATTATCAAATATTATTTTTTGTTCTAAATATTCTTCGTCTTGATGCTTTTCTTTATTTATTGTTTGTATATCTGCTTCAGTCATTTGTTATATTATAGGATTCATTATCTGATTCTATTTCTATGTCATTATCTATTTCATTTTCCGATAATTCATATATACTATCATTGCTTTCTAATTCATAATCTACATATTCTATTTGTGTATATTTTTCATCGTCTATTATTATTTCTGATATTTGTTTTTTCTTTGGGTTTTTTGGTAATTTACAATCTCTAGCTATATGTCCTAATTTTCCACAATTATAACAAGTACATTCCGTTAGTTTTCTTTTTGGTCTATATGGTCTTTTGGTTTTGTAATTTTTTACGTAGTACCTTCTTCTTGGTTTTTTATATTTGTATTTTGATCTATATTTTTTAGTATATTTCTTTCTATTTTTATAATACCTATCCGTACAACCAAATTGGGGTGCTGTTTTGTTTTTGCAACATGCTAAGTTTTTTACTAATATTTTTTCCATTTTTATTTCTTCTTTATGTTTTTCACATAGTTCCATAAACCATCGTTGCAAGAATTTTATTCTAGCTCCTAAGGTATCTGTTAATTCTGCTTCATTCCAACTTTTTATTACTTTTGAATTAAAAGGTTCTGGTAATTTTGTAAAATATAATTTTCTTATTTCTTTACTTTCTTCTATGCTATATGTTCCTTTATAATAATATTCTCTAAATGCACATGTATATTCATCTATGTAACACATATTACATATTGCTAATTTTGTCATTAGATTTCGATTTATGATTTTTTCTTTATTTTGTTCTTCTACCTCTGTTGTCATACTGCTAAATTCATTTCTTATAGCTATTTCATATTTATATAGTATTTCCATGGTTGTAGTGGCTATTCCACCATCAAATTTTTATTATTTCTTAAAGTTGTTAAGCTTTTATTTGTTAAATTTTGTAGCCATAATTTTACTGTTCCTATAAGTGTTCTTTCTATGTATCCTGGTGCCTCTGCTATTACTATCTTGTTATCTATTAATTGTTTTGATACGTATCCTACCCATAATTGGATTGTTTTATTTATGTCTGCTACACAGTCTAAATCTAAAAATTCATGTTGTCCAGTTATTGGTTTAGGCGTCCATTTTTTATTTAATCTTTTATCCCATGTAGTTTTTTCTTTATCATATTGTTCATAATTTTCATTATAATATTTTGGATTAAAATTTTTTGGGTTTTTCACTCCTGATGTGCTAGGTTTTTCGCCTATGTCTACGTCTTCTGTATTTACTTCTAAATTCTTTGTATTATCTATGTTTGCTAAAAGTTCCGTATATGTTTCGCTTGTTTCCGAATGTTGTTCTAGATCATCATCGTTTATTTCATCAATTCTTATTTCGGGTAGATTATCTTGGTTATTCTCTTCTTTTTCTCCTAATTCATCTCGTAATTGCAATTTTTCTTTAAATTCAATTATCTCATTTTTTAATTTCGTTTTTTGTTCTTTTTCTTTTTGTTTAATTTCATACATTTCTTTTAATATTGCTAGCTCTTTTTCTAGCTCTATTATTTTAGTATTTTTTACTTCTTCTAATTGTTGTACTTCCTTTTTTGCTTGTTGTTTTATTTTTTCAATTTCCGTTCTTCTATCTATTTCTTCATTTTCTTTTGTTATTCTTACCATAGCAGTTAGACTATCTTCTAGTTTTACCGTTTCTTTTTCTAACATTAAACTTATATTGTCACCTATTTTCTTATATCTTCTTCCTAGATTAGAAAATATTATCTTTATTTTTAATCCGTCATAATTTTCATATGTTTTTTCATCTATTGCGTATTCTTCTTTATTCATTTATAAATTAT
Source organism: Solanum verrucosum (assembly GCF_900185275.1). Classification (NCBI taxonomy): domain Eukaryota; kingdom Viridiplantae; phylum Streptophyta; class Magnoliopsida; order Solanales; family Solanaceae; genus Solanum; species Solanum verrucosum. The sequence continues at coordinate 798,692 of NW_026020176.1, forward strand.
GTTGTAGTTTATATTCTAAGTTATTTATTTGTATTTCTAGATAAAAAATAGTCTTTCTTTGTGCTACTATAGATTTGTGACAAATTCCTGCAAATATATTACTATTAAGTCTATTTTGCCTATGTTCTAATTCTTGTCGTTTTTCTATAATTACTTCATTAAGTTTTTGTCTATATTCACTATTCTTGTTATTCATTGTATTTTTAAGTATTTAATATATTTATATTCTATTTTAGATATATTATTTATTAATTGATCTAATTTTTCATTATCAGTCTTTGTGATATTAAGTTGTTTATATTCCGGATATAATTTATTTAATTTTCTTCTTATTTTTCTTAATTTTCTACTTGTATGTTTCTTACCGTGTTTCTTATTATCCATAGCTCTTGGTCAAGGTAGATAATTGTCAGACAATGTTATTTTTTTATGACCTTCTAACTAGCTAGGTGAAGAACATTTTTGTTGTCACGATTGCTATTTTTTCACTTGAATTATTTGAGGATAAATAATGTCATTTTAATAAATTTAGCACTCACAAAATGACATTTTTTTGAATTTGAAAAAGATAAATCATCTACTTTTAAAACTGAAAAGACGGTAAACAATACTTAGTAAAATTGAGTAAACTATCTACATTTACACATAAAATTGCAAGTTATAGTTTTAATATGTATGCAATTTTATAAATTGTTCAAAATATAAATAATTAGAAAACCACACACACAGAGAATTAAGAAGCATCATGTGGTGATATATTTACCTTTTTAATTAGTAAATGATAAATTCACATTTCAAAAATTGTATTGAATTTACTTAGTAACAAACAACTCTCTCTAAATAATTTATAAGCTAATTTATTTAAATTAATTTACTAATACAAATATAAAACATAAAATCAAAAAAATAAACAAAATGATTAAAATGATTTGAAGGATATTTTTGTCTTTACGTAGACTTATCCCATGGTATTAAATCCTATGTATTACTAATACCTCCAAATAGAAGGTATTAGTAATACATTACCATGTAGGGTGGATAACTAATCCATGGATTAATTATACATAGGCCCAAATTCTTACCAAACATAGTACTATATGATATCATACATAATACATGGACTATTTCTCCTAATACTTCCTACCAAACGACCCCTAAGTGTTAAAACATTATCTTGAACTTTGATATTTGAGTCTTGGAGTAAATTAATTTTTAAAAAAGATACTAAATTATTAAGAAATTATATTTTTAGCTCCATAAATGAATTTTTTTAAAAATACTTATTAGCTCCATTTATTTAATAAGAACACATATGATGATATAATATATAATTATTATTTTTTTAATAAAAGTTCAATTCTTCGGTGCACCGAAGTTCTGAGACCCTTACACTGACACCAAACCGAAGAACCAAACTTTTGAAAAAATAATACCGACATTGAACTAAAAAACTGAAGAATCGAATTAATTCAATTTGGTTCGATTTTTCAATTTTCTGGTATTTATGCCCATCTCTATTCCTAAATATCGATGTATGGTTTTGTTTTGACCTCTCATAGGACCAAGGTTGGAGGTCATATCAGAAAATTAAGGTACTTTGAAAAACATGGCCAGTAAGATGAATGAGGTCTTGTTTTTTTTTTTTTTGTGGTCTATTTTGCTCCTTCTATATTATGGATATTAATGATGATCCAATCTATGGAGAAGTTAAAACGGCAAGTCCCTCCGATTGATGAGATTGTGTCTAAGGTCAGAAAATCTTATCGTAATTACTTAAGTCAATTTAATGGAAAGAGTTCAAAACTTGTGCTAATTTGCTTTAATTTGTGGACAGATTTGTTAGGGTTTTTGCCTTAATTTTTTTCTTTATTTAAATTTTATTTTTTTCCTTAAAGAAAAGTTAAAATATTGTCATAAATGCTTGAACTTTTTCTAAAAGGAAAATACAATTTTCTTCCATATTTGGTTTATTATTTCCTTAGATGAAAAGTTTGGAACTCTATAAATTGAAGACCCCTCTTCTCATATCAAAAACACAATATCATCCACAATGTAGTCATTTAGAAAGTTTTGTTTATGGGAGATTTTCCCTCAATAGTTTTAATATTTTCTTTTTATTAGTTTTTCATAGGTAGACCGATTGGCTAAACCATATAATAATACTTTGATTTTTAGTATAAGCTTTTGTTATCTGATTTATCATGTCTATGATTTGCAATTGTAAGTTTCTGAATGACGCCCTAATCACCTTTCATAACCCAACAAGATCGACAAGGCTACATGTGACCTTGAAATATGAATGTTAGGCTTAAGGACACGGTTAACCAGGTAAACTAAGCTTCCACTATATTATGTCATTCTCTGTAAGTTTAGGCGGTCTGTGAGGTTGTACTTCTATCTTTTGGTGCACCAAATTAAACGAGACTCTTCCTTTTTCAGCTGAGATCAAATCGAAACTTTTGTAATTACATCATTTTGTTGTGCATAATTCTTAGAATTGTAGCCTATTTGTATAAGTTCTCATTCTAACAATATGTTAGAAACGAATGGTTTATTTCATCCTGGTTACGTTTAAGAATATTCAATTATTATATCCACGAACAACATTATGCCACAAATGTGAGGTATTGGTCAAGGAACCAAGACAGTATAATTTTGAGGCTTGCATGTCACAAATTTTATTTGTATTTGATACTGTGAAATCTAACACTCTAAGAATCAATATGATTGCTTATTGATGAATGTTGTACAATTGCAGAGTATTGAAGAAGTAAATTCTTATCGTGGGCATACCCACTTTCCTATTTGAAGGTATTAATTGGTTGACTCTAGTTGTATATTTGTTTGTGTACCTTGATAAAGTCTCTTTCCTATGATGAGGCATCAGGTATGTTTCTGGGTACTATCTATTGTATTTCTTCCTGTATTATTGAGAATGAACTTATTCTTTTCTTGTCTCCTAAACTTTGTATACTCATCCTACCCCTAAAAGGACAAGTTTTATATATTTCACAAACAATGATCAACGATTTCCAGTTGTATTTGTGGTAGCTTTTAGATGTACTACAGTATCCTTTCAACTATTATGGACTTTTCAGATTTGAGTTGGCTTACAGCATGTATTAGGCAGAAAATTCCCATTAGTTCAATCAATCATCATATATCTTATTCATTTCATATATATATTACTAAAAGTGAAAGATCTTAACCTCAAAGTTGGATTACTATTTTACACCTACAATAAATTAAAATTTTATAAAAAAATTTAATTAATTATAAATTAGATAAAAATTATACTATATCCTTCTATTTAATTTTCTAAAGTATTTAAAGCTAGGGAGAAAGTTTTAATTTATGTAGTCAATGTCTTTCAATTACATAAGGCAAATGATCAGATTTTTTAAAGTCTTTCTATTACTCCTATTTATTCATGCATCACTTAATTACTGAAGTTGAAAGGTTTTTTCAGCTTTAAATTTTGAACACACTACTTAACTTACATTCGATTACAATGACTACGGTAAATGAAAAGATCACTCTTTTGAACTTTCATATGTCACTTCAACCTTTCTAATTAACTTGAATTATTTTCATCCTCCACATATTATTGAAATGTATAGATATTTAAGACATGTAGAAAGAAATTAACAACACAAATCAAGAGCACTCAAAAGTACAAGAATTCATATTCCAACCTTTTTTTCTTGGAATGAAAATTTTCTTGGTCTTCTCTATTGCATGAAACTATATGATGGCACAGAAAGGTTCTAATACATTTGAAAGTGTTATTTGATATTTAGATGTACGTACAATAAATCTATTGAAAGAGTAAGTCACAATTTAGCTATCAATTTTTTCCTTGTTACTTTCCGTTTTTGCTTTGTTATTTATATAATTCTTCCTTCTATATTTAATGATTTGATTGTTATATTTAGATAATATATTGGTATATTAATAGAAAAGAGTAAGGTGGACTACAATTTTGGGTTATGTTGTTCATAATGTTTTTTATATTTCTTTGATTGTTTGTCATTGTATAAAAATGAATTTCATTGAGTATGTTCTGTTTGGCTATGATACAATCCTAATGCCTAATTTTTCTTTCTGATATGGTGTCCTCTCTTCAATCGTTTTGTGCTATATTACATTTGTGCGGTAAGTTTTGAAAGTAAAGAGGAGGGGAGGGGGGTGAATTAAAATTAATTCTCTAGTCGACTTCCTTATTGATCCAGTCGACTCACCTGCAGGTTAGTAACACAAAGTAAAAGAGAGTAAAAACAGAAAGTAAATACACACAAGAGTTTTATACTGGTTCAGAACACCGGTGTGGTGCCTACGTCCAGTTCCCTTGGGTTTCAAGGATTTCCTTAAGAGCAGCGTGGAACTTTTGGGATTATAGAAGGTTGAGAAAAAGTTCCCTATCTGATGTGAAAATCAGATATTCTATTTGACACAACCTCTACCTATATAACCTACACTCAGATCTTTCTTTTTCTTTTCTTTTTCAGTTGTATACTCTCAAGAATACAATGCTTTTATGAAAGATAATAGAAGACAATAGTATAAGTTCAAGTGAAGTGCGTAAGTACAACTATGCCTGAAAGAGGTTTATATAGCTTTGCTCTTTTGTGGAAACCCAAGGGTATTTGAATTAAGGATCATTGGTGCTATCCTTGATTTGATCCTGATTGATTTGATGAGTCATGTCCAAATTATATATGTGCATGAGTAAATCAAATCATTCCTGGAGAGGTGATCTCTTTCTTAATTTATGCAGATCTTGATTTCTTCCTTCGAATCCTTCCTTGTATCATGATCTTCTTCTTGATTCTTGGCTGATCTTTTTCTTGATTATGTCCTTGAATGATGCATATTGTACTCCTAGATTGATTTACTTGAAGTCTTCTCCTTATGCTGATTTTGGTTCCTTGTATATGTCCTTTGATATACGCAAGCTTGTCATGATTTATTTAAGCAAATATTCCCTTTCCTTTCTTGTGTGTTGTGTGATTGACTTCAATTAGCAGAATTCTTCCCTTAGTCGTTTGATGCTTGACTTGGTTCTTCTCTTTCTTTTCATGCAATAGTTAGTAAGTCAATTTAGTGTTTTCATTATTAAAACTTCTTCGATTTCAAGGGGCTAACAATTTCCCCCTTTTTGATAATGACAACTGACTTAATAAGAAGATTAATAAAGAGACAAGGAGACTTCCCTGATAAGCTGAAGCTCCCCTGTCTATAGCTCCCCCTGACTTTATGTTCTCCTTGGTAAGGTGAATCCATTCTCCCCCTTTGGCATAATAAAAATGAAAATGCAGGAGAGAAAGCACAAGCTAGAATATGCATTTTCAGAGCTAAAAGTAAAGCATAGTAGGAAGGCAAAACGCCTTCATAGTATAGTCCAAAGGAGACAGGGACATATCCCTGTTAGAAACTGTTCAAAAGATGCAGAGAAAAACATATCTAACGATTTTTACCCCAAAAGCATTCCATGGTGTTAATAACCTTTTCACTGAAGGAGTTGTAGGAGCTCTCCACAGTCATGGATAAGCTGGAGTATGAGTTCTGAACAGAGATAGCAAGTTGGAAGAGTTGACTCCAATTTTGAGAGAGTCGACTTGCCTGATCAGCTTGTTAACAGTTGAGATACCTTCTTGTTTAATTCCAGTCATGGCAATGAGAAGCTTACCTATATTTGTATTGGTATCCTTCTGAAGCCAGAATACTTTCTCAACAGCATCATGAAAGGTCTCCAGACCTCGTTCGACAGCAATGATGCAAGTTTTGAGTTCATCAGAATCTTGAAGTAGTAGAGCAGTTGACTCTGTAGAGATCTTAGTTGGTTTGGGAGTATCAGCCCTTTCTTGTACAGAATCCTTCTTAACCCACCTATCACCTACCTCCACATACCCCATACTAGAAAAGGTACGAGAATCATAGGTCGCATTGATTTCAATGGGTTTGAACATGGAGAGGTCCACTAGTCTGTCCACCAGGATTTGAGATATGAGCAGCCCATAAAGTAAGCTGGCAGAGGGGTTAGATTCCTCAGCACTTTCCCACGTGTATTCCTTAAACCAGACAACCCAATTTATTCGATATTTCTTAAGTAGGCAATAGAGCACAAACACATCTCTGTTTGAGATGTTGCTCAGAGAACCTTTCCTGGGCAAGAGAGTAGTAGCAATAATATGCGCTAAAATGCGATGCTCAAAACAGAGAGAAAAAGGACCAAAATCAGACATATTTGAACCGTTTTCAGCCACGGCTGACTTAGCACCTTCAAGGGTCACTTCAAAATCATCAGGCCAAGAGCCGTTCATTTACGGAATCACACCAAAGAACTTAGTGACAAACACATCTACAAATAATAAGTCATTAACGATAATACGAGTACCTAACACAAGGGTTTCCAACTCACCACTATCGCTTGACACACGAAGATTTGCATAAAATAAACGAACAGCTTCCTCAAATAATTCGAGTCCACACAGGCTAAAAAACAGAGAGAGTTTTTTAGCCTTAAGGAACGAACTTACCAGACAATGAGAGTCGCACAGCTGACTGAGATTAATCACCCTGCCAGGGACAATGGGTCGAGACTTAAACCTGTCATACCTGATTTTTTGCTCCATGCGCCAAAAACAATGCATGCCCATGGGTGAGAGAGTTCCAGAAGGGTTCAGTTTGGATCTCTTCTAAACCTTCTTCTTTGTCGCAGGGGCTTTTCGCTTTAGAGACTAGGAACGATTAGTAAGAGAACCAATATATGAGTCTGAGGTCAAGGAGAGAATGTTCGGAGAGTTTACAGATAGACGATCAGAGCTTTTTAGAGAAGCCATTGATCTAGTTTAGGCATACTGATAATGAAGAGAGAAAGAAGAGTAAGTAGGAAAGAGAGAGAGAGGGGAGAGGGAGGGTTTTATTCAAGAAAATTCAGAAGAGGAAGAGTGAAAAGATGGAAGGAAAAGATTTTATGGAGAAGAATAAAAGGCAAGAAGTAATGATGGACACACTGAACAAGGAAAGAAATAATTAGTCACAGTTTATAAAAAAAAAGGAAATAATTAACTATACTAAGAGTAATAATTAATCTTAAAAACAAAGAAACAACAATAAAAGGCAAAAAAATTATAAGGTAATTACTAAAATACCCAGGCGATTTCGAAGTACACAAAATCTTTCTTCCAGAAGGGATTTTGTGAAAATATCAGCTAATTGATTTTCAAAATCAACAAATTCCAACGAAAAATCACCATTTTCAACATGATCTCGAATAAAATGATGTTTGATATCGATATGCTTAGCCCTGGAATGATGCACAGTATATTTAGACAGACTAATAGCACTAGTATTATCGCAAAAAATAGGAACAACTTCAAAAGACAAATCATAATCAAGTAATTGATGTATCATCCATAATAATTGGGTACAACAGCTACCCACTGCTAGATATTCTGACTCCATGGTAGAAAGAGCAACAGAGGTCTGTTTTTTGTTGTGCCAAGAAATTAGGGATTGTCCCAAAAGTTGGCATGTACCACTTGCACTTTTTCGATCATTTTTATCACCTGCAAAGTCAGCATCTGAATAGCCAATAAGATCAAAGTGAGAAGAGTGAGGATACCATAGGCCCAATTCAGTGGTGCCAATTAGATAGCGAATAATTCGCTTTACTGCAGTGAGATGCGATTCTTTCGGAGCAGCTTGAAAACATGCACATTTGCATACATTGAACATGATGTTTGGTTGACTTGCAGTAAGATATAGTAGAGATCCAACCATTCCTCGATACATTTTTCATCTACTTCCTTTCTCGGTGCATCTGTTTCAAGACATGTGGAAGGGCTCATGGGAATCCCAAAAGTTTTTCCCTTTTCTAGACCAAATTTCTTTATTAGCTCTTTGGTATACTTTGTTTGACTAATGAAAGTTCCATTAGTTGACTTCTTGATTTGTAATCCAAGGAAGAAAGTGAGTTCTCCCATTAAGCTCATTCTGAATTCTCCTTTCATAAGATTTGCAAAATTATCACACAAAGAGGGATTAGAGCTACCAAAAATAATATCATCAACATAAATTTGAATGATGAGAATATATAAACCAGATCTATGAGTAAAAAGGGTTGTATAAATTTTCCCTCTTTGAAAATTATTTTGGAGTAAAAAGGTACTTAGTCTCTCATACCAGGTTTTTGGAGCCTGTTTGAGGCCATAAAGTGCTTTTGAAAGCTTGTAAACAAAATCAGGGCAAAAGGGAATTTCAAACCCGGGGGTTGTTTGACAAAAACTTCTTCTTTTATGAAACCGTTTAAAAAGGCGCTTTTTACATCCATTTGAAAAAGTTTAAAACGCTTAAAAGAAGCATAGGCAAGTAAAATATGAATCAATTCTAACCTTGCTACAGGAGCAAAAGTTTCATCGTAGTCAATACCTTCCTATTGAGAGTAACCTTGAGCAACCAGTCTCGCTTTGTTTCGAATAACTTTTCCATTCTCATCCAACTTATTTCGAAATACCCATTTGGTTTCGATTACTGAACAATTTTTCGGTCTCTATAAGGGTCCATACTTGATTTCTTTCGAATTGATCAAGTTCTTCTTTCATTTCCTGTATCCATGACTCATCTTCCATGGCTTCATTTATTTGCTTTGGTTCCATTTGAGATATAAGAGCTACAGAGGCCTGTTTCTTGAGTGAAGACCTTGTTTGAATTTTGTTATCAGGCTTCCCAAGAATGAAATTTTTTGGATAGCTGGCGTTATGTCTCCATTCTCTAGGAATGTTGGTTTTATCAGCTGGAGTAGTCGAATCCATCTCTGTAGCAGCTGATTCGTTAGTATTAGGCTCAAAAGTGATATTTGGGATATCTTCAGTTGGTTTGACAGCAGTAACCTCATCATCCCTAGTTTCATTTTCCTGTACTTTTACATTTGTGTCATCAAATACTACATGAACAGATTCTTCAACACTTGAAGTTCTTTTATTAAAAACTCGAAAAGCTCTGCTAGTAGGTGCATATCCTAAGAAAATACCTTCATGGCTTCTTGGATCGAACTTACCGAGATTGTTCTTACCATTATTATGAATGAAACATTTACATCCAAAAGGATGTAAGTAGCTAATATTTGGTTTCTTTCCTCTCCAGAGTTCATAAGGAGTTTTCTTTAGAATTGGTCTAATTAGACACCTGTTGAGAATATGGCAAGCAGTACTTACAACTTCTGCCCAAAAGTGATCAGGGAGATTTCGATCTAACAACATTGTTCTTATCGTATCCTGTAATGAAAGATTTTTCCTTTCCACAACTCCATTTTGCCGTGGTGATCTGGGTGAAGAGAAGTTTTGAGTGAATCCATTTTGAGCGCAAAAGTCTTCAAATGCTTTGTTTTCAAATTCGCCACCATGATCACTATGAATGGTTGTAATGAAATAACATGCTTCTCTTTGAACTTTTCTACAGAATACTTCAAAGTTAGTAAAAGCTTCATTTTTATGAGTGAGAAAAATTAGCCATGTAAACCTTGAGAAGTCATCAACAATTACAAATGCATACCGTTTACCTCCAATGTTGGCAGTTCGAGTAGGACCGAACAGATCCATGTGAAGAAGTTGAAGGGGTTTAGAGGTACTTACAATATCTTTCCCTTTAAAGGATGAACGAGTCTGCTTACCCAGCTGACATGCGTCACAAACATGATCTTTTTCAAACTTTAGTTTTGGCAGGCCGATAACTAGTTCAAGTCTAGATAGTTTTTCGAGGGCATGCATACTTGCGTGTCCAAGCTTTCGATGCCATAACCAAGGATCACTTGAAACTACAGTAAGACATGTAAGAGATGGAAAATCAACATTATTTAAAACATATATATTATTAACTCGATCTCCGATAAGGGTGAGCTTCTTCTCAGGATGTTTGATGATGCAACTAGTTGTATTGAAGTTGACTTGAAATCCAGCATCACATAGTTGACTAATGCTCAGGAGATTGTGTTTAAGTCCTTCAACCAGATACACTTCGATTAGATCACATGATGAGCTGAGAGTGATAGTCCCGACTCCGGTTACTTCTTTTTTAGCATTGTCTCCAAATCTAACACATCCTCCATCAATCTTTTTTATAGTTTTGAATTTTTCTTTCTTTCCGCACATATGTCTGGAGCATCCACTATCAAGTACCCATATTCCTTTTCTTTAGGTTTCTTTAGATTGCTCCTGCAAGACAACAAGATTAGTTTTTTTTAGGTACCCAAGTATTTTTGGGTCCTTGATGATTAGTAACTTTTGGTCTCCAAATCCATTTTTCAGAAGAATATTTTCTGCAGTTAAAAGATTTGTGACCAAATTCTCCACAAGTATAACAAGTAACTTTAACAACATTATCAGGAGAGTGAGAATTTAGTATAGATCTATTTGAACTGTTGGAGCTTTGATTAGGAGATCTTCTCCTATTGAGAATAGATCTGTTAGATCTGATAGAACTATGACTGGAAGATTTCCTGATATTGTTTAGCTGCATTTTTACTTCTTCCATTTCTTTCGTCAGTAAGTCGACTTCAATCTGACTTGCTTCAAGAAGAACCTGCCAATCTTTCTTTTCTTGAGCAACTTTGTAAATCATTAAAATTAGGACAGTTAAAGAGTCTTACCTCACTTGTTTCACCTAGTGCCATGAAACATAGATTTTCCATTTCATCATGATCATCATCGGTAGTTTCTCCTTGATCCCATGCTTCGAGACTTTTTGGATCTTCGTTTCTTTGATTGTTTCTTCTTCTCCATTCTGGGCAGTTTTGTTTGATATGACCTGGTTTTCCACAGTAGTAGCATCAATCTTCATTTCTTTTTGAAATCATAGCTTTTAAAGTCCTGTTGAGGTCTCTGTCTTCTCTGTCTAAGCATTTGTCTTACTCCTCGATTTATAAGAGCCATTCCTTCATCTTGATTTTCATCAGCCTCATCCCCAATTTCAAATGTCTCAGCAGTGAATGCCACTGTTTTCTTTTTGTCATCTTTGTTGTACCTGTTAATATGATTTTATTCGTAGGACATTAAGTTGCCTCGAAGTTCATTGTATGTCAGTTTATGTAGATCTCTATCTTCAAGAATAACAGCTTTAGTTTCCCAAGCTTTGGGAAGACTTCTCACAAGTTTTCTAACTTGTAGTCCATTTGAATGCACCATTCCAAGTGATTTGAGTTCGCAGGCAATTTTACTGAATCTTGAGAACATAGTTTCTATGTTTTCATCTTCGGCCATTTTGAACAATCCATACTCATTTACCAGTGAACTGATCCGAGCCTTTTTAACCTTGGTGGTTCCTTCATAAGTCACTTCTAGTTTGTCCCACATTTCTTTCGCAGTTTCACATGTCTATATCTTGTCATATTCAGCTCCACTTACTGCACAATATAACAAATTTATAGCCCTAGCATTAGTTTGGATTACCTCTTGTTGTTTTTTGTGATATCGAATGATTCAGGGTCAAATGGATTCTCAGTGCCATCTTTGTCAGTTAGTCCAGGAATAGGCATTGGGCCCTTCTTAATCACTATCCATGCCTGATGATCATTTGAAGAAACAAAAATTCTAAACTTGTCTTTCCAGTGAGAGTAATGTTGTCCATTGAAGTATGGTGGTCGGTGCGAAGAGTGTCCATCTTGAAGTGGAGCGTCAGGGATCTGATAGTGTGCCATTGGATCTTTGCTCACGTGTGGTTAAACACTTCAGAAGGTGAGACCTTCTCTGATACCAATTGAAAGTAAAGAAGGGGGGAGGGTGAATTAAAATTAATTCTCTAGTCAACTTCCTTATTGATCCAGTCGACTCACCTGCAGGTTAGTAACACAAAGTAGAAGAGAGTAAAAACAGAAAGTAAATAGACACAAAAGTTTTATACTGGTTCGGAACACTGGTGTGGTGCCTACGTACAGTTCCCTTGGGTTTCCTTAAAAGTAGTGTGGAACTTTTGGGATTACAGAAGGTTGAGAGAAAGTTCCCTGTCTAATGTGCAAATCAGATATTCTATTTGACACAACCTCTACCTATATAACCTATACTCAGATCTTTCTTTTTCTTTTCTTTTTCAGTTGTATACTCTCAAGAATACAATGCTTTTATGAAAGATAATAGAAGACAATAGTATAAGCTCAAGTGAAGTGCGTAAGTACAACTATGGCTGAAAGAGGTTTATATAGCTTTGCTCTTTTGTGGAAACCCAAGGGTATTTGAATCAAGGATCATTGGTGCTATCCTTGATTCAATCCTGATTGATTTGCTGAGTCATGTCCATATCAGATATGTGCATGAGTAAATCAAATCATTCCTGGAGAGGTGATCTCTTTCTTAATTTATGCAGATCTTGATTTCTTCCTTCGAATCCTTCCTTGTATCATGATCTTCTTCTTGATTCTTGGCTGATCTTGCTTTCTTGATTATGTCCTTGACTGATGCATAATGTACTCCTAGATTGATTTACTTGAAGTGATCTTCTCCTTATGCTGATCGTGTTTCCTTGTATATGTCCTTTGATGTATGCAGGCTTGTCATGATCTATTTAAGCAAATATTTCCTTTCCTTTCTTCTGTGTTGTGTGATTGACTTCAATTAGCAGAATTCTTTCCTTAGTCGTTTGATGCTTGACTTGGTTCTTCTCTTTCTTTTCCTGCAATAGTTAGTAAGTCAATTTAGTGTTTTCATTATTAAAAGTTCTTCGATTTCAAGGGGCTAACAAGTTTCCTTTAAGTTTTCATTGTATTTGTCCCTTTTTTTCCTACTAAGGTTGTTTTTGGTTGAAGGATAAAAAAGATTTAAATAGTAGAGTATAAAGTTAGATTATCATTTTATCTCTATGTTAAATCAAAACATTATAAAATATTTACTTAATTAAAGAGCACCATATCTTGACCCTTTTCTCGAATTGGTCCATTTCGAGTTGGCCCAATATTCCCCTTCGACCGGTCGTAAAAGGAGAAGAACTGAGAGAGTATGCTTATTAAATAGTAATCATTCTATATGCTACACTAAATATTAAAATTAAATCTGAAAATGTTAAGTCAAAAGTTGAAAGACAAAATATTCATAAAAAAATATTAGGCATTTCTGCCCTTTTAAAGACTAAATTAGTTCCATTTTTTAAATCTTTTTCTTTACACTAAAAAGTAAATTATTTTATTATGAGACCATTGAGTTAAATCAATATATAAAGACCATAATGCCCACTAAAGATTCAATGTTTATTTTAATCTCTAAGTGTAAATTATTCCTTCATTTTATTAAAGGAATGCTGATCGAAAAGAAGGAGGATCTTGCAATGTTTCATCGATAATAATTTAGACAAATTACTTGGTGCAGCTTTAATTGCTATTATTAATTTGAATAATAATTGCAGTCATTGTATTCTTTCTTTTCAATGTGATAAGGAATAATATATTCATCTTTCATAACTTATACTATCTAATTACTCTATTTTTATTCATATAAATTCATCATTATTTGTTTCATGAGGACCCGTTATTCTTTTCATTCTATAGTTTAAACAGTGAGTTAATATCTTAAAATGTCACTCAACTTTGAGAAATTATCTTGTAAAGTCATTAAACTTTGTTTTGTATCAATAAAATCACTCAACTTAGGTATTTGTATCAATAAAATCACTCAACTTAGATATTTGTATCAATAAAATCACTTAACTAAATTTTATTATTTAAATCAATTTAACATGACAAAATAAATTATTTTTTTATGCCACGTTCATTATTACAATAATAAAAAACCATCGATTCCAACGTTCACATTGAGGATCAATCGAAATTTATCCCGAACCTCACTAATTTGCACATTGAGGTTTTCAGTCAAAACTCACATGAAAGTTGAAACGTCCAAAAACCACAACTATGCATGTGGATTGTTATTGCAGTAATTATTTTTTTCATTTGCATATATGGGAAAACGCAAACAGAAAAATGAAATAATCCCTACGGCAGTTTGACGTCGGTGCAGAATGCAGATAAAAAAAGCATATAAAATGCATAAGTAGTAACATAATAGGTATAATTAAAAAAAAAATGGAAACAAACAAAGTTGAGGTGGTGGGGTTTTAATTTTTGATCTTAGAAATGAGAGTTGTAGAGCGATTAAAAATATGTAGAGTTGAGCCATTTATTTATTATTTTAATAATGAATATGTGATAAAAATAATTTATTTTGTTATATTAAATTTATTAATAATAAGAGTTCTGGTTTATTTACGTATTATTTTAATAAACATGATATAATAAAATAATTTATTTTATCATGTCAAATTTAATTATTTTAATAATAAATTTAGGTGAGTGATTTTATTGATATAAATGTCTAAGTTGAGTGATTTTATTGATACAAAACAAAGTTCAATAACTTTAGATAAATTCTCCAAGTTGAGTGACCTTTTGAGATATTAACTCTTTAAATAGTGTACCACTTATATCATTATTGTTCTATTTGATTCATACTTTAACTAAATGAAGAAGACTCTTGAATTATAATTGCTTATGGGAGAAGTGCCAACAAAAACTCGAAAAAATATATAGTGATTCTGTATTTCTTTTTCCATATACATATTGTTATGATCAAAGTCTTAAAAAGAATGTATATGTTGTTGCATGTTTTTTTCTTTGTTTATTTTTTGTATGTGATTTCTCTCTATTAATTTTCCTTAATTTGATTTTCTATAAATTTCTGATTGTTCTAAGTGTATTTTTATTTAAGCTAAAATTAATCTTTTGTGACTATAATGAAAATTGGCTAATTACTATCTAAAGTTCTAAATTTACAGTTTGTTACTTAAAATAAATTTTAAACATTAAAATAAGATTTCTCATTTGATGTTTCTTGTCACAATTTTAAAATTTTATTTATAATTGTTGCATTTTATTATTCGTTACATGCATGTACACGTAGAATTCTAATAGTTCTAACAATTATATAAAAATTAGCATGGGACACACGTGCAACGCACGTGTCCCCTGAAACTAGTACAATGATAAGAGGCAATACAATAGGTAATAATATGCAAAAAAAATGCAATGGCCAATGATCCTACTAGTATACATTACCTCCATAGAACTTTGTTGTGAGGTTGGGGACTCGCGAGGTTCATATATCTCGCCCAAAATCCTTTGCTAGTGGCAAACATCAATGACTTTCTCAATATAAACATGCTCGAACTTAATCAAGCAAAAATCAGTGTTTTCTTTTCAAAGAAATGTCTCTTTCATAGTATCATATTTGTGATCCATGAAAATGAATGAGTACGCATGATAACAATAAATACTCAAAGTTTTAAATACCAGTAAGATATAAATTTATTTTGCAACTGTGCCCCTGGCGATAATTCACCATTGTAGTAAGATTTATTTACATACGATGCCCATTTTGGTCTAATTACTCCTCTTATGTGATATAACATATGAAACTAAATACAACTAAACATTGATACAATTTCCAAGTCCCAAGCCATTAATAACTAACATTTTATTAAATTGAAAGAATCTTTCTGAAGTTTTATAATAAAGTATTGACTTTTTTCATATAGAATTACAAATCCTAAATGCATACAAAATGACTAGTTACTCGATAAAAACCAAATATTTGAGAGCATTTGGCGTTTAAGTGGCCTAATTGGGCTTGAGCAATCATAATCTCTATTATACCAAACTATCGAATGAGTCGAGAGAGTTGTATTATCACAATAACTATTTTTCTAAAATTTTGTTATGAAAATCAACAAAATAATTTTTCCGCAGTCTTAAACCAATTAAAATTTTAATACTATTTCAAAAAATATTATTACAAAATAAACAAACATATCGAGAGCCTATTGTTGTTGGTAAAGAGTTCGAGATACCTTTCATTGCACTACATCAAGTGAAGTGGTGCAATGCATTATGCATTGGGAGTTTTGCTTAATTGTATTATGTTTTATTCTATGCACCATTGAGATTGTATGCATTACCAGTTGTACTTAACGTTAATAGTAGGAGTTGGGTATGTATTTAGCATGGATATGTTGATGAGGTCGGTATCTACGTATATGGGTCTACATTATTCCTTTTCTAGCATCTTTATGGGCATGTCGTTTAGGACTTTGGTCTTGGATATCCTACACGGATAATTTTAGTTGTGTATGTATTCTTCGTTATTGTAAGGGTCCATTTGAGAGTAAAATTGTTTGTGTGGTTGTTATTTTTTTGAAACGGGTAACCTTTACCGTGTATATCCATAGGTATACTACAACCAAACAATATAGCTCCCCTTCAAAAGTATTACAATCTATCAAAAGCTCAAAATAAATCTATTTTGCCTACAAACAATCTAAAACATCAAAGATGTCTTCTGTTTGAGCTAATAAATTATGTTTACACCAAAAGTAAAATAGAGCTAGACACTTCATTTCGACATCCTGAAGACTATTTTGTACATTTTCAAATCTCCTATTGTTTCTCTCTTTCCAGATTGACCACCAAATGCATGCTGGGACAATCTTCCATCTCTCCTCTTTTGTAAAATCTTCAATCAAGTAAAATCTTCATGGTCTTGCCCTCAAAGTATGAGGACTCACCAATCCAAAGCAATAGGGAGCAATCGGAATCTAGCCACGAGCGGGAGGAAAGGAAGCGTTGAACCCTACATTATTAAATAATATAAGCACATGTATGCATTAGTACATGGAATGTACAAAGTATAAGGGATATGCATAAAAACATGAAGCATGATCATAATGGGACATGAAGGAAAACATGGTATGTATGACCAAGCTAAAACATATTGAAAAGCCTTTAAAGAGGAATCATAAATCTACTTCCCACGAGACACTTTTACGAGTCGTCGACCTTACTACGGCCCGTAGACCCTATCCATTTTGAAAAATAACCGACCCAAACCATCCTGTGAACACCCCTGGGCAGGACTTAGGGGCAGCAAAGTGCAGTTGAGGGTCTCCATGATTCTGTCTCTTTGTACAGTTTCTGGTAGGGTCTCCATGATTCTGTCTCTTTACCTCTTTTGTGTGAGTTAGCCATTCTCTGAAAGAATTGTGTGTTCTTATTAGCCTCCTTCAACCATAGGCATCTTGATTTTATTCTCCAACATACTTCTTCTGCAATTGCTTTCTCTTCAATTCTGGATTTTGTTTCTCTCATTAATTTCCCCTTTTTCATTGTCATGCTTTCTTTGAAAAGGGATATTGCATATATCGGCAAAATAAATTGGAGGCTTTAGAGTCCTTGAATGGGCAAGAAGGAAGTACTGAGTCAATGTTGTTGGAATCTCAGATTTTGTATCATTTAGGAAAGATGAGTGCATCTGTCGATATTTATCAAAAGCGCTCCCGAAATCTACTATAGATTCCTTGGAGATAAATCTTGTTGCTGGTCTGGTTTCTGATTGGAAGGTCTTCTGAAGTGCAGGGAACCTTGGATTTACTGAGAGTTAAAGCAACTAGCAGTTTTGAATTGGCTTACAATACTGCCTGCTCTTTAATTGAAAGGGAGAAATACAAAGATGCAGAACAACTGTTATTGTCAACTCGAAGGCAAGTTTGACTCTAATAAGCTCTTCATAACATCATGAAAAAATTAGATTCAGTTAGTCCTGACTTGCTTTATTTGTATGACTTTTATCCATTTTCTTAACACTTGATGAAGCATAATCTATGACTAGTAAAAAAGTATCAGATATTTCCTCGCTTGGAAGTTATTTTGGAGGGTTTAAGTTGGCATCAAGATGTGCTTAGTTTAGCAATTGATATATTCTTGTCTCTATGAACTTAAGGAGAATCTTAAGCATCTTTTATTTTCTTATTTGGGTTTAACTTTTTGTTGGTTTGTTAACTCTTTAGTAATGATAGACTGACAATTTAGAACTAGTCTAATTGAAAAGATGTGCCATTACAGTCAAAAGTGCTTGTATGTTGGGGGTTAAAATATCTGCAAAGCTGCTATATCTTCTAATTTGTTGTATGTAAAATGGAGTTTACGGTTCTTTATACAAGAAAGAAAGTTTTTTTAGCCATTCCAATTTTCAGGATCATGCAAATAATGCTTCTGTGTCTTTGATTGGTTATAATTGTTACTTGCCTTTTTCTTTTAAGTCTTAATGTCTTCTCTTTGATTTAGTTTGGGGGGGGGGGGGGGGGGGGGTTATTAAATAGGGGCCATGTTTATATAAGGCTGTAAATTATAAGTTGCGTTTTGTAGGATGATTTCCTCTTTATATCTTGTAGACAATTGTATGCAGTTTGTTATTTGATGCCAGAGATCATAGGGAGATGTCACAAGGGACAAACTGCATTCTGCATGTATTCATTTGGAACTATTGTATAATGATATTCTCTCCTTTGTCTTTTTAAACTTTATGCACTTTTAGAAGTGTCAAATCAAATGTGGTAAAATCTTCCACTTCTTTGCAATTCTCTGTCCAGTCAAATGTGGTAAGATGAATATATTATTGTGGACAATGGAATTACAGAATTTGTCAGGAAACACTAATGGAAGAGAATTTAGCTGATGATGATGTTGAAATTGAATTGGCACCTATAGCTGTTCAAATTACATATGTACAACAGGTAAATTATCTTATGACACAAGTTTGAGTAGTCTTCTTTTACTTTGATAAGTTGCAATGATGCAAGTTGTTTTTTTTCTCTCCAGATTCTAGGGACACCCAAGAGGCCGTTGCATCTTATACTGATTTTGACAAAAGAAATTTGGCCAACGAGTCTTCACTTGCAGTGGCAGTAAATAATCTCATTGCTTTAAAGGGTCCAAAAGATGTCTTTGATGGCCTAAGGAAACTTGATAAGCTAATAGAGAAAAGTGATGGACCAGAGAAGTTCCAGCTTGCTCGTGGACTGGACTTGAAGCTCTCACAGAAGCAAAGGGAAGCAATATATACGAATATGGTGCTGCTGCTACTTCATTCTAATAAGATGGATCAGGTATATTATCTGTAAGATTACATGTGTTTGTAATGGTTCTCCTTTGAACATTTGATGCATTAGAACAAGGGGACCCATTAATAGACATACAATTGCTACTGTTTATTCCCCGAGTCTTTTTCCAATGTTTATTTTTGTCATTGGATTGTTACAGGCTAGAGAACTTGTTGGCGCTCTACCTGGGATGTTCCCAGGTAGCCTGATGCTTGTACTTCTTCAAGCTGCTGTACATGTGAGAGAGAACAAGGCTGCTAAAGCTGAAGAAATACTTGGACAGTATGCAGATAAGTTCCTGACAGGTCCAAGGTTATCCTGCTTGCAAGGGCTCAGGTTGCTGCAGCTGCTGGCCATCCACAGATTGCAGCTGATTCCTTGGCGAAAATACCTGACATTCAACACAAGCCTGCAACTATTGCCACTATTGTCTCTCTCAAGGAACGGGCTGGAGATACTGATGGTGCCGATGCTGTGTTTGATTCCGCAATCAAGTGGTGGTCAAATGCCATGACTGAAGACAATAAGCTCAATACCATCATGCAGGAGGCTGCTGCTTTCAAGCTCAGGCATGGAAGGAAAGAGGAGGCAGCACACCTTTATGAACAGCTAGTGAAAAGCCATGGAAGTATTTAGGCTTTAGTTGGATTAATCCAGACTGCAGCCCATGCTGACATTGAGAAAGCAGAAGCTTATGAAAAGGAGTTAAAACCACTACCTGGTTTGAAAGCAATAGACGTCGACAGTTTGGAGAAAACTTCTGGTGCCAAGCAAGCCGAGAAAGGTCCAAATGCTGGTGCCACTGAAACATACGGAGGGAGAGTAAGGATAAGGCGAAGAAAAAGAGGAAGAGAAAGCCAAAATATCCAAAGGGCTTTGACCCAGCTAATCCAGGACCTCCACCTGATCCAGAGAGGTGGCTTCCCAAGAGGGAGAGGTCTAGTTACAGACCAAAGAGAAAGGATAAGAGAGCAGCTCAAATTAGAGGTTCTCAAGGTGCAGTGGCTAAAGAGGCAGCGCGCAGTAGTGATACGAAGTCAAACCAGCCAGCTAATCCAAAAGGAGCCTCTCAGAATGCAGTGCAATCAAAGGCTTCATCCAAATCAAGGAAGTAATCCAACAACAGATAACTGATGCTTCTTTGTTATTGTTTCCCTCGATTCATTTAGCATTTCTGTTGTACAACATGAGTTAGTCTCGGAGATGTCCATTTATATATTGTTAACTTTTTCATACATAAGGTTGTAGGGCAGGCATCTAAAGTTAACCTACCTTGATCACTTTTGGAAAGGCCTCATTTACTGAGTTCTCTTAGGTCTAGAGTCTAAATTATTAGGATTATGTCATCAATCTTTTTTTAAATTTCTTCTCTCCCTTTATATCTTCTATATTCTAAATTATATTTATATATTTACTTATTATTTATATTATATTAAAATCAGACACTTTTTGCATTGAAGAGTCGTGACTTCTCCGAAGATTTGTGACTTTTCCAAAGAGTTGTTACTTTTCCAACGAGTTATGATATATTCAAAGGATTGTGATTTTTCTGAAGGGTTATGATTTTTCAAATAAGTTACGACATTTTCGAATGATTGTGACTTTCTTTAGCGGTTGTGATTTTTCTGATAAGGCACAATAAACACATGTTCATAATACCCTTTGTTGGCACATGCTCATACTACCCTGTGTTGACTAAAAATAAAGAAGTTTCTCCACATTTTTAAACAATGGATTTTATTAAAAGTTATATATTCTTCTCCTTTTTAAACACTCAATTTAGTATATCTTCTATATTTTTAAATTTTATTTATTTATATTATACTATATTAAAAACAAACACATTTTCAAATTCAAGGGTTGTGATATTTTGATAAGTTATGGCTTTTTCGTGACCTTTTTTTGAAAGGATGAATTTCTTCAAAAAGGCTTTCTCCTGAACTCCTTTCTTTGTGGGAGGATTAGGAATATAATTAAGAACTTATAAATAATTGTGGAGAAAAGTTACTAGATGTTTAATGATGAACAATAAGCAAAAATGCTAAGCAACAGTAAGTCACAACTGTTTAACGATCTTTTTCTTTATTTTTAAGAAGACGTATTTTTCTTAAGCAGGACACATTTAATACATTCATGTGCATTATTGTTGATCATTCCTTGATTTTAAAGTTAATAAAAGAAATGATCAACAATAACTCCTTCGATGCTATTTTGTGATTTGAAGCAATGTAATAAATTTTATGTTTTTATGGTATTATTGTTGAACTTCAGAACCAATGATCATACTAGCAAATGTGTTTCCTTCTTCGGTTAGAAAACATTGAGAAATTAAAAAAATTCTTATTTTATTAGGAAAACGAATTTATCGTTATTCAAAGAAAAAATAATGATTGATTATTTTGATCTTTTATATTAAAATTAATGATGAGTTATAATATTTTTATAAGAAAAAAGAATATTTATATAAAAAAACAATATATTTATTAGGAAAAAACATGTTTAATCTAAAGATAGACAGCGGTATTTTATTTTCAAAAACCCTATTTTTGTAACCTCGACCGTCGTCAATGGATTTTCCGGCCACTGGCCAGTCCCCTCAGATGACTGGTCAGTTCTCTATAACCTCACCAGACCAATTTCCACATCTGTACCATCCTAAGAGTGCCAGCAAGTTAGATATTAATTTGCCTAGCGTACTTATGGAGATAAATAAGAGTGATTACAACCGACCAGATGACAAGGAGACTGATGCAGTGAAGTCGACTATAAACAATTCTGAGGAGAATAATACCAAAGTTAAATATTCTGATATGCTGAAAGGCGACAATTCATACATTGACAAAAGAAACACGTTGGAGCCGATCGCTATAAAGCCTGTTTCTTTCGTAAATGGAATACCTCGTGTTACTTGGACAGAGGAGGAGGTAGAGAAGATGAATATCATGGAAAATCTGCAGTTAGCCATAGTTGGGAAATTTTCATATGGTTGGCCCGAACTAGAAGAATTGAGAATTCAAATTCCCAAACAATGTGGTATAAAAGGGGATTGTCGGATTGGGCTTTTGAGGAACAGACACATTCTGATAAGATTAAATAGAATGGAGGATTTTGTGAATATCATGGCTAAAAATGTTTATTATATTATGGCAAAGGACGGGTATGCCTATCAAATGAGGCCTCTAATCTATGACTCCAAATTTAAGCCGGAGGAGGAAACAACTCAAGCAATGGCCTGGATTTCCTTCCCAGATTTATTGCCTACTTTCTTTGGAAAGGAATCTTTGTTTTCTATTGCAGCGGCTGTGGGTAAGCCAATCCACCTTGATAAAGCCACGATCAACAAGACTCGACCTAGTTGTGCGAGAGTGAAAGTACAAGTTGACTTAGCAGCAGATTTACCTAGGTAGGTGGAGATTGAAGTGGTGGACAATAAGCATAACATGGTTAGAATGGTAGCTATCACTGTTCAGTATGATGTTTTACCCAAATACTGTAAAACATGCAAACTTCAAGGTCACTCAGAGGTGGAATGTAGAGTAATTCACCCAGAATTAAGAGAATTGTTTGAATCAAAGCAGATTAAGGAAGATCAGAATGCAGATGAGGAGGAACCTGGAGAAGGGAAACAAAAGAAGGTTAGAAGAGGGAAGTTTCAATACATGAGGTGGAATCCCACAAAAAGAAGATTTAAAAAGGATATGAACACTGGAGAATATTTGCTTGATGTTGGGCAGGATCAACCAGAAGCAGCAAAAGGCATTCATCTAAACAATAATTTTAGCACTCTGCAGGAACAAGGAGAAGAAGGAACAATGATAGACAGTGATGATCAATATAACACGAGAGAAGAAAATCATACAAAAGGGAATGAAGAATTTACAACTATACAGGAGTCTCACATTAATAATAAATCGCAAATGATTATTTACAAATCTCAGGAGATGATTTCAGTAGTGGAGCAGCAGTTGAGGTCAACTGTAGTAAGAGATCAGCAGGTCCCTGTAGTGGTAAACAGTGAGTTAATTGATAAAGCTGTAAATGATGTAGAAGATGTTATGAGTAATACATTGAGAGCACAGGCTGATATAGTTGAAAGATCAGTAACATTGGGGACAGAAAATGAGCAACAAAGACGAGAGTTGATATTGTCTTTGGCAAATGCAAAGTATCCTGAACCTATTCAAATGTATGATGAAATGGATGGTAATGAGAATTTGGGGATATCCTCTTACCCTTCAAGAAGCATTGCTCATCACGTACTTCAACAGGGGGATAATATGCACACATTGACTAAGCCTCAAACATTAATTCCCTGCACAAAAACAAGGCCAATTAGCAATTTACATGAGTTAGTCTCTCACCAGATGCAACAAACTGAAATCAGTGATGACAAGGAACATGAGAGTATGAAGAAGGTGAAGGATAGGGAGGAACAAGCAAATCATGGGATAGAGATGCAGGTGCATCAGGAAGCAGACTTAGCACCTCAATCTTCCACAAAGAACAACAATTCAAGGAATAAGGTGGAGAACAAACCTACTAGGGTGAATCCTAAGAGGTCAGGAAAAGCAACATTTAAATGATAATGAAGGCTCTGTTTTGGAATGTGAGGTCTGTTAGAACTCAACATTCATTCCATAGAATTCAAATGTTGCACAAATATCATAAGTTTTCTATAATTGCTTTAATGGAACCATTTCAAGAAGCCAGGAATATTCACAAGTACAAGAGAAGACTGGGCATGCAGTATGCAAACTACAATATAAATGGAAAAATATGGGTGTTTATTAAGGAACACATTCAGGTTGGAGTACTATCAGATACAGAACAGCAGCTGACATTACAATTGACTTTCCAGGAGTCCAGTGAATCTTTGATTACTACCATTGTCTATGCCAAATGTGACAATCAAGAAAGGCTCAGCCTCTGGAATGATATCTACTCTATTTATCACAACATGAATCACCCATGGATTGTTGGTGGTGATTTTAATGTAATCTTGTCTGATGAAGAAAAGATAGGGGGGCTTCCAGTGACATCTAATGAAGTTGAAGACTTTTCTTTTTGTGTTAACTCTTGTGACTTACTGGACATCAACTTCAAAGGGAGCCCATTCACCTGGTGGAATGGCAGAGCTAATAGTGATTGCATCTTTAAAAGGCTGGACAGAATTCTGATGAATCAAGAGTGCATAGGCATGGCTGGTCATGTGGAAGTGGAGCATCTAGCTAGAACAGGGTCAGATCATGCCCCTTTATTACTATCTTGTGGAGGGCAGCAACTTCATATAAGAAAACCATTCAAATTTTTAAAATTTTGGGTGGAAGAGGATGACTTTATGAAGGTGGTGAAAAGAAGTTGGGTTTCTCAAGAAGAGTCAGATATTTTTATTGCTATTAAGCAGAAAATGAAGAATACTAAGTCTGCTCTTGCTCGTTGGAGCAAAGTAAGATTTGGAGATATATTCAAACAGCTGCTCATTAGAGAGGAAATTGTGAGACTCAAAGAAGAACTATTTGAAGAACATCCTACAACTAGTAATAGAATAGTTCTTCAAAAGGCTCAGGCTGAACTGAAGAGATATTTGCACTTTGAAGAGGAGTTTTGGAGACAAAAGGCAGGGATTCAGTGGTTCTCTGAAGGAGACAAAAATACTAGATTTTTCCATAGTCTAGTAAAAGGGAGGAGAAGGAGAATGTCACTATTCAGAATTATCAAAGAAGATGGGCAATGGGCAGAAGGGAATGAGCAGGTGGCTGATGAAGCTGTCTCCTATTTTCAGAAGCAATTTACTTGTGAAAATGACCTTGCAGACATGTTTCTCCTTAATCATGTGCCTACACTAGTTACTGAGGAGATGAACATGGGTATTACTAAGGAACCAGTAGAGGAGGAAGTGAAGAGGGTAGTTTTTGAATTGAAGGGAGAAAGTGCCAGTGGACCTGATGGGTTTACTGGTATATTTTTCCAGAGCTGCTGGGATATTGTTGGTGGAGATGTTGTTAAAATGATCCAGGCTTTCTTTGCAGGGAGCACTTTACCTAAGTCTATTACCCACACCAATTTGGTCTTACTGCCTAAAAAAGAATTTGTTCAATCTTTCTCTGACATGAGGCCAATTAGTTTAAGTAATTTTCTTAATAAGGTAATCTCAAGAGTGCTTCATGACAGAATTGAGGCATATCTACCTATTCTAGTGTCTAAGAATCAGTCTGGGTTTGTGAAGGGCAGAAATATCACAAAAAATATCTTATTGGCTCAAGAAATCATTACAGATATTCAGAAAAGGCCCAAACCTGCAAATGTAGTGATCAAACTGGACTTTGCCAAAGCTTATGACAGAGTGGATTGGAGATACGATGTCATTGAAGTTAGTGATGAAAACATTGGAGGACTATGAGCAACAGTCAGGGCAGAAAATCAATAAGGAGAAGAGCTTATTTTATGTTCATGATAAAGCTGCTAGAGCTGTGATCCAGGATGTGGAAAGTTGTATTGGATTCCCCAGAGGAAAATTTCCTTTGATGTACTTAGGGTGTCCAATTGGACATGCCAGAAAGAGAAAGATTCACTATTCTGATCTCATTAAAAAGGTGCACAACAAATTGCAGACCTGGAAAGGAAAGATTCTTTCTTTTGGAGGTAAACATGTATTGATAAATAATGTTCTGAATAGCATCCCTATATATCTATTGTCTGCTATAATTCCTCCTAATTGTGTGATTCATGAGTTGCATAGAATTTTTGCAAGATTTCTATGGAATTTCAAGGAGGTTGGCAGAAACAAGCATTGGGTTGCTTGGGATGTCATTTGCAGGCCTAAAGAAGAAGGGGGTTTAGGCATTAGATCACTTTTTGATGTATCCAAAGCATTATTTGCTAAGTTGTGGTGGATTTTTAGGACTCAAAAGTCAATGTGGACAATCTTCATGTGGAATAAGTACTGCAAGAGACATGCTCCTCAGGTGGTTGAATGGAAAGGGGGCTCTCAAACTTGGAAGTATATGATTGAAGCCGGAAATTATGTTGATCAAGAAATTTGGTGGGAGCCAAGGTGTGGAAATGCTAACATTTGGTATGACAACTGGACAATGCTTAGTGCTCTACAGTATTACCTACCAGTGTCTACCAATAGGGTTCATCAATTGGAGGATGTCAATCAGTTAGTTAATAATGGGAGGTGGAATCCTAATTTACTAAATATGTTGTTTACAGAGGAGGTTGGTAATCACATCCAACATAATCTTATGGTTGAAGAAGGGTCAACAGAATGGGACAAACCCTGGTGGATGCTTAATCCTTCTGGTAAATTCACAGTCAAGTCTGGGAAATACTAAGACAACCAGGTGAAGTTCTAGAGGATTACAAGAAACTGTGGATAAAAGGAATGCCTTTCAAAGTGTCTTTTTTGAGTTGGAGGTTGTGGAAGAAAAGAATTCCTATTGGAGAAGTGCTTGTAAGAAATCAGTTGTGTGATGAAGTGTTATGCAAATGTTGTGATGAGAATGAGAGGGAAACAATAGAACATTTATTCATTAAGTGTCCAATTGCTAATAGGCTATGGGGTAAATTTGCAGCTGCAGGGGGAATTAATGGTCCTGTTTTGCAACTAAGAGATTCTGTAATGAAATGGTGGAATGCAGAAAGAACACCGAAGTTGCAAATACTCTTCAATGCAGTTCCTTTGTTTATCATATGGCAGATTTGGAAGAGGAGAAACACTATTAATCATGGAGGAAGAATGACATATGTGGGTATGGAAATAGAAATGAACAGAAACTTGTTTTCGTTAGCTAAGTATAACTTCCCTTGGCTCAGAAATTTACCAACATCTTGGCCTGGGTTGGTAAAAATTTTTGAGGAGTACACTCCCACTCTTGGTTGCAGAATAGTAGTGTGGAATCCTCCACAGATGGGGTCCTTTATATGCAACTCGGATGGTGCATCTAAAGGAAATCCAGGCCCAAGTTCTGGGCCTTTTTGTATCAGGAATGGAGAAGGAAAGTTAATTTATGCTGAAGTCAGGAGATTATTTGATGGTACGAATCTAGTGGCAGAAGTGGTGGCATTAAGACTGGGTCTGGAGTACTGTGTACAGCATAATCTGCTCCCTGTTACACTTGAAACTGATTCCTTTTCACTGAAGAATATTTTGGATGGAATTTGGGAAATCCCTTGGAGCATAGTGATGGAGATCAAGAGGATAAGGATGCTTATGAAGGACAAGGAAGTGACAGTGGAACATATTCTCAGAGAAGGAAATCAGCTGGCTGACTTTTTCACTAACCACATTTTTTGTTTTGCAGGTACTCAAAAATTATCGTACTCAAATTTTCAAGATATTCCAAGTGAGGCAAGAGGTATCATCAATACAGAGAAAGCAAAACTTCCTAGCCTAAGGATAAGAAGATATCAAAATGGAAATTTTGATAACCATGATCATACGCAGAGAAGATAGCATGACAATAAACAGTATGATAGGGAATTCACATTACAGGCATTCAAAATTACAAACAGATGCAGCAATGACAATAAGGTGGAATCTTTTTTTTAGAATAATAAAGTACCTATCTTTCTTGAATTTCAAGCAGTGGTATCAGCTTTTAAGCTCAATCTGCTGAGAGGCGAGAAAATAGCGAAACATTGTACTAGAAAAGTAGATATATGAATATATGACGACAATCAAAAGGAAATCAACAAGGGGGAAATAGAGCGAGAAGAACAACAACTTACCCTTTCGAATTCTAGGTATATGCAGGTATTTGAGTGGCATGAGTTCAGCTGGTGATTAAATGCCAGAATCGATACTCACAAGGGACCTAAAGAAGGAGATTTAACAACAGCTCTTTGATTTGTGGACAATAAAAACTTCATAATCATCTGGAACTCACCAGATCTGCCATTGTAGAGTGAAGAAGTCTTCATTAAGATTGTTTTCATGGCATTCGTGAGACTTGGAATGTCTTAGGTGAAAACACCTTAAGCTCAGCAATTTTCAGGTTATGGACTCGAGATGGACTGTGATTTTGAAGCTCTTGATGTCTGCTCAGCTCATCGACGTTGCCCGTTATCGTTGAGAGGATGGAGATGAGTTTTTGATTCTTTCCCCTTAGTTTTCTTTACTGTCCGGACATCTGGTCTTGGACTTCTTTAGTTCCTTCCCTTTCTGTATTCTTATTGGGCCTGGGTTGGGTCAGGCTATGTAGGTTGATTTTATTTATGGAATAAAGGCCTGTTAATTTATTTTTATTTTTTTAAAAATAAAAATCTAAAGATAGAAAAAAAAAAAATTTAGACTAAATTATTAGGGGTTGTTTGAACCGAAACATCGACAAAAGAAAGATAATTTTGAATTAGGATGACATTTTATTGACCGTTTTTTCCATCCGTTATTCCAGCCAGTCTGTTCCAGCGTATATAGCACGGCAACGTCTCATCATCTTCCCATTAAACAGAATCTTAAATCTAAGCAGAGCAAAAATTCCATTTCCAAGAAGTACGATATCGACATCAATTACAAACTTTCTGGCGATGATGCTTTCGCCTGTCTTTGCACCGCCATCAATTTCGACATTGAAGCTGCTCTTCAGGTCACTTCAATTCTCACTGCTCTTTTATTTACTTCTTTTTTTGTCACAGAAAGCCTAAAATATCTAGAGATTTATTTTCTACTCCTAAATTTGAACATTTGAAGGCATTTGGGGTAGTAGAAAGCCGACACAGCTTTGAAAGAAAAAAATAGAGCATCTTCTGTGAGGATCAGTGCGAATATTCGAAGAATAAAGGCTAGATTAATTGAGGATGTTCCCAAATTGCAAAGATTGGCTGTGAAGAAGGTGTGTTCACTTCGTTTTCAGTTGATTTACTTTTCGTCTGACTTTTAAAATATATAATCTCCAAAGTTGGTACATTGTCCATTTTGTTATCCTTCATAATTTGGTCAATTGTGCCTTACTGATATGCGTTCTTGAAGAGGTTAAATACATGTTTTTGGGGCTAATATTTTACTTTTCAACTGTTCAGTATGTTTTCATACAATGTAGAGCTAGGGCTATGACACGTCTAGGATATATAGAAAGAAAATATTACTGACAAAATTTGGTTGATATGAGGATAATTCCTTGCTCGGGTCCTCTGGATATCTGCACATTGCAATCATTTTAGGTCTACGGCATCGAGAGCAGTTGACTCGATTTGTCTTGCTTATCGACTCAGAATTTTTCTCCAAAAAAGGAATTGACTCTAAACTAAGAAAACTTGGATTTTCCACAAAACGTAAGGTACCTTTTGTTCGTACTCATCGCCAATTAACTACCAATAACTCGATCATGATCCCAGTTTTTATGGGTCACAAATGATGATATGAATTTGTATGCATCGTCAAATTACTAGTGCAAAACAAGTGCATCTGAGTACTGAGGATTCTCGAATGATCAAATAAGTCTTTGATTTTATTAGCGTTAAATAATCTTCACTTGAGACATAATTTTTACCAATATAATTCCTTTTTATCTTCTTCTACACACATTTTTGTTTTCAATCTCATTAAGTTTAACATATGTCACTCTAACAAGATTATAGTTAACCAGCTGTAACTAAACATAATTGTCTGCATTTGTGGGAAAAAGGCTATATACTCAACTCCAGGATGGTTGCCTATAATTGGCTGCTATATCAGAAACTTATTGTCCCATTACTGCAACAACTTCAAGTATTACTGATGCACTGTTACCCAAAAATAAGAGAATTTACAGCAACGTCCCCTCATTAATCCAGTCAAGCTAACTACTTCAAGCAGCAAATCGTCTAGAGCTACACCCCAATTTTAATTTTTATCAGCCTACATTATGCTCCTTTACTTGGGGTATAAGGGCTCTCAGTTATTTTCTACTCAAGCTTGAAACAATGGACTGTGTACCACAAGATGAATTACATGGAAAAGTTATTTTCTTGAAGTAGAACCAAATAAGAGTTTATGGATATCTGTTGCTTAGGACTGAAATTCTGTTAGTCATTTAAGTTATCCTTCACTCCTGCCACTAATGGAGAATGCTGTTCTAGGGAGGATTCCGTTCTCATACTTGGAGGATAAGGTGGCTTCTAATGCTCCTGCCTATTTATGAATGATGAATTCTCAAGGGTAAGCATCAGCAAATGGAGTTCTTTTCAAGTAAGTAATCCAAGTTGGTGAGGCAAGTATCTTTACTGTTTACTTGCGCCAAAGCGCGTGAAGTTTAAGGATTCTTTGTTTCATCTTCATTTGTTTTCCTTTTATTTGTCTTTTGTTTTATCTGTCTTTTATGCTTCAGGTATTGTGTCTATGGATGCATGCATTAACTCTCCAAGATATCCACAGTTTATTAAATTATCAATGGTTTTATTTTCTTGGAAACTAAATAAGCTCCTACAGAACAGTTATGCATCAAGTTTCAATTGAGTTGCTGACTTCGGTGTTGCAAACGCGGTCGATGCCAATGCTAAGGCAATCAAGCCCATATCTGTTATTGCAGGGTCTTGTGGTTACATTGCTCCAGGTTAGTGAATTAACTTTTTCACTTTTCAGCTTCAGTTGCATGAGTTTGTGTTGAATTTGTTCGTATTGAGTTTTACTTGCAAATTGTTGCCTGTAAGTTTTTGGATTACTTTAGCCTTTCAAAAATGAGATCTATCTATATACTACAATATTTCCTAGATATTCCACATTTGTCAAGTACTCTAATAAACTTCTGATAGAAATTGGATCATATCTGGAGTACCCCCTAATACAGTAACAATGCACCATTGCTCTAGATCACAGTTAAGTAGGCTCCACGAGTTTCCATAACCAAGTTAAACGGTTCTGATTAAATCGTTCTTGAGTACAAAAGACTGTATTAGGACTGTAGAAAAAGATGTACTTAGCTTTCCACTTATGATGATTGATAGTTGCATAAAGATTAGAATTCCACTAAGTATCTAATTCATGAACTTTAAATTCTGGATCTGCATCTAATTTTAGCATTTGGTCACTGTTTCCCTCAACTTAAACCATGTTTATGCGTGTGTTTGTGTTTTGGTTTAGCGCTCTTTGTTGTTTGATATGAGAAAGGACCAACTTTTGTGACTTCAAAGATCATATAGAAGCTAATTAGTGTCGTCTCATAATCTGGTTGGCCCAAATATATACCCTTGATTCCATCTGCAAATCTCACAGATGATGCCTTTCTGACTTTCCTAGTTCACACTTATTTTAACGAGCATCTTGCAGCACTTCCTGAAAGAAACATTGTTGGCATTGGAAAACTTATGAGTTGATATTTTATGGATAGCTGTTGCTTAGGACTGAAAATTCTGTTAGTCATTTAAGTTATCCTTCACTCCTGCCACTAACGGAGAATGCTGTTCTAGGGAGGATTCCATTCTCATACTTGGAGGATATTCAGATGAGGTTCATGAAGAACTATGGTAAGGTGGCTTCTTATGCTCCTGCCTATTCCATGAATGATGAATTCTCAAGGGTCTTGCATCAGCAAATGGGGTTCTTTTCAAGTAAGTAATCCAAGTGCAGATATACTAAATCGTGTCAGAGGAGAAGTTGGTGAGGCAAGTATCTTTTCTGTTTACTTGCGCCGTATCTTTTCTGTTTACTTGCGCCAAAGCGCGTGAAGCTTAAGTATTCTTTGTTTCATCTTCATTTGTTTTCCTTTTATTTGTGTTTTGTTTTATCTGTCTTTTATGCTTCAGGTATTGTGTCTATGGATGCATGCATTAACTCTCTATATCTATCCACAGTTTATTAAATTATCAATGGTATTATTTTCTTGGAACTAAATAAGCTCCTACAGAACAGTTATGCATCAAGTTTTAATTAAGATAATTTGAAGTGTTGAACTCTCAATCATTTTTGATGATTTTCCAATATTCAATCACTGTTAAAATAACTTCTCCTTTCCCTTAATAACCTTTGATGTCTGAATGCCTCCTCTTCAAGTACTATCAAGCTTTTATCTCCACTTCATAGAACTCCAGAAGCAATTAATGATCCTAACATCTCATGCAGGGACAATCAATCATCACCTTTGTGAACTATAAACGTCCTCTAAGTCTATTTTATATTTTGTATGATACTCTTTCCTTTTACTTCTTTCCAAAAAGAATAATATTTCTCTCAGTAGGAAACTCTTTAACTTTATACTTCTCATTTTGACTTTGGTGGCATAGAAATATTATGTCATGTTTAAGATAACTTTGTTTTATATTATACGACAATGTTTTTTATACCGGTATCATTCCAAGCAGATGCAATATTTCCTTTAAGCCCCGTTGCCCGCTGCACATGTTGCACTTTGGTATTTGGCCTTCACTGTTTCTTTGCATCTGGGGTTGTGCATGGATTTATGTCAATCCCAATTGCACTCTCCACCTCAATTGGATCACAAATAATTAACACCATAATTACTATCATTAGCATAACTCCAACACTCCTCCAAACAAAAATAAATGCAGACCATAATATTGGAATATCCTAGTATTAAACAAAAATAAATTAAAGATATGAAGACATTCCAATAGGCAGGTACCATTTCTAATGTACCACTAGGTCACGGGGGTGCCTCGGGGTAGCCTCAAGGCACGGGGGGTGGGGGGTGGGAGCAGCCTCGTGGCATGGGGGGAGGGGCGGGCGGCCTCGAGGCACGTGGGGGCGGGGGTTCCTCGTGGTGGGCAGACTTGAGGCAAGTGGGGGCGGGGGTACCTCTGGGCGGGCGGCCTCAAGGCACGTGGGGGGTGGGGGTGCCTCGTGGCGGGCGGCCTCAAGGCACAAGAGGGGCGGGGGTGCCTCGGGGACACCCCGAGGCACGGGGGGCAGGGGGGGGTGCATATATCTTAATTTTATTGTTTACTTTTTGCTCTTCTCTTTATGGACAAAACAATACATGTATCCTTAAATTAATTTTGTGATACATGAATTAAGAAGGCCTTTTCTTTCCAATGCAAAGCTCATTCTCGAACACCGTAAATCTTGTGGTTGGAATTCACAAAATATTCTTCGACATTTCAATTTTGAGTTTCAACTTCTTCCTCCTGGAGTGCCAATAACAATGTTGTCTCCTCCTCTTCTTCTTCTTAATCACCATCATTAGCCTTTGTTTCTAGAAACCAAACTTTTCCATCCGGTGATTTTTTTGCAATATCTACATTTCAAAGGGGGTGGGATGATGGGATCCTTTTGTTTCAATGGTTGTGAGTGAGATACATTTTTCTTCTTGTATCTTTTGCCTTTTTCCCAAAAGCTAAAGACCTTTTTTGAAGAGCTTGGGTTGATCATATTATTGACTTATAAAGCTAGCTCATGAGCGATTCCATGATATACCTCATACTTCTTTGTTCTTGTGCCTCAAGGGCACTAGTAAATTTTGCAAAAATCATCTTTGCAATACCCTTCGGGGTGGCCCAGTGGTTTGGGTTGGGACTTCCATGTTGTCTCAAGTTCGAAACCCCTTGCCAGCGAAAGCAAGGGGTTTGCCTTCTGGGTCGAGCTCGTCGCACGGGCTTGCCTAGTACGGGTTACCTCTCCTATGTGGTTTGTGAGCTATTGCATAGGAGCGAGAATTTTACCCTGTTCGCACCCAAAGGGTAGCGGCTGCGAGTTTCCCTTGTCAAAAAAAAAAAAAAAAAAAAAAAAATCTTTGCAATATCCATAAAATCCTCCGAGGAAGAGATTTTCAATGCAAAATTTTTAGGCGAACTATCGAGGACTTTCTCGACAATCCTTTCTTTCAAAAGATCCTTACCTAATATTTGGATTTGACTCGCAAGTTTCATCAACTTGTTTGGGTATTACGTCTCTCCATCTCTTCCATTTTAATTTTTCAAGTTGTCTCTTCAAAGTGATAATATTAATATTTCTAATTCTATTTGACCTTTGATTAAGTCTACCAATCTTTTCATATTTCATTAAGAGAAAATCAAGACATACTCTTTACAAAAATTGCTTTTGACAGTGAAGTATGTATATGTGTTAGAGCCTTTTCTTGATGCATCATAGTTACAAAAGCAAAGTAGAAAAAGGTTAGCTCTCCTCTTTACATTGTTAGTTAAGAGCCAGAGAGCTGACAAAAAGTTAAGAAATGAATCAGGGAAATCTAGAGGGGATAAATAAACCCAACTATACAAATACATGAGGCAAATTAATTACCTTTTCAAGATTGGTAGGTAACAAATTTTCCATCAAAGCATCTTCTATTCCTTTCGTTCCAGATACTCCGAAAAATGGCTGCAGGTATCATCTTCCAGATTCTCTTGATGGTGCTATCAACTTCTTGCAATTCTAGCTTTTATACATCCCTGATAATCGATATTCTGAGGCATGACCCATTTGCGACCAATAAGACCTAAAAACATACTCCATAGGATCTGCTGCAAATAGGTGGTTTGTGTGTTTCTGCTTCCTTCATGCACATATAACATCTGTTAGCCATCTGAAACTTCCTTCTGGCCAGGTTGTCTTGGGTCAGGCAAGCTCCATGAAGTGCAATCCAACTGAAGCAACTAATCTTTGGGGGCAACTTGATCTTCCATATAAGCTTCCAAGGCCAGTGGCTGTATTTGCATTTTGTGGGCCTAGAAGCTTGAAAGCTGCTATAACTGAGAACTTCCCATCCCCTTTTGCTCCCCAATTGAGTTGATCTAGTGTTTCACTGTTAACTGCAACATTGTGAAGTGTTGCTAGTATGCTGACCAACTCCTCCATTTCCCAATCCGGTATGTTCGTTCTACAGATGATGTTCCATGAGTTCCCTTTCTCTATATTGCTCAATTCTAGTTTGGCTCTCTTGCTATCTGAAACGTGTTAGATCCTTAACTCTTTTCTTTTTATTAGCTTTAGAATTTGGAGGTGACAAACTATCAGATTCTTAGACAACTCAAGTGACTTCCCCTGTCTCCATTACCTCCCATAAATTTTAGCTTAAAGCTTTTATCTTCGCTATTACCTTTATTTATCGAAAAAAAACTTTGATTTTCACTACCCATGGTTGGTAGTTCTCTCTGCATACATGTTGCTGACGTGAATTTGATGAAGACATGTTTTTTAGTTCTTTCAAAATCTTTCAACAAGATCTGGGCCTTAGTTTCTCAATTCTCACAAGTAATTTAAGGCAAATTGGCTTTGATAGAAAATGTATTTCAAAATGCTAAACATTTGGGGTCCAGGGTTTGGGGGGTGGGGTGAAGGAGTGCACTTTAATCACTCAACTTCTCTTGAAGACAATTAGAGGAGGTGATTCTTCTTTATTTCACTCAACTTGCTTAACAGCCAATGTGCCTAGGTATTTATTGGACTTCTTTTAGCATGTGTATAGATACTACATGTACCTTCAATTCTCAATTTTTTCTCTTTCCTAGTTCAAGAACAAAGATAGTTACACAAATTAATATAATTCATGTATCACAAAAAATCTGAGAAAGCAAAAGTTTATTCACCAACAAAATGATCTAAGGTGTTCCTGCTATTAAATACCTATGTAAATTGTCGTTGTTACTTTACCTCACACATGTGCATTATTATTGAAAGACATCTCTTCATTGCTTAAAGAAATGATGCATAGGTGAAGCCATATGTTTTAGTTAATGTGCCATTCAACTATGACTTGCAAACTAAAAAAGATGAAAAATATTTTTCTTTGAATCTCAAATTTGTTAAGTTGGAGTGATATCAATATTATCGAATAATGGGTGTTGAAATCAGTTGTTTAATTAGAATTTAATTATTATAATACTAAATTCATATACATTGATACTCCATATCTGAAAAAAGTGCACACTTTAAGCTCTAAGGAGCTTGGCTCTTTAAGTCCTTTTCACATTTAAAAATAATTATTGACTTTAGATTCATACAACTATAACATATTTTCGCCATTTTTATTTCTCTTCTTTCATTTATGCGGGTGGTTCAATTCATAACATTCCTTTCTCGTTTGAGATTGATTGTCTGTAAGATCTTTGCTAGAAACTCGAGGAACTACTATTTGATGTTAGCTCCATTATTCATAAATATTCTTATTTTTGGAACAACATGTGTCCAACAATCAACACCTGTTAAACTACATCGTTATTTCCTTTCTCATGGCTAGCTAAGTTACAACTTTATTGTGTTCCTCTGAGATTGTTATGTTGATGTTTCTGGTAATTTTTCTCTTGTTCAAAAACCATATGGATTAATAACTTATATTGGAATACTGCTTGTGAATAGGTCCTCCAACGCAGACAGGGAACGGCTTCTGCTGGGCTAACAATTAAAGAACTAAATGATTTTCTTGATCACTTGGGTATTAAAACAAGTGATGAAGGTTTCGTATTTGTGTATATTTTTTATCTTTATGATTTCCATTGCTATAGATTACCAATTTTTTTGGATGAGTGTCGAAGTATGGAATAATATGGGTTTCTAGTTTTTTCATGTTTGATAAGTCAAATGTTTTTGGAAAACATTTTCCTTAAAAATAAAAAAAAATAACTGTTCTAGAAGTAGGAAAAATAAGTTGAATAAATGACAACACACGCTAAGTAGAGATAAGGAGGTAGGAGTAGGAGTAAGCAGGAATTAGGAGGAAAAATAAGTTGAATAAATGACAATTGTACTAAGTAGAGATAGGAGGTAGGAGTAGGAGTAAGCAGGAATTAGGATGTAGGATTAGGAATAGAAATAAGATTACGAGGTAGGATTAGGATTAGGATTAGAATTAGGATTAGGATTAGGATAGAGGTTACGGATTAGGATTAATATTAGAGTTAAGATTTAGGATTATGATGTAGGAATTAGGATTAAGAGGTAGGATTACAATTAGGATTAGGATTAGGAGGTAAGATTAGGATAAGGAGGTAGGATTAGGTGGTAAGATTAGGATTAAGATTTAGGATTTAGGATTAGGAGGTAGGATTAGGATTAGAATTAGGAATAAAATTTAGGATAAGGATACCGATTAGGTGGTAAGATTAGGATTAAGATTTAGGATTTAGGATTTAGGATTTAGGATTAGGATTCGAATTAGGACTAAAATTTAGGATTAGGAGGGTAGGATTAGGATTAGGATTAGGAGTAGAGTAGGAGGTAGTATTAGGATTATGATTAGAAGGTACTTAAGAAGTAGCATCAAGAGGTAGGATTATGATTAGGAGGTAGGATTAAAAAGTAGGATCAAGAGGTAGGATTAAGTAGCAAGGGACAGTAGCAGTAAATGGTAGGATTATGATTAGGAGTAGGAGGTAGTATTAGGATTAGGATTAGGAGGTAGGATTAAGAAGTAGGATCAAGAGGTAGGATTAGGATTAGGATTAGGATTAGGAGGTAGGATTAAGTAGCATGGGACGGTAGCAGTAGATGGTAGCTGGTGGCAGGTAGAAGTAGCAAGGGACAGTAGCAGTAGATGGTAGCTGGTGGCAGGGTAGCAGCTGCGACAATGGTGGTAGCAATAGCAGGAGCTATTAGCATAAGTTGGAGGAGGTAGCAGATAACAGTAGCAGGGGTGGGAGTAGTAGTAGTAGTAGCAGCATGATTTTTAGGTGGTAGTAGGGGACAATAGCAGTAGTTGTAGCAGGAGCTTTATGAGGTAGCAAGGGATAGTAGCAGTAGTAGTAGTAGCAGCAGTAGCTGGAGCTGTAGGATGTAGCAGTAGTAGGCTTATCAGTAGGAGTAGAAGTAAGACTATGAGCAGTAGAGGGAGGTAGGAGTAGTAGGGGACAATAGCAAGAGCTATAAGAGGTAAGCAGAGAACAATTGCAGTAGCAGGGGCTGTAGGAGGTAGCAAAAGCAGGGGGCAGTAGTAGTAGGTGGTAGCAAGTTGCGGAGTATTAGGGACAATAATAGTAAGTGGCAGCAGTAGCAAAAGTTGTAGGAGGTAAGCAGAGAACAATTGCAGTAGCAATAGCAGGAGCTGTAGGAGGTAGCAAAAGCAGGGGGCAATAGTAGTAGGTGGTAGCAGGTATGCTGTATTAGGGACAATAATAGTAGGTGGTAGCAGGAGCTGTTAGCAGAAGTTGTAGGAGGTAGTAAGGGACACAATAGCAGTAGTTGTAGCAGGAGCTTTATGAAGTAGCAAGGGATAGTAGCAGTAGTAGTAGTAGCAGCAGTAGCTGGAGCTGTAGGATGTAGCAGTAGCAGGCTTATCAATAGAAGTAGGAGTAAGACTACGAGCAGTAGCGGGAGGTAGGAGTAGGATTAGGATTAGGCAAACAGTAGTAGTAGCAGTAACGGGAGTTGTAGGAGGTAGCAGTAGTAGGGGACAATAGCAAGAGCTATAAGAGGTAAGCAGAGAACAATTGCAGTAGCAGTAGCAGGAGCTGTAGGAGGTAGCAAAAACAGGGGGCAGTAGTAGTAGGTGGTAGCAAGTTGTCGGAGTATTAGGGACAATAATAGTAGGTGGTAGCAGTAGCAAAAGTTGTAGGAGGTAAGCAGAGAACAATTGCAGTAGCAATAGCAGGAGCTGTAGGAGGTAGCAAAAGCAGTGGGCAATAGTAGTAGGTGGTAGCAGGTAGCAGTATTAGGGACAATAATAGTAGGTGGTAGCAGTAGCAGGAGTTGTTAGCAGAAGTTGTAGGTGGTAGCATTGCGCAGTATTAGGGACAATAATAGTAGTGGTAGCAGTAGCAAAAGTTGTAGGAGGTAAGCAGAGAACAATTGCAGTAGTAATAGCAGGAGCTGTAGGAGGTAGCAAAACCAGGGGGTAGTAGTAGTAGGTGGTAGCAGCTAGCAGTATTAGGGACAATAATAGTAGGTGGTGGCCACTGCAGGGAGCTGTTAGCAAAAAGTTGTAGGAGGTAGCAAGGGACAGTAGCAGTAGCAGGAGTTGTAGGAGGTAGCGGTAGCAATAGTAGTAGGGGATAGTAGTAATAGCAATAGAAGGAGCTTTAGATGGTTGCACTAGCTCTAGATGAAAGCAGGAGCTGTAGAAGGTAGCAGGTAGCACTAGCATAGGACAGTAGCAGTAGCAGGGGACAGTAGCAATAGCAGTAGCAGGAGCTGTAGTTGGTAGCAGGGAAAGTAGAAGTAGCAGGAGTTGTAGGAGGTAGCAGGTAGAAGTAGCCGCGGGCAGTAGCAGGAGTTGTAGGTGGTAGCAGGGTACAGTAGCAGTTGTTGTAAGAGGTAGCAAGTAGCAATAGTAGTAGTAGGGGATAGTAGTAATAGCAATAGAAGGAGCTTTAGATGGTTGCACTAGCAGGAGCTCTAGATGAAAGCAGGAGCTGTAGAAGGTAGCAGGTAGCACTAGCATAGGACAGTAGCAGTAGCAGGGGACAGTAGCAATAGCAGTAGCAGGAGCTGTAGTTGGTAGCAGGGAAAGTAGAAGTAGCAGGAGTTGTAGGAGGTAGCAGGTAGAAGTAGCCGGGGGCAGTAGCAGGAGTTGTAGGTGGTAGCAGGGTACAGTAGCAGTTGTTGTAAGAGGTAGCAAGTAGCAATAGTAGTAGTAGGGGATAGTAGTAATAGCAGTAGAAGGAGCTTTAGATGGTAGCAATAGCAGGAGCTCTAGATGGTAGCAGGAGCTGTAGGAGGTAGGGATACTAACAATAGCGGGAGTTGTAGGTGGTAGCAAGTAGCACTAACAGAAGACAATAGCAGTAGCAGGAACTGTTGGTGGTAGCAGGGGACAGTAGCAATAGCAGTAGCAAGAGTTGTAGTTGGTAGTAGGGAAAGTAGAAGTAGCAGGAGCTGTACGAGGTAGCAGGTAGAAGTAGCCGGGGGCAGTAGCAGGAGTTGTAGGTGGTAGCAGGGTATAGTAGCAGTTGTTGTAGGAGGTAGCAAGTAGCAGTAGATAGAGCTGTAGGAGATAGGAGATAGCAGGAGCAAGGCATGCTTATTAGTAGGAGTAGGAGTAGGAGCGGGAGGTAATAGTAGGACTATTAGGATTCAGATTAGGCAAACAATAGTCTAGCAGTAGAACTTGTAGGAGGCAAAAATAGTAGGGGGTAGCAGTAGAAGGCTAATGAGTAGGAGTAGAAGTAGGAGTACGATTAAAATTAAGATTAATATTAGGCGAACTGTAGTAGCAGCAGCAGGAGTTGTAGGAGGTAGTTGTAGTAGGGGACATAGCAGTAACATTAGTTGGAGCTGTAGGGGTAAGAAGGGGATGGTAGCAGTGGAAGGAGTTGTAGGAGGTAGCAGTAGCACGGGACAGTAGCAGTAGGTGATAGCAGGGACAATAGCAATAGGTGGTAGTAATAGCAAGAGCTCTTAGAAGAAGTTGTAGGAGGTAGCAAGAGCTATAAAAGATAGTAGATAGTAATAATGCAGGGGACAGTAGTAGTAGCACTAGTAGGAGCTTTAGGTGGTAGCAGGGGATGCTAACGGTAGTAGGAGCTGTAGGAGGTAGCAGTAGCAGATTTGTAGTTGGTAGTAGGGGACAGTAGCAATAGAAGTAAAAGGAGATGTATTTGGTAGAAGGGGACAATAGCAGTAGGAGCTTTAGGTGGTAGCAGGGGATACTAACGGTAGCAGGAGCTGTAAGAGGTAGCAGTGGAATGAGTTGTAGGAGGTAGCAGTAGGTGATAGCAAGGACAATAGCAGTAGGTGGTAGTAATAGCAAGAGCTCTTAGAAGAAGTTGTAGGAGGTAGCAAGAGCTATAGGAGATAACAGATAGTAATGCAGGGGACAATAGTAGTAGCACTAGTAGGAGCTTTAGGTGGTAGCAGGGGATACTAACGGTAGCAGGAGTTGTAGGAGGTAGCAGTAGCAGATTTGTAGTTGGTAGTAGGGGACAATAGCAATAGAAGTAAAAGGAGATGTATTTGGTAGAAGGGGACAGTAGCAGGAGCGGTAGAAGGTAGTAGTAGCAGGAGCTGTAGGTGACAATAGCAGTAGCAGGAGCAGTAGGTTGTAGCAGGGTACAATAGCAGTTGTTGTAGGAGGTAGCAGTTGGAGTTGGAGTAGTAGGATTATTAAGGAATGGATTAGGCAAACAGTAGTAGTAGTAGCAGTAGTAGGAGTTGTAGGAGGCAACAGTAGTAGGGGGTAGTAGCCATAGCATTAGTAGGAGTTGTAGGAGGGGGCAGTAGCAGTAGCAAGAGCTTTAGGAGGTAGCAAGGGACAATAGTAGTAGTAGCAGGAGCTGTTGGAGGTAGCAGTAGCAGGCTATGAGTAGGAGTAGGAGTATGAGTAAGAGCGGGAGGTAGTAGTAGTAGGATTAGAATTAGGATTGGGATAAGGACTAGGCAAACATTAGTAGTAGCAGTTGTAGGAGTTGTAAGAGGTAGCAGTAGTAGGGCACAGTAGCAGTTATAGGAGGTAGCAGGGGACAATAACAGTAGTAGGAGGTTGTAGGAGGTAGCAGTAGCAGGGAGCTTTAGGAGGTAGCAGTAGCAATGGACAGTAACAGTAGCAGTAGCAGGAGCAAGGGCAAGGGGCATGCTTATGAGTAGAGTAGGAGCAGGGGCAGACTTAGGAGTAGGAGTAGGGGAGGAGTAGAAGCAGGGGTAGAATGTAGGAGTTAGGGGTAGAAATAGCAGTAGGAGTAGGAGTAGTAGTAGTAGGAGGTAGCAAGTACCCGGTAGACTAGTCAATGTGCATGCAAGTTGACCTTCGCAACTACTATTATTGAAAGAAAAACTATATCCTAGTGAAGGGATTAATGGATATTCATCCCTTTTTGTGATAACACCGTTGGATATCCTATCTTAGATTTGACTCATTGGATCTGGTTGTGAATTTGTTTTTCATTAAAAGATAACTCAATATTGAACAATGTAAAATGGAGTAACAAAAAAAGAATGATAAGAGCGGTTTATGTCCCAAAAGTATCGGAACAATCTATGTCCCAAAAGTCAAGGACCTTAAAAACCCAATGAGTTGGCTTTGATGGGATTTTGCATTCCCACTTCCCATTTGATAGTACTAAGTTGATCTACGTGAAACAAGTGTTGACATGGTTTCTGGGTGATTTCAAGCCTAAAGATCAACCTCAGTAAAATATGAGATCTTCCTCATTGGCAAGGTAGAGAATATTGAGGCCCTACCCTTCGGGGTGGCCCAGTGGTTTGAGCTTGGGACTTCCATGTTGGAGGTCTCAAGTTCGAAATCCCTTGCCAACGAAAGCAAGAGCGCCTTCTGGGTCGAGCTCGTCGCACCGGGCTTGCCTAGTGCGGGTTACCTCTTCTATGTGGTTTGCGAGCTATTGCATAGGGGAAAGGGTTTTACCCTGTGCGCACCCAAAGAGTAGCGGCTGCGGGTTTCCCTTGTCATAAAAAAAAAGAGTATTGAGGCCCTAACTTATGTGTTAAATTGTGAGGTTGGGCCTCTTTCCATGACTTATGGCTTACCCATAGGAGCATCTACAAAGGACCAAGCAACTTGAAACTCGGTGATAGAAAGGGTAGAGAAGTCGCTTGCTAGTTGGCAAATAGGTACTTACAAAAGGGGGAAATGAAGTGTTAATCAAGAGCACGTTAGTATACATATTTTATGTCATTGCTTCATGCTCTGCTCAGTGTTACGGGGAAGTTGCATAAGCTTCAAAGGTTTTTCCATGGCATGGTTTAGGCGGGAAGGGAAAAGTTCCGCCTAGTAAATTAGGAGTTTGCACCACTCCATAGTGTTGGGACTTGGGATTATTGATCTAAGGGGTTGTTTGGTTCGCTGTCTAAGTTATCCCAGAATTATAGTCTTGGGATTATAATCATTGGACTAAATCATCTCACCTAGGAGATGGGACAAAATAATACCAAGTTGGAAACAATGAAGAAACTCATAAATTTAATTTTTATCATAGTAGTGGAAACAATGAAACTCATGGAAATGAAGTAATGAGATTTCAAGGATAAGGGAGGGATATCATGACACTCAGAATGTAATACATGAACACTTCACCACTTTCATGCGTAATTGAAGGCAGAATTCACTTATTGAAAAGATTAGTCAGATTTGAAAAACCTTGCCTGGGGAGAACAAATAGAAATTAGTTTTACGGACCTTAATCGCTCTAATAGATCCAAAGGAAAAACCCAAATTTTAAAGATCCCCCAAATCCTCATTTTAACCCTTGAGAAGGGTTTTCTTGAAAACCCTATGTTGTAGAGTAGAATCTCATTAAGAACCCATATACGAGTGTAAGAATAGAGAATAGTCGTGCTAGGGCTTGGAGAAGTGAAGAATGGGATAAAAATGTGAACTAGTGAAACTTTCCATCACCTGCTGTACAAAGATGGAAAGAAATGCCATGACAATCTTTCTAATCTTTGTGATATTCTATACTAAACTTCTTTGTTTTAATGAAATTTTTCTGATACCTAAGAGCTCAGCATTTCAGTTACCATAGTTTCAGACATGGTGCTACTTATTCACACCTAGACTTGTTGTATTGTTAAACCTTAGATCTGTCATTTGTTGCATTGTTAACTTAGAGCCTAGCTTGTGGAATGCATACTTCAGTTGTAGATTATGAATACTTCAGTTGTAGAGTTCGGTTGCTTCTTTTAGTGACCATTATTTTAGAAAGAACTTGATCAGATACTTTGTTGCTCCATTATTTACAATTCACCTAGCTTATTATCCTTACGCTTCACGAAGGTATATTTTATTGTTTTATCAGAGCAGAGAAAGACTTCAATTATGTTTGATCTAATCAGGAAAACAAATGCTCAAGAAATGAAATGGATTATAATGATAATTCTCAAAGGTTTGATATGTTTTTGCCAATGCTTAAACTCTAGGATCTCCTTCCATGGCCAATGATGTCAATTTGCCACTAATTTTGTATCATTTAGATCTGAAGTTGGGAATTAGTGAAAAGAGCATCTTTTACGAAAAGAGCAGAGGACTTCCTCAATGTCACATGCGATTTTAAACTAGTTTGTGAAAAGTTGAGGGACATAAGTCAACGGCATAAACACCAGGTTTGCTTCCAGTTCTCATATTTCCATATGACATACTTTTTATCGTGACTTGGTACTTTTGGTAGAGATATTGGATCTTCCACCAGTTGATTTTAAAGTAAATTTTAAAATCTCATCGTTTTTACCTTGGTGACTAAGGTACATCTTGGCCTACAATTTGGTAGATATTTGTTCATTGCTTGCATTTGGCGACAATTCCTATAGTAACTTCTTGTCCAAGAGATGCAAATGCTTTATTTCCTTAATGAGAGCTATGTTGCGCGGACTCTTCATATTTGCAGGCGAACCCGTCTCTACGCGACACTAGTGCGGGTGCAGGGTGTGTGTCGGATTCGGTAAATCCAAGCCGAACACTTTGACGGAAGTTGAGAAAAGATTTGGGGAAGAAAAAAATAGTTTCCGGCGACGTAAAGAGGACAAGGCTTGAAAAAGTACAAAGAAGAGACAATCAGTTTTCGGCGACGTAAAGAGGACAAAGCTTGAAAAAGTACAGAGAAGAGAAGAAAGAAGAGTTTTTTCTTGAAAAAGTAAAGGAAATACAGAGTCTTGTTTTTATCTTTCTTGAAAATATATGTACACAATTACTTACATACACCCCTCTTGAAAAAAAGAAAGCTCAAAAAGTCTTCCAAGTACAGTAGCGTCAGAAAGATGACATCCCATCAGCCATCAACTAGTCTAAAAATCTTTTCATTCTCACCAACTTA
Organism: Solanum verrucosum; assembly: GCF_900185275.1. Lineage (NCBI taxonomy): Eukaryota > Viridiplantae > Streptophyta > Magnoliopsida > Solanales > Solanaceae > Solanum > Solanum verrucosum. Next base: position 843,224 of record NW_026020176.1, read on the forward strand.
CATGTATAAAAAAGAGATGTTAGAAAAAAGTTTTTTTTTTCAGTTGGAAATACCATATATATATAAAGAAATGAAATGAAGAAATATTACAATTTACATGTATAAAGAAAATAGGAAAAGAGATGTTAGAAAAGGAGAGAGGGAACAATATTTTAAAAGATAAATATTTTGTCCATATAAATAGGACAAGTTGGATTGAAAAATGGGATCTAACAATATTATAGAGATTTTTATTTGAAAGGTGCTTTATGTGTAAATATTTACTTGTATGAAATAATTACTGATTAATATTACTATTATTATGTAAATATTTTTTAAATACATGCTAATAATTTACATTAAATTTGAATCGAATTCTAATTTGGATTAATTTTTTTTATTTAATTTTGGATTAATATTTATATTGATTGATTTCTTGTTTTGGTTTCGGATTCTAGAAAAAAGAAGGGAGAAACCGAAAAAAACCAAATTATATATATATATATATATATATATATATATATATATATATATATGCAAATATAACTTTGATTATGTTTCTAATTATTGACATAACCAAATAATATAATCGAAAAAATTCAAATCGAAAAGAGAAAAATCAAATCAAACAAAATATAAGTATGATATATATATATATATATATATATATATATATAGTTTCACGCACAATATCATATCTAGATCAAGGATCATGTCTCTCTAGATCACTTAATTCTTCCTATCAATACAAGCGCTTTAAGGATCCCGTCTTACTAGATCTTTTGATTATTTCTATCATTACAAGCTTCGAACTATCGAAATACTAGATATGTAATATATATATATATATATATATATATATATATAATATATATACTAGTTTTTCGACACGTGCATTGCACGTGATTACAAATTCAGAAAATATATGTTATAGTAAATAGTATTTCTTATTTAAGCGAAGATTTGAATAATAAGTTTTGTACAAAATAATATTGCAGATTCTTTTGTGAATGTTCAATGCGGATAACCATATATATCTCTTATTCACGAGAACCTATGAAGATGGTTAATGAAGTATTTTATTAGTTAAATGTAATAATGTATATATTTATTTCAAGTTGATGAGGTTCAATCATGTAATTAGTCGTATCTTACTAATATTACCTTATAGACAATATTTGTTGTGCATTTTTCTTGTCAAGATATTTTTAGTTTAGCAAAGATTCTTATCAAATCACAACAACAACAATAATATTATACTCAATGTAATTCCCCAAGTGAAGTTTGGTTCTTATCAAGTTGAATAATATAATATATAAACAAAGTTAATTCAGAAAGCAAGGTGAATTTTGAAGTTCTGATTTTGGTATTCAGTTTCTCTATCTTCTTACTTTTAACCACTTCCCTTTTTCTGATTTGTAAGTTAACTTTTCACTGAAAGGAATTTTGTAAATCCAAATATATTTACGCTCCAGTTACCTCACTTTCCTCAAGTGCAACATCCTCTATTGGCCTATCTCCTTCCAAATCAACATCTTTTGAGTAATCACCATGAATCTCTATCAAGAACCTCTCAGGAAAGGATCACAAATTCTTATTGTGTTGTTCAATACGATAACGATATGAACAATCAAGCACATAGTGTTTCCACTATAATCAATCAACACCTATCATATATCTAATGTCATCCTAATAGGCACCCATTGTTATAAAATTTAATTAGCTGGAGTTTGGGATTTGGCTAACCAACCTCTTGGTAAAAAGAGATTAGTCCTTGAAACCTTCTCTGTTCATCTTCGCTATAATCTAGGATGATTTTTCTACTAATTAGCTTGTGACTCCCTACTAATTAAAATAAAGGGCTACAGAAAAATAGAAATTAAGATACTTTGGTAAATTAAGAAAGGAATGAATATCAACAGTTATGTTAAATTTTGGTAATGTTTATATATTTTTATCACAACCCAATCAAAATCATAACATAAAGATGTCATTAGAAAATGTTCATTTTCTTTATTAATAAAAAAAGATAAGTTACTGTTTAGACTCAACCAATATCAGGAACATGCAAAAAGTAAGTTGACTAGAACATCACGAAAAACCAGATAATTTGATGCAATTTCATAATTGAAGAGGAATTTTTTTTCAAGTTTTATTACTAAAAAAAACAAAAAAGATAATTTTGTTCATCAAATATCCTAAATTTCACACACGGCATTCAACCTAGCATGTAGATATCTGCACATATAAAAACTTCGACAAGAAATGATTTTAAAGAATAAAATATGATCACCTGTAAGTATTCAAAAGTATAAATTTTAATAGAATAAAGGAGCAAACCTGAAAAATTGAAGGAGAAAAAAGGGGCACTGTAGTTTAGGAGAACAAATATGGACTAAGAACGAAAAATTAAATTAAATTAAATCAAATTGGACTAAAGTAAGAAGTACCATAATCTTCACTTATATCAAACTGAAAATTATATTCACACGTTGTTCTTCTAAAATCTTAATTAAATGCAATATATCCTTGCAACAAAAATTTCTGAAAATGCAAATACATAAGGGGAAATACCAATTATCACTTATTTTGCGTGGGATCAGAGCATTTTTCTTTCACAATAGACCTGGACGATTATCCCTACCTTCGGTAGCTTACGAGTTTACGTCCATCCTTGGTCGGGTACAGTTTCCTTTCGATTTCTCCCTTGTAGTCGTTACCTGAATTCGCGCAAGTGTGTCCACACCCCGGGTATTCCCACAGAGAAGTCTTGCTCTGGCTTGCCCAATTGAACATAGAGAATGTTGGTTGTCTTACATACACACTGGTGGAATTTCATTTTATTCCGCTTTTCAAAATAGTAAGAGGGGAATTGAGTGTTAGTTTCATGTCTATGATCATGTACAACGTTTGGGATGTCAAGCTCAAATTGTAATTTTTTGGACATCATGATTGCTGAACTTTAAAAAAAAAAAATTAAAAAGAGAAATTAAAGAGAGAAATGCAATGCTTCCCAATTCTTTTTGAAGACACATGTTGAAGAGAGAAATACAATGCTTCCCAATTCTTTCTGAAGACACATGCAAATAAAATACTTAAATTTAAAGAAAAGTTCATCAAGTAAGTATATCCAAACCTAAAATTGAGAAATAACATGCTAATTAGCTGGAAAATTTTATCAAATCGTGAAACTTTAAATTCAAAGTCATGCAAAATGGAAAAGAAAAAAAATTATCTATAGAAACACATGAAGAAACTTCAATGTGACAATTCAAATTCAAATATAGAAAATATGTGAATAATGATGATTGAAGAGGAAGACTACCAAGTGTGAGGAGAGGATGAAAGAAAAATCAGAGGAAGCCCCTCTATTTATAATAAACAAAGGGCAGTATGAACAAGTGTTTTTTGTGTCTTATCTAAAAAGTCATGACCTTTCACATAAGTCACAACCCTTTGGAAAAGTCACAACTCATCGAAAAAGGCACAACCTAAGTTAGGAATATTATAGTAATTTTAACATTCAAGTTAGAAGTTCATGCTTTTAAGGTATATATATATATAGTTTCACGCACAATATCATATCCAGATCAAGGATCATGTCTCGCTAGATCACTTAATTCTTCCTATCAATACAAGCGGTTTAAGGATCCCGTCTTACTAGATCTTTTGATTCTTTCAATCAATACAAACTTCGAACTATCGAAATACTAGAAATATATATATATAGTTTCACACACAATATCATATCCAGATCAAGGATCATGTCTCGCTAGATCACTTAATTCTTCCTATCAATACAAGTGCTTTAAGGATCCCGTCTTACTAGATCTTTTGATTCTTTCAATCAATACAAGCTTCGAACTATCAAAATACTAGAAATATATACAGATATATATAGTTTCACGCACAATATCATATCCAGATCAAGGATCATGTCTCGCTAGATCACTTAATTCTTCATATCAATACAAGCGCTTTAAGGATCCCATCTTACTAGATCTTTTGATTCTTTCTATCATTATAAGCTTCGAACTATCGAAATACTAGAAACATACATATATATATAGCTTCACGTACAATGTCATATCCAGATCAAGGATCATGTCTCGCTAGATCATTTAATTCTTCCTATCAATAGAAGCGTTTTAAGGATCACGTCTTACTAGATCTTTTGATTCTTTCTATCAATACAAGCTTCGAACTATCGAAATACTATAAATATAAGTATGATATATATATATATATATATATATATATATATTTATATATATATATATATATATATATATATAGTTTCACGCACAAGATCACTTAATTCTTAGATAAAAACATTCTATCCAAACAATCTCACATAAATTAAAATTAGATAAAATAATTTTATTTCTATTAGAACTATAAAAACAATTCAAATTAAAATAGTAAAAATATATGTACACAATACATACACCCCTCTTGAAAAAAAAGAAAGCTCAAAAAGTCTTCCAAGTAGAGTAGCATTAGAAAGTTGACATCCCATTAGCCATCAACTAGTCCAAAAATCTTTTCATTCTCACCAACTTTTCCCTCCTAAAACCAAAAACACCAATGTTTCTTCTTTGTTTTTCATTCAAGTTTCCTGTAAGCAAAAAAAAATTTCATCTTCCTTTGTTTAACAAGATGGCATCAAGTAGTCAAAAAGGAAAATATTTTATGAGACCTAAAAAAGTGTTGGAGTAGATTTTGATGATAAACCTCTATGGAATCATGTGAAAGTTATTTTGATTGCTCCAAATGGGGGTGGGAATAAAACATGGTCTTGTAACTATTGCAATAAAATAGTTACGGGATCATATAATAGGGTGAAAGCACATATTTTGAGATTATCGGGTCATGGTGTTCAAAAATGTAAAGAAAGTAGTGGTGATATATATGCGACTTTGAAGATGGAGCATGAACAAGCCGAAAGAAAAAGAACCGTTGTTCAATGTGATGCAAGAAAAAAAGCTGATTATATATCACTTCCGGAGGGGACTGATTTAATTCAACAAAAAAAAAGAAATAGTTCGAGTAGTGGAGCTATAGGAAAATCATTCGGCATCTATGAGAGAAATACGGCCGATAAATTAGCCGCTAGGATGTTCTACGCATCAGGTTTATCGTTCAACTTTGCAAACTCTCCTTATTTTAAAAAATATTCTAAGTTTCTTGCCGAAAATTCCATTCCCAGTTATATTCTCCCATCATATAATAGATTGAGGACAACTCTTTTAGCTCAAGAAAAAACACATATTGATAGAAAGTTGCAACCAATTAAAGGTACATGGAAAAAGAAAGGATTGTCGATTTGTTCGGATGGATGGTCTGATACTAAAAGATGACCTTTGATCAATATAATGGCATCATCTAGTGGAGGTCCAATGTTTTAAAATTCAATTAATTCTAGTGGAATCGTAAAAGATGGTGAATATATTGCTAACTTATTTATTGAAGCAATAGAAAATGTAGGTTCAAACAATGTTGTTCAAGTTATTATGGATAATGCAAGTATTATGAACTTGCCGGTACTATTGTGGAGCAAAAATATCCTCATATATTTTGGACTCCCTGTGTTGTTCGTTGTTTGAATCTAGCTTTGAAAAGTATGTGCCAACCTTCGGAAAAATCACCTCACTTTACTAATTGTAAATGAATTTTAGAGTTATTTAGTGGATTAATTTGAAGAACTTTGCTGTGAACCATGACTTGGCACTTGCACTTTTTCAAAAATATTCGGATTTGTGTTTGTTGAAGGTTGGTGAAACAAGATTTTCCTCACACATCATTATGACCACCCGAATTCGCAAAGTGAAATCTTCTATGGAGAAAGTGGTCATGGATGATGAATGGAAGAATTATAAGGGGGATAAGAGAATTGAAGCCAAAACACGTGAAATAAAATCCCTTATAATGAATGATGAAAAATGGGACAGTATTGATTATTTCTTGAAATTTATGAAACCAATTGTTGATATGCTAAGAAGTGCCGATATTGATGGTCCAAAATTACATCTCATCTATGATATGTGGGACTCAATGATTGAGAAGGTCAAGAAAGTCATCTTTGAGCATGAGGGGAAAGATCTCATTTCCGGTCAATCAAATTTTTTGATACTATTCATGATATTCTTGTGGCTAGGTGGAACAAAAGTAACACACCTCTACATTGTATGGAACATTCTTTGGTTCCCAAATATTATCATGAATCATGGCTTCAAGGAGAGAATGGAATTCGAAAGCTAGCTCCTAATGAAGATAGTGAAATTTCATTGAATAGAGTTCAAGTGCTTTCAAAGGTACTTTAAAGATTCTAATGAAATGAAACAAGTCTCATTGGAGTATGGATCCTTTTGTAGCGGAAGTGGCTATTTTAGTGAGCCTCATGTGATTGAGGCTATGATGTATGAAGATTCTCTTTCTTGGTGGGCAAATCATGGGGTCTTGGCTCCACTTATACAACAATTAGCTTACAAGTTGCTTACTCAACCGGCTTCTTCCTCTTGTTATGAAAGAAATTGGAGTACATATTCTTTGATTCACAATATCAAGAGAAATAAGTTAGCAACTTCAAGAGCCGAAGATTTAGTGTTTGTACATTATAATCTCTGGTTGTTGTCTCGCAAGAAAGAGAAATATATAAATGGGCCAAGCAAATATTGGGGTGTTGGTATGTCTATATTTTCTTTACTATTTTCTTCAATTATTTAGTTTAAATGATGTTTTTTTCTTTTTATATAAAATCTTCTAATATATTTATTGTTTTTAATTTATTTTAGGTGGAGATCGGTTTGACATTGATGAGACAACTAATGATCTAACCGAGCTTTCAATAGATGAACCTCAAATTGAAGGTGTGATATTTGAGGAAGAGTTTGAAGATTTGGAAGAAGTTGAAGAAGATGTGGAAGAGATAACTAACTTAATTAAATAACTTGATAATTGACAATATTTTGTTGTTATGTTACTTTTAAGTTATGGATTAAGTTGATACAATCTCTTGATTTTTGTATGTTTTACACTTTTACTTGGTGTATTGAATATTGATTAGTAATTATGAATATCTAAATTGTGGAAAAATATCTTTGTGTATATCTTAAATTTTAATAATTGCAGTATTTTCACTTCACTTTATTTCAAGAGTTACTATCCATGTTCTAAGGTTAGTTCTTCTTTTCAATTTTTATTGATTCTTTTAGTTATATTTATTCTATTGTAATTTGTAAATGCTTTTAATGTTTAGTTTCTATTTGTTGCGTCTTTGTAGGAAGAATGGAAGAGTAATCTCATCTTGAAGAATGGAAGATTGAATTCTACAAAATACATGTAAGTTTATCACAACATATCTCTCAAATTTAGAAATCTTCATAACTATATTTTTATAATATTGAAATTTTTTAGCCGTATCCCCGCATCCGTATCCATACTCAGATTCGCACCCACGAATCTTAAAATTTGGATTTTGCCGAATTCGACTCTCGGATTCGCATCTGTCTCGGATACCCGCACCCGAGTCCGAGAAACTTAGAATGAGAGTGCTTATGTTGATGGTCTGCTGTTCTAAGTTTGTCTCTCGTTTCCTTTTCTGGTCGATCAGCCCACTCTTTTTTTAAATCTTGATTTAGAAGTCACAGATAGGTGATTGGGCATTTTGGGAAGAAAGGATAAGATGACAGGTTTTGTGAAGTGTTGAAAGCTATGTCTCAAGCATGATTAATTGATTTTCCTGGAGGAAACACCACAAATGGTCTTGAACTATTGGAGTAGGTTTAAAATAGTTGTTTAACTATATATTTACCGAATTTAGTCCTTTAACTATCCCAAATCTTATCAGGTTTGGTCTTTTAACTATACAGTTACCGAATTTAGTCCTTTAACAATCCCAAATCTTATCAGGTTTGGTCCCTTAACTATACATTTACCGGATTTAGTCCTTTAACAATCCCAAATCTTATGAGGTTTGGTCCCTTAACTATACACTTACGGATTTAGTCCTTTAACAATCCCAAATCTTATGTAAATAGCTGATAAAGGATTAAATCCGATAAATGTGTAGTTAATGAACTATTTTAGACCTACTCCAATAGTCCAGGGACCATTTATGGCATTTTCTTTCTTGTGTGCATATTAAGATTTAGATTTCACCATCAGCAACTTGACACTTGGTTGAAGGCATTGGAATTTCTATAGTAGGTGATCTTTGTATCTTTTACCTTAGTTCAATGTTTATAAATTAACATTTATTGATTGTGCAAGCGTGTTCCTTCAACTAGTGATGTAGAATGTTGATAGGAGCAAGGATAGGATTAACAACAAAATAGAAAGCATATAACGAGAATTTAGAGAATAACCAACTTTAGTGCATAAAGTAGAACATTTATTTATGATTATTTAATCTATAAGAATACCATCAAGTAGAAGAATTCTACCTATGAACACACTTTCACAAGTTGAAAAGCAATAACTAGAACTGAAGGAATTGTTTTGAAGATTTAACTTCAAAATGGGAACCAAGTGATCGGAGTGGAAAATGGCTAAAGTTGAAGACTGATTATGTTTGACCTGGCTCTGATTTGGATGTTCTTATCATCGGTGTTTTATCTAAGGTTTCTGTTTGTCTTTTGTGCCAAGTAACCTCTTGTTCTGGGCTAACTTTACATCATCAACAGGAGGCTACTATGGTTCTGGGCAACATGGAGGAGAGGTGGAGGATTCCACCTGCTAGTTAGGAGCTGTTTTTGTTCATGGATTTTTTTTTTTTTCCTTTTTCTCAATTCTTTTTTCAAAAACAGCATTTGATTATTCCTTGGACTGATTTTTTTGATTAATTTTTTTTAAAGATGGGTTTCAAGTTTGAGAGAGTGGTATTGGCCAGTTTTTCAAGTGAAAAATCTTTTCCACTCGCAAAATTTCCACTCTTTATCAAGTTAAATGCATGTCCAAACACAACTTCTCCAAATAAACTTTTTCAATTTAACTTCAAATACTAATTCTTTTTTCAAATATCACTTTTTTTTACATCCAAATGCTACTTAATTTTTTTGCCCACTTATTTGCTTAAATTTGTTATGAGTTTAACTCTAAATTTTCCAATGGATATTAGGTAGCTCAATTTCTGGTGGGTCTTGCTGAGCTTCCGGCTCCAAATACAGCTCCCAGAAGGTATATATATGTTTTTGATGGTCTTGTAAATGAAAGAATCAGCATATTATGTCAATTTTTTTAATTATCTTCATACCTCCTGTGATGTGTGCTTCTAAATTTTGCAATTTCTAGAATTTCGGTGAACGCTAGCCCTTTGAGCAACATATGCAAAGAGCTCATTTGAAGACTTGATCGAAAAATTAGTCTGTTGAAGTTGAATATGTGTTTGAGTATTTATAGTTTTTTGATGATTTGCAAATGGAACAGGAGTTTTTGGAGAGCCTCCTTGAAAAGAAACTGAAAACCACAACTACAAAAAACAGTGTTTGCCTATAAAATTTCAAAGAACTTAAACAAATTACCTACTTGATATTTTTTTCACAAGTTTTGTAAAAACAATTTCCTTGAAAGAACACCAGATGTTCCAAATTGGAACCATGTTTGGCCGGGAGGTAATGTTTAGGTCAATTTGTCTATGTACCAATATGTACTCTAGCTAAGATATCTATTCTTTCAATCTATTTTTTGAGTTGTTTCCTATTCCCAAGTATAGCAATTCATAAACTGAAAGGTTGCACAGACTTAAGCAAATGCTAACTTGACCATGTTTCTCTGTTAATTTTAATCGAGGGTCATTTGCATTTTAAAGAACAAAACGTGTCTAAAAAGAAATATATGAAAGGATTGTTTTCAGGGGTCAGGTTGTTACAATTCTTAGTTGGATGCTTTTCTTCTTTGACGAAGTCTGGGAGCATGTTCACTGGTTTTCATTTCATTTTCTTTGTTTAAATCCAGTTTTCAATTCGTCTTTTTTTTTCTTTTCTTGTCAATTTTGACACTTAATTCAGATATTGTAAATTTCACTCTTATTTGGTTGTTTGATAAAGTTTTACACATTTTCCATGTCAACCTTGAATCAGTGATCATGTCCATATGAATATAGATCACTTTATCATTAGCCACGTAGTGTTTTACTCGCTCATTTCAAAAGAGTATTCAAGTCAATCTTGCGTGAAGGTTTGGGAGAATGGTGGACAGTCCAGATTTATTTAAGTGTGGAATCTTTGTGTTTTGCAGTGATCTTGACTTCACCACTTATATATGTATATGTGGAATAAGATTATTGAATAATTTCATTCATGTCATTCTATGTCATGTACATGGCTTTATATATACATAAAAGATTGTGGAATAGAATCACCTAAATCTTTACATTAAGAGAAAGAATCAAAGATATGATATTCTAGATTATCACAATTATCCTAAGATCTTAGAGGATCATATCTTGATATGAAGAATATCTTCTCATCTAGGATCACATCTTTGATGACAAGAATATCTTCTTGGAAATCCTCCATCAGCCAACACTCCCCCTCAAGCGGGTGAATGGATATCTTCCATTCCTAGCTTGCTTATTAGATCTTGAAACATATTGTTTGGCAATCCTTTTGTTAAAACATCAACCACATGATCTTTTGTAGATACAAATGGCGTACAAATGAGACCGTTATCTAATTTCTCCTTAATGAAATGTCTGTCTACCTCAATATGCTTAGTGCGATCATGTTGTACAGGATTATGAGCTATACTTATTGTTGATTTATTGTCACAATATAGCCTCATAGGTCCTTCCCATCTCATCTTCAAATCATCAAGGATTATCTTTAGCCATAACAATTCACAAATTCCCATCGCCATGGATCTAAACTCAGATTTTGCACTTGATCTAGCTACTACATTTTGTTTTTACTCCTCCAAGTCACCAGATTTCCTCCTAAGAAGGTGCAATATCCAGAACTTGACCTTCGATCCACTAATGAACCAGCATAGTCCGCATCTGTATAAGCCTCTAAAACCATGTCTCCTCCTCTTTTGAATAATATTCCTTTTCTTGGACTTCCTTTAAGATATTGTAGAATCCGGTTGACAGCTTGAAGATGCATTTCTCTAGGATCATGCATAAATTGGCTAACAACACTTATAGCAAACGCAATGTCCGGCCTTGTATGGGACAAGTAAATCAATTTCCCTACAAGCCTTTGATACAAGCCTTTATCTACCACTGATTCTTCTGGAGCATTGCATAATCTATGATTGTATTCAATTGGTGTAGCCACTGGTTTACACCCTAATTTTCATGTTTCTTTCAGCAAATCAAACACATATTTTTGTTGGGAAATAAAGATTCCTTGTTTTGAGTGTGCCACTTCGATTCCCAAAAAATACTTTAATTTCCCAAGCTCTTTGATGTCAAATTCCTTGAGTAAACACTTCTTCAAATTTTGTATCTCCTCTGAATCATCACCTGTTACTATGATGTCATCCACATAAACCAACAATGCTGTCACTTTTCCTGTTTTTGAGTGTCGTATGAACAAGGTGTGGTCTCCTTGACTTTGTCGATACCCTAGCTTGATCATAACCTTTGTAAATCTTCCAAACCATGCACGAGGTGATTGCTTTAATCCATAGAGTGCCTTCTTCATTCTACACACCATTCCCTTCTTGCTTTCAAAAGCAGGTGGCACCTCCATATAGATCTCCTCATCTAAGTCTCCATGTAAAAAGGCATTTTTTACATCAAATTGTTGTAGGTTCCAATTAAAAACTGCAGCCAATGATAATAAAATTCTCACTGTATTCATTTTTGCCACTGGGGCAAAAGTCTCCAAATAATCAATTCCATAAGTCTGTGTATAACCCTTTGCTACCAAACGTGCTTTATATCTTTCTATGGACCCATCTGACTTATATTTCAGAGTAAACACCCATCTGCACCCGACCAACCTTTTTCCTTTTGGTAATTCCACAATATCCCAAGTTTTGTTTTTTTCCAACGCTTCCATTTCTACCTTCATAGCTTTCTCCCATTCTTTATTTCCTAATGCTTCAGACAAATTTCTAGGGATAGGAATTGTGTGGAGGTTACAGAGAAAAGCTTTATGACTTGGGGATAGATTTTGATATGTCATGGAGAGGCTCAAAGGATGTTGTGTGCAAGTTCTGGTTCCTTTTCTGAGTGCAATGGGAAGGTCAAGGACATTAGGTTGGTTAAATTCTTCTTCATGATCAGTTTGGTTTGGTGTTTCTGACGGTTCAACAGGTTCAGGATGATTATCAGGAGCAGTAACCTGAGGAGATGATTGCAACCGAGTAGTTTGATCAGTTAGTCTCTTTCTTCTGGAATATACCTGCAATGGTAGATTATTTTCTAGAATTCCATTATCTATATTTGGATTAGGAGACTCAATGGGTTCATTTGGATTTAGAGACTCAGGTGACTGTAGAAATGGTGACTCAGACAAGGATTTGGCACGACTAGAAATGGACAAATCAAATAGTGACAAGTCTAGATGTTCCTCTCCCTTCAGTGGCTCCCCCTATTGTAAGAATGATTAAAAAGGGATTCACTCTCATCAAATGTGACATCTGCGGAAACAAAGAATTTCTTTGATGATGGTTGATAACACTTGTAACCTTTTTGAGTAGGAGAATATCCTATGAAAATACACTTAAGAGCACGTGGGTCTAATTTGCCTCTATTTTGAGAATGAATATGAACATAGGCAACACTTCCGAAGATTCTAGGAACCAATTTATTAGAAATTTCAAAATTTGGAAAGAAATTCCTAAGAGTATCAAGCGGACTTTGAAATTTCAGAATTCTTGATGGCATTCTGTTACTAAGATGTGCAGCAGTTAGGACAGCTTCCCCCCAATACTGTTTTGACACCTTTTTGTGAAACAATAATGATCTAGTAATGTCAAGTAACAGACCATTTCTTCTCTCTGCTATCCCATTTTGTTGAGGAGTATTGACACATGAAGATTCATGAATAATTCCCTCTTTTTGGAAGAAAACAGAGAGGTTTTGATTGAAGTAGTCCTTGGCATTATCGGATCAAAATCTTTTAATTGGCACATCATATTGGGTTTTGATCATATTAAAAAAGGTAGGAAGAATTTGGCTGACATCTGATTTTTGCTTTAGCAAATAGATCCACGTAACTCTTGTACAATCATCAATGAATGACACAAACCATCTAGCACCAGAAATATTAGGAATGGGAGAGGGTCCCCAAATATCACTATGAACAAGAGAGAATGGAGTTTGACATCTTTTGTGACTAATTGGAAAGGAAATAAGTTTGTGTTTTGCAATTTCACAATCATCACAATGAAAAGACTCAACAATCAAATCTTTGAACAAAGATGGGAACATCCTTTTGATTACATAAAAGGAAGGGTGACCTAACCGACGATGATAAAGCCATACTTTCTCTTTATTGGACATGATAGATTCAGACAAGAATGAACTAGACATGGAATTCTTAGATATATATTCACCATTGTGGAAATCCAAACAATAAAGACCACCTTTCTCACTAGCACGCCCAATCATCTCCTTCGTGTTTTGTTCCTGAAATAAGCAATATGAAGGGAAGAAAGTTACTTGGCATTTGGAATCTTTGGTGAGTTTCTGGATAGAAATGAGTTTTGCAGATAACTTTGGGATATGAAGGACATCTTTAAGTATCAACGATTTTCCAAGTGGTATGTCTCCTTGCCCAGCTACAGTAATAACTGAACCATCTGCTATAGTTATTTTTTTATAGCTAGGACAAGGGGAATATGATATGAAGAGATGAGAGAGACTGGTCATGTGATCAGTTGCCCCGGAATCAACCACCCACGTTGGAGAAAGTTTGTCTGAGACATTAGTAATAAAAGAGTAAGAAATACCTGTGAAGGCCAATAAACAACTACCTGTTGAAGCTGAATGTTGCAAATATCCAATTGAAACTGTAGAGTTATTTTCTACTGTTGCAGAAACATTTTCAGAGATTGGAATATTTGTGGCAGTACCATTTTCAGACATGGTTTGGGCAGATAAAGATATCAAAATGGGATTTTTCAAGATAGGATGAATAAAATTGGCCAGGAATAAGCCTAAAGCTTTGATACCATGTGGAATAAGATTATTGAATAATTTCATTCATGTCATTCTATGTCATGTACATGGCTTTATATATACATAAAAGATTGTGGAATAGAATCACCTAAATCTTTACATTAAGAGAAAGAATCAAAGATATGATATTCTAGATTATAACAATTATCCTAAGATCTTAGAGGATCATATCTTGATATGAAGAATATCTTCTCATCTAGGATCACATCTTTGATGACAAGAATATCTTCTTGGAAACCCTCCATCAGCCAACAGTCAGTCAGTCTTGAGTAACAAGTGTTGTGCTCTTCCTGCTGCAATTATTCTTTGATTGTAGGAAAGGGGCTTTCATTTATGTAGAGAACTGCAGTTCTATGAGAGGTCTTTGAACGTACTGCATTTCATTCTCTATATCTGAATTCATTCTCTGAAGTAATTCAATATGGTTATGAGTCTTTTCAGTTTTCTGAAAAGTTTTTCAATGCCTTTTAACACATAGTAAAAAGAATGTAAATTATGTGGATTTAGGATGACTAATGTGTATTTCAAATACTTCAGACTCGAATTCTGATTTTAGTGTATATTTTTGCAGGTTCATTTCTTTTTGCAGAGTGCGCAATACCATAGTAACTCCATAAAAGCCCTATTTCAAGCAATATTTCTGTTGATGTATAGCTTGAGTTGGGACACTGTTTTCTGTTGTACCTTTTAGTCTTGTGAAAAATGTACAATATTATACTTTTGGCGACTCTCTGAGTTGCAACAGATATATATTTAGGCATCGGTGTGTTTCTAGTCAGTGGACTTCTGGTTGTCCGCTGCATTAATCTTTGTGAGAAATAAAGGAGAGAAGTATTATTGCATCGTGTTGACTATATTATTACACTGAGCCATATATATAGACGCTAAATATAATCCTTTTCCATGTAGGACTATTCTTACACTCTCCCTCAAGGTGGTGCATATAAGTCATATGTATTGTGCTTGTTATTGATGTAACTAATACAAGGACAGAGCAGTTGTTTGATCCAAACTAGCTCGCAAGTTGCTATGACCATTGCTCGATATTCTGCTTCTGCACTAGATCAAGCAACTATGTTTTGTTTCTTTCTCTTACCGGACACCAAAGTACTGCCTAGTAAAAACACAATATTTAGATGAGAAATGTCTATAAAAAAGATCACCTGCCCAATCGACATCTGTATATCCAATGATCTACAAATGACCTCGATCCACGAAGAGGTCTTTGTATATTAACACCAAACCAAACTATGAGTCATCGAGTTTAATTTTTCAGCATACCAATCAAATCAAATAACAAGTCAGTTTTTTTCGATAATTATACTTGTTTCATTGGTTCGATTTGACTTGTACTGCCATAAAATAAAAAACACAATGATCATTCACAAGAGAAAAAGCTGAGAGCAACTCTAATTCTCTAGATGATTAACATTGAAAGGCTATCCATCCACAACCTAAGCTTCCCCTTAAGTATAGAATCAAAAATTAAAAAAAATGTCATGCTACATTATTAGATCACAAATTCACCGTGATTGAAGATAAAAATGAGAACGAGGAGGATGTTATCTCATGTTTAGCAACAATTATGAGGCTGAGAGTTAAGAATTTCGACTTCAATAGCTCCTTACTGAAGAGAAATTGAACTCAGTAATACCAAAAATAAATAAAAGTGCTAAATTATGTTGGAGAGAGTAGTTGAAATGGGAGGAGGCGACATCATGAACGGTCTGATTGTTTAGTTGCACGGTAACAAGCGTATGATCACTTAGAGCAATCGTCATGAGGAGGACATGAGAGATGACATAGCATCTTCAATGAAACCACCAATTGCGGGAAGTGAAAAATAGACAAGAGAATGGAAATGCAGAGAAAAACAAAAGCATTAGCGAATTGTTTACAACTTTAAAGGACAATATTGTTCAAATATTTTTTATCAAATTAATAAATGTAATTTTTGATAGATTATTTTTTGTAGGAATAAAATATCAAGACTAACTCTTGTAAAGATTATTTATAAACTTTTTTGAAAAAACTACAGAATATGGCAAACATCAATATACATTTAAAATAAATAGCTACAATTTTTTTTATGTTATATGGATATAACTACACAATAATTTGCAAAGTTAACTATATACAAATAATTAGGAAAGTTATTATTACAAGCATAATTAATTATGTCTAGGCACATTTTATGTGATCAGTTTTCCATGTTTACCCTCATTAATATTTTGGAAAAGGGTCAAAATTACCCCCGGACTATATGAAATAGACCATTTATACCCTTCGTTACATTTTGGGATGAAAAATGCCCCTGCTGTTATCCTAAGAGACCACAAATACCCTCAAGAGTTAACACCCCAAATTTTTGTTGACGTGGCAAGCCACGTGGGACTAATCCTTCCACCTAAGCGTTGCCAACTAGGATTCACTACAAAAGAACTAGACCTTTAGCGGCAACAACAGTCGCCACAAAAGCCCAGAAAATCGTCACTAAAAGTTTTTAACATTAAATTCTAATTTTGTGTTTTTTTCTTCATTGTTTTTAAAAAACCAAATATGATATCGATTAAGTAGGAGTTTGAAGACACTATATGTTTTATTTTTATGTCGTATGTAAATGTATAAAATGTACAATGATGCATTATATATATATATATATATATATAGTAGGAGATTTGAATCGAGAAGTAATTTTGATTATTTTTCGTAATAATATTGGATGTTTTTAATATGGATATTGCAAGTTATTTATTTTAGAAAATTAGGTCGCAATTGAAAATTAATTATCATAATTTTTTGTTGAAAAAATAGATTTTACTAGCGAATGGTTGTTGGGGCCTTAGTCACCACTAAAAATCACTCATAACACTTAGTGGCAATATTTTGGGATTTTGTGGCGACTTTGTCGCCACTAAAAGTCAAGTTCTTTTGTAGTGAATCTTAGTTGGCAATGCTTAGGTGGAGGGATTAGTCCCATGTGGCTTGCCACGTCACTAAAAAATTGGGGTGTTAACTCTTGAGGGTATTTGTGGTTTCCTGGGTTAACTGCGGGGGTATTTTTGATCCCAAAATGTAATGGAGGGTATAAGTGGTCTATTTCGCATAGTTCAGGGGCAATTTTGACCCTTTTCCGTTAATATTTTAAACTCTTTCACCAATATCCCTATACCACATATCTTCAATATCCCCCCCCACCCCCCCACAAATACCTTCCAATTTAAGATCCTCTTGATGATTATAGGAACATTTTTTGTGATTTGAAGCCATCAAGTATCTTTTAATTGATTTTTTCTCATTTTTATGAAGATTATATTTGTATCCATCTGTATTTTCATCTATTTTTATAGGATTTCGATTAAAAAATTATTTTGTTTTCTCTATTATGATGGCTATAGTTATAAAAAAAAAAGTAGTACAGGAAGATCATGAGCAAAAAGAGATTGAGGTTTGTGTGATTGTCAAATTTTTATATAGTAGAATACTCATATACATAGATACTTTATTGTAATATTAACACAAGTTGAAATGGTAATTTGTGAATACAAGCATATCTGGATACATAAGTAATCTATCCAATTTAAAAGATTGATTAGGCAATACAAGTATAATTGGATACATTAATACTATATTTTTATAAACAAATACCTGAGTTAACCCCAATCCTCAAGTATTACAGGAAAAATTTGACCAAAAAAAAATTGACGTTTGTATTACAGGAAAGACTTGACAAAAAAGAGATTGACGTTTGTTGGATTTATCATGTTTTATACAACCAAATACTTACACACTTTGATACCTACACATTTTATTATTTTTCATTTTTCTTGTTTCTAGGTTATCAATGTATCCATCTTTTGTTTAACAATAATGTATTCATATATATACAATATTGGCGTATTCATTTTTTGTTTAACAACAATGTATTCATTTTCCAAATTATCGTGTTCATAAGCTAATTGTCATACTTTACCTTGTTTGATATATTAATACATTAAGTTTTTATAAATATTTGTATCCTTGATATATTAATACTTTAAGTTTTATAAATAGAGATACCAATTTGTAATTAATACCGTATTAATGTATAAATAGAAAAATAAAAACATATAAAGAAATACAGCTAGAAAAAGATATAAATAGGGGTTAAGAAATGAAAAAATAGACAAAATGTCCAATAGGTTAATTTTTTTTTGCAAAAATAGCCCACTTAAAAAAATAAGCCAATTATTACAATAAGTGATCATTCGACACTTTTGTCTTCTTTCTTCTCCTCCTCCTCCTTTTTTGTCATTCTTCTTTTGCATCTTCTTCTTCTTCATATCCATCTTCTTTTGTAAAATAAAAATAAAAATAGACGTACTGTAAACATGAATCTCTTCGAGAGAATTACGTATTAAAAGACTCAAAACATCGAAGTGATTTCATATCTAAAATGTGGGACTTTTATAGGTGATTTTGAGTTGATTGAGATTGAATAGTATATTCCATATGCATATAGGGTCGAATTTGATGATTTCTAATTGTATACATATTTGCTTAGATCAGTTCTTAAGTGTGAGAAGTGTATTCAATGTGAATTAAGGTCATAAGAGACTTCTATAATATGAAAAAATTTATGGCCTAAAACCAACCAAATGAAATATCTTGAAGTCTTCTTTCCAACTCCTTTTATAGTTCGTCGATTCAAATTATGTGCTAAAAATTATTCACGTTTGACTAGATACTATACAATCTGCATGACCCCCTGCGCAGAAAGGATGCCAACTAGGTGACTGTGCGGTAGGACCTGTGCTTATTGCCAAGGTTGCGGGAACAACCACGCGTCCTAGGCTCCAGGTGCGCGATCGCGTATGTTCTATGAAATTCTTTTAGTTTTCTATTCTTTCCACATTCTATTATGGGTGTTTTCATCCTTTCATCATCCCATAATCTCAACCCACGTCTATTAACATCTCCCAAAAGTAATATTTAATCAGATTTTATACGTTACAATAAATTTTTCTCTCTTTTTCCAATACTTGAAATAACAAGATCTACAAGGATTCTAGAGATTTAAATTACGATTCTTTTCTTAAACTTCAAATTTAAGGTATGTAGGACTTTAATGAATATTTCCTTTCATTCTCATGTCCAAAACTTCACAATTTTCATGAAGTTAATTCCATAGTTAGGGTTATCAAACCCACTTTTGAATTTACCATTTTTATGATCCGAATTATGTGATTACTTGAACTATTTATTGTATATAATTGAAACTAATTACTTTATGGTATATATTAAAAACTAGCTTATTAAAAAAGATATTTCTGAAACTTGGAGGGTTGTTGACTTAGTCAAAGACCTAGTGAATTAGTCAGGATTTTGAATTAAGGGTGACATTAAGGTGTCAAAATTAAATTACGATGACATAAGTTTTAATAATTGAGTGTAGGTGACAATTATGTAATTAAAGATTAAGGATTTATGAGGCATTTGTAAGAGTTTCCCTCAAGTTTTTAACTTGACATTTTGGTCCATTGTATTAAATGAGAGGTAAAAAGGTAAAAGACTAAAATCTAATTTAATCAAATATGGTGGGAATCAAAGATGGAGGGAAGCCAGCGCACCAAAAGGGGAAATAAAAGCTGCAAATCTCTCTGCCTCCTAGCCGGTTTCCTCTCTTTTTCTTCTTCTTATTGTTCGTTCTTGCTTGCTTTCTTCTTGTTCCCATCATCTTTTTCTTGTTGTTCTTCTTCTTGTTCATACATTGTTGCTATTGGCTGCTATTCCTTGTGCTTCTTCTTCTTATCTTCTTCTTGAATCATATTTAGCTAATCAATGGACTAGATCTCGTTCTATATCAATTGGCATTACTTCATAAGTGATTGTGTTCACACACCATTGTTTGGTAAGTAAAATTAATAGTTCTTTGAATCATCCATCATTATCTGGGTATACTTATAATTCTTTCAAAAATTTGCATTCGCGTTTCCAACATATGGTTATATCTGTAGCAACAGTTGACTCGTGTTGAATAAGTCAGATATTGGAACAGATGATAGTCTTATATTGCAATAAAAAGGTTATATTTTGCAACATATGATTTACATGTTGCAACATATGACTTCCCTCTTAGAGATATCGCAACAGAATAGCCATATGTTATAACATATGATGTATCAATCGCAATTGAATAGTCATATGTTGCAATATATAACTTACACATGATTTATGTGTTACAATAGAACATTTATATGTAGCAACACATGACTTTTATGTCACAACAGAATAGACATATGTTGGAACATATGACTCAAATTTTCCAATAGAATAGTCATATGTTGCACTAGATGACTTGCACCTCATCCTATATGTTATTTATGTGTCGCAACAGAACAATTATATGTAGCAACATATGACTTTTATGTCGCAACAGAATAGTCATATGTTGGGAACATATGACTTACATGTTCCAACATAATAGTCATATGTTGCACCAGATGGCTTGCACCTCTTCCAACATGTGATTTATCTTTCGGAATATAATAGACATGACTTTTATGTTGCAACAGAATGGTCATATGTTGGAACATATGACTTACATGTTCCAACAGAATAGTCATATGTTGCACCAGATGACTTGCACCTCTTCCAACATGTGATTTATGTGTCGCAACAGAATAAATAAATGTAGCAATGATGAGTCCATGATTTAGACTCATTTAGCGCTTTATTTTAATAGATTTAGTGTACTCAAATGCATATTTTGTGTCAATAACTGATGTAAATCTTTAATTTTTAGGTATTTGGATTGAGGAACAAAGCATGGGCACGAATGAGCAAAAAGGAACAAGGCAACTAAAAGAACGAAGTAAAGAAGGTTTGATGATCGCCTAACCCATTGGGCGAGTCACCGAATTACCATTATTTTGCCTAAAGTTCCAGCGTGCAAAACCATGAAGGAGAAAATCAAGTCGGCGATAGACAGGAGCAGTCGTCGAACGGTTCGGTGATGCATTGCTTGATCGCCCAAAGTTATAGAACTTGAAGATGCTGAAGGCCAAAGCAAAGAGGCGATGGAGTTGACCAAAGGGCGGATCACCGATCCGACTTACTACGTCGAATGGTCCTTCACAGCAATTTTTAGTATCATTTTTAAATTCTTAGTTTAGTATCTATCTAGTAATCAATCAATTTTTAGTATCCATCTATCATAAAATCAGTTTTGAGAAGAGAGTTTGGAGACAATATTTTCCTTTTGCTTTGAAGATTTGAAGATTTCCATTTTGGAGAAATTTGAAGTGGGTCTTTGAGATTCTTTAACCTTGACCTTTGTAAAGATGAAATTAATCTTACCCAGTTGATGGAAACACAATTTGGTAACAATTTTTATCTTTTTATGATGTCTAGCTAAAACCCTAATTCTAGGGGTGTGATTATGGGTTGATTTAGCTGCTGGATATTGCTATTTGATAGTCTAAATGATGTTTAAAAGTGATTTCATTTAGAAATTGTGGGTTAATCTAAAGGGTTGTAGTTGCAAATGCAACTCTAACTTCGCTTTTTTGGTTTACTCGAGAGAGGGTTTTAAAACCAAGATTACTGATTTGATGGTCTGTGGGTATTGGGTTGCCATGGGTTCAAATCGAGAGAGTGAATCCTAAACCTTTTTCCACACATTCAGCACGATAGAGTGAATGGACTAAAGTGAAGGTTGTTCTTAATTGCTGCTTATTGGTGTTCGAGAGAAACCAATTTGATTCGGGGTAAATTGTTCGAGAGAAAGTTTTTCCCCACTAAAGGCTAGCTTAATCACTGATTTACAACTATTTACTATTAATTGCAATCACCCACTTGTCTACCTTAGCCCATAATCCAATCACATCCCAAGAACCCATCTATTTACTTGTTTATTGTGTTCTTTGCTACTGTAGTTGATAATTGAAATCAAAACCCCCCTGTTATTTGACACTTGTGTCACCCAAAACTTGAATCATGCTTTTATTCGTAAATGTTTTTACCTATGATTGACTTGAACATATTCATACTTTTCTATTGATTCTCAAATACGTACCACTCCCTATGGGATTCAAACCCAACTCACTTAGTTGGGTTATGTTACTGACTAACGATCGTTGGCACTTAGTATTGGATGAAGTGTCTTGATACGTGAAATTAAAATGGCGCCGTTGCCGGGGAGTGGTGTTACTTGAGAATTTTTAGTTAAGTAGGATTTTTTTTCTTGTTGATTATAGTTGAACTTTCCTTTATTTTTAGTTTTGGTTTGTGTGTTGTTAATTAGAGCAGCATAAAGGAGCATGTCTTGTAGCAATGGTGACTAAATGAACCTCTCCCTTTTGAGAATGATGATTCTTAGGGTTAACATCCTAAGTTTCAGACAAATGGAGGGTGAGTCAATCTGTGAGTTGTGGCTGAGATTTAAGTAACTATTGTTGCAGTGCCTAACTTATGGAATCTCAGATAACATGCTACTGGACTGCTTCTATAGAGGTCTTGGTCCAGAAAACAGAGGAGTGGCTGACCAAATATCTCCGGGAGGTCTCTCACGACTACCCTATGCAATAGCAGTCCAGCTCCTTGATCACATGGCCAAGACCAATAAGGAGACTGTGAAGGACAAGATTTTGGCCATACTTTTGACTCAGTTTGATCTAGTGGCCAAAAAGATCATGGAATTGGAAGCACCGGACAAAAAGAAAGGCCGATATACTCCCCCTCATGAGCATATAAAGCCCAAGGTGTACGAGAGTGGAAAAATAGAAGAGATACTCTCACTCATTCGTCACAAAGTCGAAGAACACGACAAAGTTTTGAATGAATAAAAGAGAATATCTCACAGTTGAATCAGATGACTGCTTCTCATTCCATATTTGTTCAACTGTTAGAGACCCAAATGGGTCATGTGTTGTCTCATCTCTACCCACAAATCAAGATTGAGTGGGGAAGTCATGCCACGACGTTAACTAAGACGCTTCTTGGGAGGCAACCCAAGTGTTTATCGCTTTATTTTTATTTAAGAAATAATGGTGTGTTGATTGTGCAGGTTGAAGTGCAGAAAGTGTTAGAAAGGTAAAGATTGGCGAGCTAAAAGTCTAGCTGGTGCATCGCCGAAGAGGTCAGTGAGCCCGACTTGGACCGCCGTTGGACTCAAGACAATTTTAAATTGGAGTCAATAAAACTCGGCGATCCCATGAGCAACTTGGCGAATCGCTGACTAAGTCGGCGATCACGACTTTTTCCGTTGTTTGGACCCCCATATTAGCTGGAGGTCCTGTAAAACTCGGTGAGGTAAGTTCTCACTCGGCGTGTCGCCGAGTGGGTCGGCGAGCATGACTAATATCGCCGAATGGGCGAGAATTGAACGGTTTTTAAAAGCCAAAGGTTTAAACTTTCAAACTCTTTCACTTTTCCCTCACTGTTAATCTTCCCAAACTCGCACCCGCATAGTATTTCCAATATTTCTTGCATTTTTATAGTATTTGAGTCGTTGATTGTGTGTTCAGAGTGGATTACTTTGCCGCCTAGCATTTCAATCTTGATTATTCTGCATCTAAGGTTGGTTTTCCGAACCCTGAGTTTATTTTTAGTAATTTGTACTCTTTTGCAATGATTTTGTCTTAGTGCTGTGTGTTGGGCCTCTCTAATCTTAATTGTGTATGTGTGTGTCACCCCGAGAGCACCCCCTAGGCGTAACACGACGTACTTGACCCCGAAGGGGCCTTATACAAGCCCTTAGCATATTCGTCATTGCATATAGACATTGAATAATGCGGAATATTAAAAACTTTTCAACATAAATGTCAAAGTGTCTCATTGTAGAAAATAGAAAGTAGAATGTCTAGACATCATCATCTCAATGAAACCATCTAAGTACACATTAGAATCTCAAATAGGGACCATAGCCCTTTACAATAGAATTGTCTTAAAATGACAAGTACATAAGGAGTCTAATAGTCTATTACAATATAAGGGACGTAAGTGTCATAATGTGTGTCCTCGGAACTTGAGGACATACCAAAAAGCCTTAGAGAAAGTCTAAGTCCAAGCTTGAGTATCTTAGTAGCACAATCACTTCCCGGAACCTACACTTAGTAGAAAAAGGAAGAAATATGGGTTAGCACAATCAATTGTACTAAGTATGGAAGCCATGCAATTAAAACCACTTAAATCATGCATAAAAAGGGACCTTTAGTTGAAACCATGCTATTTCAAGTTAAAAGCCACAATGCATATTCAAGGAACCTTTAGCCAATCCACATCACAAGATAAAGAGACATTCATGATCATAACAAGAAGCCATAACCCATACCTTACATATTTGAATTCCATTTATACCACACCATCATAAGACACCACCCATGACCCTCTTTTCAAGTTTACTTGTGCAATGTACATATGAAGTCCCATACCCCCATATATACTAAGTAAAGCCATCAACAAGACACAAGTGTAATCACATACAAAATCAACTTCATAATAGGTGAAACCAACCTTACCATCATTCATAATTTACCATCCATAAAGGACTCACACAAGAACTCCTCAAAGAACCCACTTGTGCAATGCATAGGTAAAGTCCCATACCCTCACCTATACTAAGTAGTATCCCTCAAGTAGTCCTAGTTAGAGTTCATAAGTCATATACATAAGTCATATTCATACATTAGATCATATTTTTAAATCATAGGGATATTAGCAATAACTGACATAGACCATGTGAGCTTCATGGAATCCGGTGTTCTACTCCCACACCGAAAAGAGAGTGTCCCACTTGCCAAGGTGGAACTAACACAATAGCATCTAGATGAATCCACTAGCTAATACCTATGTGGGCAAACATAGTTAAGGAACAAGGAGATTGCTACTAGAAACCCGGACTTGCTAAACGTAGAAGGTTTCCATCTCATGAGACAACATATGTATTGGGAACCCGGACTTGCTAAACGTAAAAGGAACCCATATGGGAAGCCGACTTACTAAACGTAAAAGCTTCCATCTCATATTCATGTTCACTCAGTGCTAAGCACAATTCCCTTTTTAAGTAGTATTAGGCCTTTACTTACACGTTGATTCAATAAGAAGTGCATTAGGGACTCAACCCATCATTCATCATATAGCTCACAAGTTCTAAGATGAGAATAACCTTTCATCATAGAATCATCAACATATAATAATGTTCATTCTAACATAGTCATATAGTGTTCATGAGATTTACCTTATATTCATCATACCATCACTACCATAATCATAGCTTAACATTCATGTTTGTATCATAGCATACTTGTCAACACTAGGGATTGTAGGGAAGAGGAAACATAACTCAATCACTACAATTCATAATCAAGTAGCACCTCCACCATAAGTGGATCAACAATTCAATATATGGACATTCATCAATTTAACAATCTTCATTCATAATCTTCAAGGATCACATCAAGACTCAACCCTAACTCATTGGTAATTATTCATCATATAGAGAAACATCATAATATAATAATGAATACCACAATTTACATATTAGATTCACATCCTTCATTCACCATTAAAGTCATACTAGGGTTTAAAGTGAGAAAGAATGGGAAATCATGGGTCTTGTGGGGATTTGTTCAAAAACCTTCAACATGACATTAATTCATCCACAAACTATCATATACAACCATAATTAATGATTATAATTCAATGAAAACACATTCGTAAAGTGACCCACGAAATTGAGAGAAAACCTAGAATTTGGGGGAACTTTGAAATCCAATTTTGAGAGGGCCTCTTAGGGAAAAGATCCCAAGAGTGAAGAGAAACCATACCTTAATTGATTCCCTGAGAATCAATGGAGAAACTCCAAGCAATTTGGGAAGAAACCTTGAAACCCTAGCTCCAATGAAGTCTTCTTCATCTAGAGCCTTTAGAGAGAGAGTTTAGAAAGAAGTGGGTTTTGATTTTTATGATTTGGAGTTATATGGTGGAAGACTTGGTTATCACTTAATAATACCATAATGAAACTAAAATAACTATTTATAACCGTTTTTAATCCTTAAGCAATTAATTAGTAAATTACTAAACTACCCCCACTTAAATCGTGGGGAGGCAGTGAGCTCGAGTGTCATCCACGAGTCCCCGCCCACGGGGCGTGGATTGAACCATGGGCCGTGCTGGCCATTCGTGGTTTGGTACTGAGAGGGTACAATCAAGGTTCTTGGTGAGGAGACTAAGTCTCAACTCACGAGACCTTTCCACGGAGCGTGAGTCGGTCTACGGACCGTACTACATGCTCGTGGTTTGGGAATGAGGGGGTTAATTTAGAGGCCACTTGGAGGATTCTAAGTGTGGACTCACGACTCCCTTCCACGGAGAGTAAGTTGACCTACGCCTCGTGGATTGCCCCTCGTGAGTCCAACATGTTTTGGACAGCTTCTACTTTCTTTTTGGTTCCAAGTGTGGGTCCTCCTTAAGGACCCCTTGGGTGATCCTTGGGGAGTCGTACCCGGACGTTTGGACCCTAAAATTGAAATCTTATCATTTAAACCCTTTTATTCAAACTTTAGTCCACCTATGACACTCTAAAGTCAATTCACAAAACCTAGCACCTCGCTAGTTCAATGCACTAGTTTTCGGACGTCATGGTCGTTCCTTGATGTTTATGCACTAACACTTTCTTACCAATTTAGTTACATTAAATTAGGTCTTGAAACATCATTTCTACTCTCACTAAGTCATTAATCATCAATTAGGCTCTAGCTTAGGTCGTTAGATTTCTGGAGTGTTACAGTGTGTGCCTGTGTTAATTCAAAAATCTTGCCCGTAATGTTTAGATTGTTGAATTCCTGTGATTTTGTGCCTTAAAATTGGTAAAAATTTGTGGGGTTGTGCTTGCATGTTGTTGGGTCTAGTCGGGTGAAGTTTAAGTAGCTCGTATTTGTGTCAAATGACGTATTTTTCCCAATGATAAAGCGGTTAACATCATTCTTAAGGGTAAAAATCGTCAAATGGCCAAATTTGGCAAAATCGGGAGAAGTCTGAGTATCCCGGGGGTATGGGTGTATTGGGTCTGAGCTTACTTTGATAAGTGCATGCTTTGATTTTCTTTTTTTCGGAGGTTGTAGGGTTGAATTTGAGAAGTTAGGCTGAAAGTAGGCACGTTAGGTCATTTGGCGAGCTGAGACGAGCTCGTCGAACCACTCGGATGTTCGCCGAAGTACCCCATCCCGCCTTTAATTTCATGCTAAATGAGTAGTTTGGTTCTGTAACTTTCGGTGAGAAGCTTGAGGCGCCGAAAGCACTCGGCGACTCGCTGAAAGTCCTTCTTGATCGCCCTTTGCTACCTCCTATCCCTTAATTGCACTGTAACTTTCGGCGGGCTAGTCCTTGCTCGCCGAATGCTATCGGTGATTCGCCGAAAGGCCTTTCCATCGCCGAAATGCCAAATTTTTCTGGGAATTTTGAGCCAATCCTTTCGGCAAAGCCGATCTAGCTCGCCAAAGTGATTCGACGACTCGTCGACCCGTACGACGAGTTCGTCTACAACTGTTTTTCTGTGATCTTGCTTGAAGTGTTTCTCCCTTTTTCTGATGTTTTTGGCAGACATGGCTAGACCGAAAGTTGCTGGGAGAAACATGCCACCCTGAAAGAAGGCTAAGGGGATCATAATTAATGAGGATGCAGCTGCATCCAAGACCAAAGCTACCAAACTTCCCACAACTGGTGGAAAAGGCAAAGGAAAAGGCAAGACACCTGTGTCACCAGAGGTCAACTCCAACAGTGACGGTATTTACACCACACACCTTACTACTTCTAAGAGTGAAGGTGAGCACCAGGAGCATCAGGCTGTAGCTTCTGAGGATGATGAGTTAGTAGCAACACAGAGGGCAGAGTTGCGCTCCAAAATGATAAATGATCCGTCTATGATCAAGACCCCTTAGGCCACCACTTCTCCTACTCTAGCTACAACACATGCCGTGGTCCTAGCACCACTAGTACAAAGTACTCCTCCCAAGTCTATGAATAGACTGAAGACTGAAGGAATGAGGACAATCATCTAGGAGAAGCGTCTATCAGCTGATGGGGTCATTGATAGCTTTTCGAAGATAATGAGCTGTATGAAGTCACACAAGTTCTAGTTATTCACTCGACCCCGAGGTCCTTATATCCCTAATTGGGTTTGACAGTTCTACGTTGCTTATGGAGCATTAATACCATAAAAAAAGCAGGAAGCTGCATTCAAACCGGTTGACCATGTAGTTGTCCGGTGCAACAAAAGTGTTGTGTGACAACACTACTATAAATGAGGTTTTGGAGTGCACTAACAACATTGTTGACGGTCACTAGTATAGGATAAAGACTAAGCCCTTTAAGAGAATAAAAAGTTGGCTCGCCCCTCTCATATGTGATGGCACTCCAAGGTGGTTAGAGGCAGGGGTCCCGATAGAAAAGAGGGACCTACATGTAGTTGTGAGGTACTGGTTTGGCTATATCAGTAGTTCTATTATGCCATCCCAGAATGAGTTTGTCCTTCGCCTCACAAATGCAGCTTGTCTTGGCGCGATCATGGCACGAGAGCGCATATATTTGGGTATGATCGTTGGGCAGGAGATGGCTATGAGGGCCAAGCAGCGCCAGACTTCCCTTCCCTTTCCGGTGTTGATCACCGAGCTGTGCAAACGAACTCTGGTTCCTACAGATGCGAAGAAGGATGTGGAAGTGATTCCCACATCTTTTACTGATATTTGGAAGATCGAGGCAGAATATTTAAAGGATGAGGCAGAGAAGAAAAAAGCAACCCCGGTGGACTCTTCCCCAGTTGTGGACACAAACTTACTACCTGCAGAGGCATATTTGCCTACTCTGGCCCCTGGGCCTTCAGGTACTTCTAGTGTTGTTCCTTCTGACATCCCTAGTTCCTCTGTTGCTACGTTGCCTCCCAGAGCTGTTGTTGTTGCTGTTTCCCGGACACCACTCACTTAGGCTGCATTACTCCAGATGGGGCAGCTTGCCTATTCTGCCGATCGTCATGCTGCCAGACTCGAGGCCTCCATTTCGGGCATGATTCAGACTGCTTTGGCTGATGTCGTGACACCATTGAGTGCTACCATTGATGCCCTTGTGGCTAGGGTAACAGTGTGTGAGCATGGCCAAGGGGCCACCGAGGAGGTGACGACTTTAAAGGCTACTATTGCTGCGTTGAGGAGTGATATGGATCAGCTGAAGTCCACCGACATGTCCATGATTTTTGGGATGGTGGAGATTCCAGATGTACTAGATATGCATCCGGCTACCATCGGAGATAAGGTTAGAGTTGAGGAGGCGGCTGATCCCGAGTCTGAGGCAGAGACAGATGAAGAGATGCTCGAGTTGTTGAGGAGGTTTCGAATAAGGGCCTTACAGATACTGAGGAGGCCATGATTGACGCAGTAGTGTATACCTCTTTGGCAGATACACCCTTGGTTGACCCTAGTGCAGTTGTTATTTCTTTTGAGGTGACTGCGGGCACTGGTGCCCCAGTCTAGAGTGATGCTCCGGGCACTGATGCTCCAGTCTAGAGTGATGAACCGGGCACTGATGCCCAGATAGATGGAGCGACTGTTTAGATAGGAACCGTCTTTACCTCCCTTTCTGTCTTACTTTTTGACTCTTGGATATTGTTTTGCTTGCATTTGAGGACAAATGATTTTTATTTATGGTGGGGTGAGGCCTACGTTTTGTGACCTTTTGTGATTATGTTTTGTTTATATATTAGGTTTTTGAGCTTTAATTGTGTTTTATACTATTTTTGTGGATGATTGAGCTTGCGACTCCTTGTTTTTTAATGGTAAATGATTTTTGACCCTTCCAAAAAAATTATGCCACCTCTTGTTTATATTTGAATGTGGTTGTTCTCTTGCAAATTTGAGTATCGGTCTTGACCAATATTGATGACTTGAATATTGCTCATAATCGAACAAAAATGAAGGTACGGCTACGACGAGGCCAAATGAAGTTGCATAGACAATATGTGAACTTTTTGCATCTCGTTGTGACTAGCCACATTTGAATTGATTCTCTTGTGATGAACATTGCACACTAGCGAAAGTGTGGAGTCTTGTTTGACATTGGTGTCAATGTCTTGTGTGATGAGCTTACCGTGAACCATGTGTGATGACACGTAGAATTTTCCCCATTGGTCCAATTGACTAAGTGATGCAATCTCCTAATATGATCTTAGGCAACTTTGAAGAGTGTGAAACAATTTGACATTATACCTATTTTTGTGGCCTACCTTGTGAGTGTATGAACTCCGCTTGAACACCCTTTGAGCCTTAACCTTTTCTTGGAGGAAACTTGATGAAACTGTGACCTTTCTTTATCCATCACCCATAATCCTCATGATTTGAGGCTTGTTTGAATAGCTAACTTAGGCCAAAAGCCTAAGTTGGGAGTGTGGTGAAAAGAGAAGGTAAATCAAGAAGTGCAAGAAAGTCCCCTTTGACCCATATTTTGAGAAAAATGGAACCCCTCCATATGAAAAAGAGAGAAAAAGAAGAAGAACAAAAAAGTTGTGGAATAAAGTTGTGAAAGTGCAAAGAAAATGGGGTATCCAATAGTCCATAGAAGATAAATAATGGGGTGACCTGTGAGTGTGAATGAGAATGATGAAGAAAAGGAAAGAAAGTGTTGTTCACTCCACATTTCATGAGGATTGCATCCATTGTGCCTAAATGACCATACATTTGCACTCAACCCCGTTACAAGCCTTGAGAAGACCTTTTTGATCTTGAGTGAGCTGAAACAGTTGTTGGTTGGAAAATAAGGGCAAACATATGGGTGAAATCATGCATTGTGTTCATCTTTGTGAGTGTGAGTGTTGTATTTGATTTCAAAGCTTTAAATTGTTGAACCAT
The DNA here is from genome assembly GCF_900185275.1 of Solanum verrucosum. Lineage (NCBI taxonomy): Eukaryota > Viridiplantae > Streptophyta > Magnoliopsida > Solanales > Solanaceae > Solanum > Solanum verrucosum. Next base: position 874,208 of record NW_026020176.1, read on the forward strand.
TGTGTGTGAATATGGAATCATTCTTTGTGTGAGGGCATTTGAGTACCTTTATTGAGCTTGAACTTGCATTTGAAGCAAGTATTGTGAGCTTGAGATTCTTTGTTAATGGTGAGTCACAACTTGAATCTTCTAGTGCACAATTGATCCTTGCATGAGTAAGTTAAGTCTTTTTTTATGCATTAATGATTGAGTCTTATGTAGCACTGTTTGAGACATCCTTTTTGAACTACTGAACTTGAGTTTTACTTGAGAACCAACAAAATTTTAAGTTGGGGTGTTGATGAGTCCATGATTTGGACTCATTTAGGGCTTTATTTTAATAGATTTAGTGTCCTCATATGCATATTTTGTGCCAATAACTGATGTAAATCCTTGATTTTCAGGTATTTGGATTGAGGAACAAAGCATAGGCACTAATGAGGAAAAGGGAACAAGGAAAGAACGAAGAAAAGAAGGCATAATGATCAACTAACCCATTGGGCGAGTCACTGAATGGCCATGATCTCACCTAAAGTTCCAGCATGCCAAGCCATGAAGGAGAAAATCAAGTCTGCGATAAAAAAGAGCAGTCGACGAGTCGCCGAACAGTTCCGCGATGCAGTGCTTGATCGCCCAAAGTTTCAGAACTTAAAGATGCTGATGGCCAAAGCAAAAAGGCGATGGAGTTGACCAAAGGGCGGATTGCCGAGTGGATCGGCGATCCTGACTTATTGCACCGAATGGTCCTTCGCAACACATTTTTGGCATATATAAATACATTTTTAAATTCTTAGTTTAGTATCTATCTAGTAATCAATCAATTTTTAGTATCTATCTATCATAGAATCAGTTTTGAGAAGAGAGTTTGGAAACAATATTTTCCTTTAGCTTTGAAGATTTCCATTTTGGAGAAATATGAAGTGAGTCTTTGAGATTCTTCAACCTTGACCTTTGTAAAGACAAAATTAATCTTACCTAGTTGATGGAAACACAATTTGGTAACGATTTTTATCTTTTTATGATGTCTAGCTAAAACCTCAATTCTTGGGGTGTGATTATGGGTTCATTTAGCTGCTGGGTATTGCTATTTGATAGTCTAAATGTTGTTTAAAAGTGATTTCATTTAGTAATTGTGGGTTAATCTAAAGGGTTGTAGTTGCAAATGCAACTCTACCTTCGAATTTTTGGCTTGCTTGAGAGAGAGGTTTTAAAACCAATATTACTGATTTGATGGTCTATGGGTATTGGGTTGTCATGGGTTTAGCTGGAGAGAGTGAATGGACAAAAGCGGAGGTTGTTCTTAATTGCTGCTTATTGGTGTTCAAGAGAAACTAATTTGATTCGGGGTAAATTGTTCGAGAGAAAGTTTATCTGTAAGATCCCGTACTTTTTCTCTAATCGTGCATAATATATGTGGTGTAGTATGGCATGGTTATATGAGGTGTCTATGACTTTGTATCGTACATTGGAGATTAAGATTGCAAGTAGGTGGCAATATCAAGGAACTAAACTAAAGTTTTAGGTCAAAGGGACCCCCTCAAACAAAGTTCATGATAAAAGAAATGGTTCGAGTAGAACTTCGCCCGTTTGAAAGGTTTAACTTGTCTCATACCTTGTGGATAAGCCTATGAGTGTAAAACATGCTAAGAATAGAGTGTTATGAGGTATTATAATAGCACAAGGGTCATATGTTAAGTTTGGAAGTCAAGAAAATTAGTGAAACTAAAGTCGGAAAAAGTTATCGAAGTTTCTCTAATAATATTTTCTTAACTTTGGGTCAAATGTCTTGGATGTTTTCTCCCAATATACAAAGAGTTAGAAGGCCTATCACCCATTAAATCGAAGGCCTACGAGTCTAGTTTGCAACGCACAAAACCCCATATCCAACCGACATCAGAGTAAAAGGTTATGAGGGTTTTACTACGGACTGCCGAAGAAGAATCCGGGTCGGATCTGGATCGGGTAAAAATTGTGGTATGTCGGCTTACTCAACGTTTTAAGCCATGAAAACATTTCATTTTACTTCCAAACCAAAAAGAAAGCTTAAGAGAGGTTCCTATGGAGTACTTGCATGATGAAGGTCAGTTTTCAATGATTTCTACCATTAAAGATTGCTCCCGTGCCTAGAAACGTGATCTTTACACATGGTAATCGTTTTCCCCTTCTATTAGCTGCATTTGGAGCAAGTTTTTGAAGATATAAATTTGTAGTTATTGATGTTTCTTCAAGTTTTACACTTGGTTAACTAATCATCTCGGGACTCTTTTATGATTGTTTTTATAAAGTTCTACAGACATTTTGACAAGTTGAGGCCATTTGGCAAATCTGCCGATTTAAGAACAATTATGAACTGTTTATAGGTGTGTACCAGTTGTGTGTATATAGTGTTTACGAAGTTTAGGACGTAAGGAACAACTTTCATGAAGAAGCTACGGCCATTCGAGCGTTCATTGAAATGGTATGTTAAGTCGAAGCTACGTCCCTCATTTTAGCACCACTCCTGGGAAATTCCTAAAACGCCAAACGTGATATTTTGCTATTCTCTTGCTAGAAAGACCTTCAGTGAAAGGCATTGGGATCTCAGCTGAATTGTTTTCATGATTCTGTTATTTTGATATTTCACTCATTCAGATAAATAGAGTGTTCGACATCTACACGTCATTTTATCAGTTTCCTTGATTATATGTCCGCACGTATGAATTTGTATTCTTCCTTGGGTGATGTGAATTAAAATGTCATGTGAGACCCTTACTACTTGTGACCAGCCCCCTCTCTCCACTAAGGTTATTATTAAAGAAAAACTTTAAAGTAGCTCACGACCTTCAAAACCCTCAAATATAATTTAAATGTAAACTATTAGAACACTTGGTTTTTGAAATATTTCTTTTATAAATTATCTAGGAACCAAGTTAGGAACTAAGTAAGTCACCTTAAACTTGTTATGAATATCAACAAGGTTAGGTTATCCTTCTAAAATTCGAGTTAACTTTTCAAGCTTATTTTGAAGAACATATCAAGTTTCATGAGATTGTTATATGTTATACGAAAGTTATTATGGAGTTATGAGAACAAGACTACAAACGGGCCAAGATTGGCAACATGACAACAGTAACTCATATGTGTTATAAATCCATGACATGACATGCTATGCATTCTACTCCCGAGCTATAATCAGGAGGTATGGGGCCTATTTCCTATATTTATACGTATGAGACACAGATGGCCACAAGTTGGCGAATGTGATGCCGGTTCGCTACTGAAAGCACCACCATTGCTAGCATTTGGTTGGGTATGTCATGCATTTGCATCTATATATATATATATATATATTCACGACATACAATTATACGAGCATACCATGCATATTTAAGTAGTAAGGGGCTAAAGGTCAGCCATGGAGATTATTGGGGTTTCAGTTTCAAGTGGTATCTCTACTACCCTTTTACAGTAAATGTTTATGATTTTACTTTTCGCTTTACATACCAGTACATTTTTATTCGTACTGACGTCCCTTTGCCTGGGGACACTGCTTTTTGTTTTGTGTGAGCAGGTACAAGCAAGGACTCTAATCGACCCACCCACTAGGATTCAGGTTCAACTGTGAGTTGGTAAGCTCCATATTATCCTGGGGCTATCAGAGGATATTTACTTTTGTTGTACAGTTTGGGTATAGTCAGGGCTTTGTCCCGACAGTGCTTATGTCACTCATAGAGGCTATTGTGGACACAATATTCTGGATTTTCTTTTTGTATATTTCAACCTCCAGCCAATAGTCTTGGCATGTATATATAGGTGTGTGTGTGTGTAAGTAGGTATGTTTTTGGTTGTGGCCTCATGTCACGCCTCAAACCCCATTAAGACGGACAGGCACTCGATGCCCTAAAGGCCCGAGAGAATCCACATGTGACCAGTGCTTACTATGCATGTAACTATGAAAGTTTTGTGACAAGTTCGCCAGGGACACAACGATATGAACCGACATAAGTAGACTCCAAAACTTATATACAAGACTTGGCCGTTGAGGCCACAACTTGTTAAGATGCAACTGAACCATATACATAAGTCTACAAAGCCTCTAAAAGATAGAAACCTTTAGAGTAGGTCGGGACAGACCCCGCCTTACCCCTAGCTATGATACAATACCAAAATGAGTCTACCAAGGGCTCAGTAAAGCTCCGAAGCAACCTGGAGCTCACCAAAAGTAGCTGAGTGTCGTATGCTCCTACTGAGGAGGTCTACTAGCGAGTGTACCTGTGCCTGCAGATGAAATGCAGCGTCCCCCGCGAGGGACGTCAGTACGAAAAGTGTACTGAATATGTAAGGCAACTACATATATAAAATAAGAGTTCAAACGAAACCAGGTATCAACGTATAAGTGCATAAATCAGAATAGGAGGCTGCCTCTATTAACTCTGGTGGGGTCATGTATGTTACATTCTTGTCTTTACCTTTATGTGTGTTATGATCTTTATAACGTATGTGATATAAGTGACCAGCTGATCAGTGGTAGAAGAGGATGACCCATGCTAGGCATTTTAACCCCTGGGATGCGATCCTCAACATTGCACAAATCGGGATCGGCCCATGCTAGGCTTTTGCCCCTGAGCTGCCACCCTCCTATACCCATTGGGATCGGCCCATGCTAGGCTTTCGCCCCTGAGCTGCCACCCATAGTTATACAAATTGCTTCACTTAGATTCTTTAATCTTTGAGATTGTTGTTTTGGTGGTCACGATTATTTTTGAGATTTGGAAATACGGAACAGTAGTAGGAGACATGAAAATAATACTTTAGGACAGTAGCTACACTATAAGGAGCTACGTAACATTAATGCATTACTTGAGAGTTTGAATGACACAAATGACTTCAATTGACTATAGAGTACTGAACGTGTAACTAAGTAATTATGTACACTTAGGAGGGGGGAATATTGTTAGCTATTTGGATATCGTACGTTGCCACTATGTTTCCTTTACTAGGAATAGAACTTAGGAAATTCACTTATTGACATTAATCGCAAGTATCAGATTTCATGCCAAGGAATATGGAATCGAATCGCCCTACATACCTTATTTTTTTGACCAATACCACTGTCACAATTCAACCTCCCTTCTTGAATGCTAATCTACAATATAAGTCACAATTAAGCTAATGTTAGCAACTAATCAAGGCCCTAAAAACAGTAGCTAACACTTGACGGAAAGTAGGCCCATACAACCCTTGCACCAATGGTGAACCACCACACCCTTCTTCTATACATTAATACAACTTCATACATCCTTTTCCAAGATACCCAAACAGCCCCCAACAACAATATACATAAGGCAGCCACTATCAATCCCTAAAAATCTTTCAGCATAATAGGAGCATATTAACTCAAAGATTTATCACCATCCATTAGTTCTTGATAAATATATACAAAATTCTCCACCCCAAATCTGTATTTAAAGAGAGGAAAAAAATGGGCAGTAGTCTTACCTTAGTTTCTAGGAATTTATCCTCTAAAGTTGTACTCCAAGAACTGAAACTCTCCTTCAAACTTTTACTTGAAAATGGGGCAATATTCAAGGAACCAAGGTTTTCTAGGGCTGATGATTGAAGCCAAGAGAGACCAAGAGAGAAACTTAAGAAATCTGAAAATTTTGCAAGTTAAAAATGAGGTAAAAGATCTGATCTTTATCCCTTTAAAAAGGAGGTGTAATGGCCGAATTTCTTGACTAATTTTGGCCATATATTGTCAAGTAGGTGACCCACCTACTTGGCCTTTTAACTTGGGCTTTTGGGAACTTCAACACTTGTTGGGCCCTAATCCGAATTATCCCTCTATTCATGTCAATTTGGGCCATAATTAATGCAAGTAGGTGGTCCACCTATTTGGACTTTTCACTTGGGCCTTTTTGGACTTAAGACTATTGGGCCTTGGCTGTCCATTTTTCCCTTATCCTTCTACTCAACTTGGGCCAAATTAATGCAAGTAAGTGGTAGTGCATTTGGCCCAATTACCACTTTACTACCTCTAGTTTAAATACTTCCGTTGGAGCTAACTTGCAGTACACATGCTGAAACGTGCAAGGTGTTACCTCACCTTGCGAGCTAGTTTAAACCAACACTAATCATATAAGAAGCACGGTCCCTCACCTATACTATAAGGCTATGTCAAGTATCACGTGAATAGAACTAGCATACGCATAATACAGGTTGTTACACCTCATCGGCTAGATAGTACATCTTTATTTTTTTTGGTTTGTCTACCATTGTTTGTATGGTTATTCTCTTTCAGGTCATGACCTCTGGGTCCAGGCTTCACTTTTTAGAGGTTGTGCTGCCCAATCTTTTTGCCTCACAAGTTTTGTTTAGCTAGTATGTTTCAGTGGGTAACTCGATGTATTAGGGTATGGAGTGCCAGTTACGCCCCCTATTTCGGGGCGTGACATTATCTCCACTAGAGTCTAGCTTAATCACTGATTTACAACTATTTACTATTAATTGCAATCTCCCACTTGTCTACCTTAGCCCAATAATCAATCACATCCCAAGAACCCATCTCTTTACTTGTTTATTCGTGTTATTTGTTGTTATAGTTGATAATTGAAATCAAAACCCCCCCTGTTATTTGACACTTGTGTCACCCCAAACTTGAATCATGCTTTTATTCATAAATATTTTTACCTATGATTGACTTGAACATATTCATGTTTTTCTATTGATTCTCAAATACGTACCACTCTTTGTGGGATTCGACTCCAACTCACTTAGTTGGGTTATAATACTGACTAACGATCGTTGGCACTTAGTATTGGATGAAATGTCCTGATTCGTGAAATCAAGCAACATACGACTTATATGTTGCAACAAAATAGTCATATGTTGGAACATACGACTTACATGTTCCAACATAATAGTCATATGCTGCACTAGATGAATTGCACCTCTTCCAACATGTGATCTATCTTTCATAATTTAATAGACATATGTAGCAACATATGACTTCTATGTCGTGACAAAATAGTCACATGTTGCCACATAAGACTCATATGTTGCAATAGATGATGAAGTCATATTCTATCATTAGTACTAATTGTTTTTTAATTAATTTCTTCAGGTACAATAAATTGAGGGATTATGCATAGGGGTTGATAATTGTGGTGAATGGATCGAGAAGAAAAATTGATATATTTGACATTGGAAGGATGGTATGAAATAGTCTATAGGGATGACTATCGAAAGAAATTTTTTATATGATGATTTTGTGAATTTCATCATCCATAGTTCTGGACTCAATTGTCAACCGAAAGATCTTGCCATCAGTTACATTCCAAGTTTTTTTTTCATAATGAGAAGGTCTTACCTTTTAAAATAACTTATCAGCCTAGTTTGCTTATTTATTTGGGAGGAGCAATGAGGCCCATATTAAGAGCCTACGTGGTTGAAAATCCTATCGAGGAGAATCATAGCAAAAAGAAAATCAACAAGATATGTTAAATGATGAATTTGATGTCATGGACATAAATAATCACCATGATGAAATTGGAGGAGATGAAGTGTCGGACCTTGGGAGTAACAATCCTCCTACACCTATTATTGGGAGCAACAATCATGCTTCTTTTCAATCATCACATGTGAATAATGTTCAAGGTGATGAAACTGGTTTTTTATAAGGGAATGACTTTCAAGAACAAGGAAGAACTAGCAAATTCATTAAAAATTTCTTGCTTGAAAAAAGACTTTAAACTGACAAAGGTGATCAATTCTAGTAATGTGTATTCTTTTAAATGTTCATATCCGAAGTGCAAGTGGTGGTTGAGGGCTGTCAAATTTACAAGTAGCAACAAGTTTATCATTAGAATCTATGAAAAGTACCATATATCTGGTTCAGAGAATCTTACGAGTCATTGATAACGCCAAACTACACTTCATCTGATTCTAAGTGTAGGCGGTCGCTAACAATTATAAACCCAACTAAAAGTTGGGGTCAATCCCACAGGGAGTGATACAGTAGAGAATTCGATTAAGTAGTAAAATTGTGTTCTAATCCTTTGTAGAGGTAGAAGTTTCGCAACTTTAAAGTAAACACAAAGTTTTGGCAATTAATGCAAATAGGGGGGGGGGGGGGATGTCAAGTAACCAAATTATCACTACTAAAATCGGAAGTAAACAAGTAGAGAAGGTTACTTGGGAGTGTGATAAATTGAATGCTAATTTCGCGCAATGAGTGATTACTAGTTACTTAAAGATGTTGAATCTCGGTGGGTAGGCTAGGTTTTGGGTGCAATAGACATTTCTCAATCAACTATTGAGAATCAAGTGAGTTCTTTTGAACCTCAACAGGCACAACACAATATAACAACCCATTACCTTAATTAATCCACTTTTTCAAGCTAGATTTGTAAGATTGCATGCAAACCCACTTTCCCAATCTAGATCCGTAACAACATAATCAATAAAATCATCAATTAATAATTCAACTCTAACACTTCTTTCTCAAGCAAGCATAGAGTGTTAAACTAGAACTGCATTGCAACTATAATTCATCAATTAAAACACGAACAACTACTTGAACCCACTTCAAATCAACAATAAAATCAGTAACTAATAACACCCATTAGCTAATCAAGGCATTCAACTACATAATCACACCCCCAAGAATGAGGGTTTTAGCCAAACATAGTAAAGAACAAGAAATTGTTAGCAACGAAGTTTTCTATCAGACTGGGCAACGATCCACAAGTCTCCAAATGCTCAAATTAAAGTTAAAAATCTCATAATCTCTAAATCCTTGCTCAAAAATGTGAAAACAAAGTTCTAGAATGTAAAAGATTAAAAACCCAGCAGTGAACAATGTGAGAACTCCTTCTCTTCTTTTGAAAATTTCATTTATACGTTCCCGAAATTTCAGCACGGGAGTCCACTCGGTGAAGTAAGTCATGCTTCACCGACCCAGTCGGCGATGCGCCGAGTGCTCCTCTACTCGCCTTCTTGGCGTGTCTTTTTTAGCAAATCATTTTGTAACTTTCGCTGAGGTGAGTCAAGTTCGCCGAACTTGTCGGTGATACGCTGAATGCTCCTATTATCGCCTTCTTGGTGTGGCTTTTTACCAACTCACCAAACCACTAGTCTTCTCTCCAAGTTGGTCCTGTCCATGGGCTGGCATGCTAGAACTTTGGGTGAGCTGAAAGTCCACTTGGCGAGTCGCCGAGTGGCTTTGGAAAGTACCAACTTTGCTTTCTTTCAACTTTTTCAGCTTTTTTTGTTCCTATTTGCCTTGTAATGTCCTTGCCTTACTCTTTTGCCTCCAATGCCGCATATTAGCATTTTAACATCAGTTATGAGCATAAAATAGGCATTGAGGACTCTAATTCCCTAAATATTAAGCCCTAAATGTGTCAAAATCCCCGACTCATCAGTCATAATCCGCGTGCCCTGGAAAAAGTCATAGGTAAATACTTTGAAAATAGATTTCCCAATGATAAATGCCCATCCACAAGAGACATGTCAAATCAACTCCACATAGAATTGGGTTATAAGGTAAGTTATTGGAAGATTTATAAGGGCATGGAACATGCTAAGTCTTCTGTTAGCGGAACATATGACCATGGGTATGCAGCGCTTAATGCGTACCGTTATGCTTAAAATTGCAAATCCATGAAGTAAGATGGCATTGTATCTTGATGAAAATGGAGGTTCAAGTACTTATTTGTATCATATGTTGCTTGGATAATTGGTTTTCAACAAATGAGAAAAGTAATAGCCGTTGATGGGACATTCCTGAGGAGCAAGTATGAAGGAGTTTTGTTATCGGTGGTGGCAAAAGATGTTGAGAATCATATATTCAGTGGATTTTTGTGTTGTGGACAAGGAATGTGATGCCTCATATAAATATATTTTTGAACATATGAGAAGCTATGTAGATGATACTGATGAGTTATGCATTATTTATGATAGGCATCCCAGTATTCAAAATATGGTTTTGACTATCTACCACGCATCTCATTATGGTTGTTGCATGAGACATACCTTGGGGAAATATTTGAAATAACTTTCACAATTCAAAAGTATTATCTCATTTTTATAAAGCAGCAAAGGCGTACGATAGATGTGAGTTCAATGAACATTTCAATCAAATAAGAGATATGGTACCAAAGGCAGCTGGAACTCTTGAACGTATTGGATTCCACACATGGAGCAGCGCATTTTGCCTGGGAAATAGGTACATTATTGTCTATACTATCTTGTTTGAGTTTGTTATAATTTTATGATTGATTTTTTTTGTTGTTTAAATATAACATTATGACGTCAAACATCGCAGAGTCGGTGAATGCTATGTTTGATGCTTAAAGCGAATTTCCCATTGTTGCTCTATTTGATGAAATAAAAAGGAGATTTGCACTTTTATTTCACCAGAGGCGTATGGAGCTAGTGAACTCTTCAAATAGATTTGTTCCCTCAATTGAAAAAGGCGTATCAACGTATGTCAACTTAGGCAACAAGTTGTTGGCTCATCAAATTACAAACTACAAGTTCAGTGTAACTAGTCATAGTGATGTTGCTACGGTGGATCTACAAAGAAGAACTTGTACTTATAAAAAATTTTACTTTGACAAAATTTCTTGTCCACATGCCATGTCAGCGCTTCGATCCCAATATGATGCAGATTTTGGAAATCAGATATATGAGTACTCATCTACATATTATTCAATGGAAAATTACTTAATTGCATATTGTGAGGAAATTCACCAGGTGCCACTAGAAGATTCTTGGAATGTCCATTTGGATATCTTAGAGAGAGAAATACCTCCTCCATATGTTGATACAAGAAAACCTGGAAGAAGGAGATATAAGAGACGACGTGGAGTTGGTGAATCATTTCCAACAAGAAAAAACAAGTGTTCCATATGTAAGAACTTTGACCAAAAAAAATTACATGCCCAAATCGAAATGATTCATAAGTATTGTTGAATTTTAATGTATGTTCTATTTTATTTGAGGATGATGTTAATTTGAATCAACTTATGTTATTTATATAAAATGTGTGATTTATTTTGAACTGATGCATCTTTAAAACATAATAGTGCATCTGTTAAAACATATACCAATTATGTGTTACTACTTACAACAGAATATTGCATCTGTTCCAACAAATGTTAGTTGTGTGTTAGTTCCTACAACATAATTATGCATATTTTCTAACATAGATCTTGCAACAGAATATTGCATATGTTCCAACATATGTCAATTATGTGTTACAACTACAACATAATAACACATGTTCCAACAAAGTAGGCAAATATTGCAACATATGTACTTTCTATAGATATTTTCACTAATTAATAATTACGTGTTAAGTTAACAATCAATCACATACTGTCATTGGAACAAATTTCAATAAAAAGCTATCAATAAGGGAACATAATTACAACTCTTCATATTCTACCCCATTTTTTAAAAAAAAGTCTCTTGCTTCTGAAAGGTCAAAAGTTGCAACTTCTTCTTTAGAAGTTGCAACTCTTCTTCAGAAGTTGCAACTCTTCTTCAGAAGTTGAAAAATTTCACATTCCTTATAAGAGAAAAGATAAGACTTTTGCTGGGAAGAAAGAGGGAAATTTTCAAAATGACTAGGAGGATTAAAAAATGAAAATTTTCAAACTACATTGAATCCCTTCTGAGGTGTATACTTATTGATATCGTTGAAAGGATTGCTTCCGACTCCTTCAAAGGTTTAATGAATGTTAAATTAAGGTATGTATGTATATAAATCAATTTTCGTCTCTCTTCAAATTTTATTTCCTAACAGTTTGATTTGATTTCTTTGTTCCAGGGTCCTTAATCCAATCAGTAATGAACCTTTTGTATATCAAAAGGTAACATTGGTCAACTTTCCTAATTTTAGATGGCCGGTGAACTGTCGGTTAGTAGTTCAAAAAATTATTTATTTCCTGGATATTTGCAGAGCATCGGGGAATTTAGAAGCCTTATACTAAAAAGGTGTGCTCATTTTTAATATTTTTCGTATGTATTCACGTTTTTATCAATGTTTTCTACCTTTTAAATGTGTTTATTTATTCTATAGTTTGAGTTTTGCAACAATAACGATTCAAATGCATTGGGAATTATTAATCAAGCAGCAGACGGAGGCCACATTGGTGCATCCTATGCTCTTGCCATAATTTCAATCTTCAAGGGCGGTGAATCAATGAGACAAAGCTTAATGGACATTGCCAACATGAAACAAACAGAGCCACCAAAAACCAGGACATGTCGACATAAGTTACGACAAGTTTTAGGTAGAATGTAGGTGCTAGAACCTCATGTGTTGAGAGAAATACCCATTTGATGCACTGCTCATCAACATTAGCAAAACCTTTGCAAGAAATGTTGGCCCAAGGGAAGTGACGATGAAGATGATAGTTGTTGTGAATTATGTAGTTGTGATTTAGAACTAGATTATGTAGTTAAATTTTTGCCTCATACTCGTGTTGTTGGACAATGAACCTATTCCATCAGTTATGTCTCTTATTTTGTAGTTAAATTTTGTAGAACTGCATGACATATTAATTTAATCTATGTATATCTATATCCCTATATTCTCTTATTTTTTCCTATTTAATCAGTTCTGTTATTATTCCCTATTATATAGTTGTTTGGCATCTGTGGCAACACATGTGGCATCTGTGGTAACATATGTATATTCTGTTGGATATTTTGGTCAATTTTGTGTTGAAATTGCCACAGATTTTGTCATATGTACATATCGATAACCTCACATACATTTTTGCTATTAATTCAATTAAATTGTGACCTAATACAACATGTAACACTAATATATAATCCTATCACATGTCTAAATATAAAATTATGGTCTAATACAACAACCTTCATCAAATTTATCAATTATTTTTACAAATATTGTTATACCACTAGTTCATCATCCAATGACTAAGTAATTCCATATGATAGTTATATAGCACCATAGGAAATCGTTGTACAATGTGTTATATAATTTTTTTTATTGCTACATTATGGTTCAATTTAATAAAATATGATCCAATTTAATTTTAATTGCTTAATTTATCAATTTACACATCCATCAAATTGGCATATGTGGCAACATATGTACATTCTGTTGGATAATCTGATCGATTTTATGTTGAAATTGTCACAAATTTGTCATGTGTTGCAACATATCGATAACCTCACATATTGATTTTGTTATTAATTCAATTAAATTCTGACATAATACAACATGTTACACTAATATATAGATCTATAACATGTCTGAATAGAGAATCATATATATATATATATAAAAGAGAACATTAGGCCCGCCTACGTGGCACCACCACAAACCAGAATTCCCTGTTAATTTATTTATTTCCAAAACTGGCTTTCCCCTTTCATGAAAAGTTGTGACTTTTATGAAAAGTTGCGACTTTAATTAAGAGTTACGACTTTTATGAAAAGTTGTGACTTTTACGAGAAGTTGTGCCTTTTATGAAAAGTTGCGACTTTAATGAAGAGTTGCGACTTTTATGAAATGTTGTGACCTTTCCGAAGGGTTGTTTCCAAATAGTTATAACCTTTCTGATAAGGTAGAATAATTATTTGTTCACACTACCCTTTGTTGTCTATAAATAGAGGGATTTTCTGTCATCATATCATATATCCTATATTTATATAAAAGAGAACCCTAGGCCCATCTAGGTGGCGCCACCACAAACCAGGATCCCCTTTTAATTTATAGTATTTCCAAAACTAGCCTTCCTCTTTCATGAAAAGTTATGATTTTAACGAAAAAGTTGGGATTTTTATGAAAAGTTATGCGTTTTATGAAAAGTTGTGACTTTTATAAAGAGTTGAGACTTTTATGAAAAGTTGCGACTTTTATTAAAAGTTGTAACTTTGATGAAAGTTTGTTACCTTTCCGAAAGGTTGTAACTTTTCCAAAGAGTTGTGACCTTTCCGATAAGTCACAAAAAGTATTTGTTCACACTACCCTTTGTTGTCTATAAATAGAGAAATTTTCTCTCATTTTAAAACAACAAAAATTCTTAACTTCTTCTTCTTCTTCTGGACAATTAAATATTTGTGTACTTTGCTCCTGTTAAGCGGCTCACTGACACCATTGTTTTATATCAATACACTGGTGAATAGAATTGTTCTATCCTGAGAGGATATATTCCTTTAAACCTCGGGTACTAGAGGGGAATAATTCTCTTAAGGGGACACTGTGCATTCAGTGGGCTTGAGTTTTTCCATTCTGTTTTATTCTATTGATACAGATCATGGTATGCTTTTTACAGTCATTAATTTATTCTTATATTATTAATTGTTGTTTTTGAGTACATGTTTTAAACTTAGTTGTTTATAGTTCTACAAAGTTATTGTTATAAATATTTGTTAGTGCAGATCAAATAACAAACGTTAATTGAGTATTCATGCAAGTTTTCTCTACTGGGATTGTTAAAAGTACAATAAAAATATCTCTTACAAATCTCTAATTTCTTCATCAACAACGTCATTCCTTCACATACAGGCCTGAGATTTTTTGTTCTTTAAAAAATCATCTGAGAGTTAATAAGTTTGCATGCCCATATTTTTTGGCTTTTATATTGTAAGTTATCTATTTTTACTAAATTTTATATGTGGTATTATGAGTACTTTAAGGATTGAAAGTTGATTGAAGTGTTGGTCAATTTTTTGAGGTATGTTATTTTAAAACATAGGAAGTTTTCTGATTAGAATGATTTGTTACCATCATTGGATATCTCATAGTTTACTCCATTTAATGTATGTGTTTTCTCGTTGTTTTGTTGTCTCCTTAAATTTGTATTGACTATTTTTCGTTTGGTATGTATATGATATCACTTGGACAAAGCTTTCGTCCTTTTAATGTTTTTCTTTTTCCCTTCTCATTCGACTCTTCTAAATATTTTTGGTGTGAGTTATGACTATTTTCGGCAAGCTTAATTTGAAGAATATGAAACAAAACTTACTATAAATAAAAGCACAATAAATACATCATTTTTTCACCATCAATGCTCTCAATCCAAGAGCGTGTGCCACACCTCCAACCCATTTAACAAAGGCCAGGTTTTATCCTAACCCATTCATTTTTTAACCCATAACCCAAATCCTAAGAAACTTCCAACCCATTTCACTTTCACCTACCCTCGTCTCTCTCTTCGACCGATCAAAACCCTAAGAAACTTCATGAGGCGAAGCTAGTTGGTAGCATTGTTGGTTGAAATTTGTTGAATAGTGGTGTCGAAACGAAGAAGTGAAGGCTCATAGGTTAGTTATTTGAAAATTCTTTGAAAAAGAGTTTATTTTACATTGTAAGTGAATTTTGTAGTGATTTACATATTTTGAAAATGGGTTTTATTGAAAAGTCAGAAATTCGAAGGTTGTTGATGGATTAATGTAGTACTCATTTTGCAAAAGTGAATCAAAGTTAGAAAGATATTGCAGTCCTTACTCACCGTGACACTGTAGCAAGCTTCAATGGCTGTCAATGGTGTTTGAATTAATTTTGGGGAAGATGGGTCTTTTTTTTTAAATGAAGACTTCAATTTACAATGCCACATGGCTTCTTTATATTGGTTTGGGGTTGTTTTTTAAAATACTCACGCGCCCCGAAAATGTGAAAACACAGCAGATGCGGAAGCGGGTCAAAATGCTATATTTAGTCTGGTCGAAAATAGTTTAATGGGGTAATAGGACTTCCGCAAACTTTAAGTGTCTACTTCAAAATAAGGTCTAAGTTCAATGGGGACTTTATGTATTTCCTCAAAATATATGTCTATTAACATAGATTTTTTGGCCTTCATGTCCCATGTCATTGCTGAGCATTTGAGTTATCTAGGTTAGGACCGTCTTTAATTTTTTCATGTTCGAGAATATTTCTTTAACATGAGTCTAGAATCCAACATTTTGATCTACTTGTACTTTCATAATCCAACAATTATACGTACATACTCTGGAAAAATTGTAAAGTTGAATTGATGAAGCATTTAGAATGGCCTTAAGAGCAGCATTTTAATGAAGATTGAATTTCTAAAAGAATCAACAATATTTTGTTGTTGGTGTTTCAAATTTATTTTTCTCCTTCTTTAAATTTTGTTAGAGTAACAAAGTAACAATAACGAAAAGTGTTGAACGTTTGACCTCAGACAAGTAGATTTTCTCTAAAAAAAATTATTTATGTTGTTGTAGTGTACATTTTTTATATCATCAAACATATAATATGATAAATTATATAAAAGATAAAAATCATTAGATATCAAGATATTTTTAATCATTCATTATATATTTACAATTCTTGAGATATGTGACTCAAATTTACTTTTTTTTTCTTTCTTATAATAGTCGATGATTGGAAAGGTTGTTCAAAAGCTTAGAAAGATTATTTAAGCCCACGCAAAGCGTGGGTAAATTACCTAGTTATGGTTTAATACAACAATCATCATCAAATTTATCAAATATTTTTATAAATATTATTATACCACTAGTTCATCATCCAATGACTAAGTAATTTCATATGATAATTATATAGAACAATAGGAATTCGTTGTTCAAAGTGTTATAGCACTTTTTTATTGCTAATGTCATGCCCTGAGCCTACACCCTGGGAGGGACTGGCACTCGAGAACCATTGCTGGCCCCAAGCGAACCGTTGGTCTAGCTAGACTCTCAGTAAAAGACTTACTCAACAGAAAATGTACTTAAACACAATCTTAAATAAATTGTCTGAATAGATAAAATGAGAATGTTTAGAAATTAACATTCGACTTAGCCAAAATGGCAACTCAAGTCTTTAAATCAAAAAACTGAACTATCAAGACTAAAGAACTCATATCTAACTGTTTATTAATCCTCTAGATACTAAGAGGGATGTCAAGACAAGTCCCTGATCATCCTAATAACTGAAATAACCAAAAGCAGTAAAACAAAACATAATCAAAGGGATCCTCCAGAAAACAAGGAGGCTCACCAACTGACTCTGAGTGCTCGAATAGATCAACGAAGCGATGGATGCTGATCCTGGTTACCTGTATCTACATCATAAAACGATGCAAGTCAAATGGCATCAGTACATTGAATGTACGAGCATGCGTGGGAAAAACTAAACACGGCATAAGCTTGAATGAATAATGAAAGAAATGCTTACCTCAACTTTACTCAACTCATGAATACTCAACTCAATGTAGAAATAAACAACAGTAAAGATGAAGTTTATATAAGGCATTTAAAACAGTAGGTAGAACCTCAATGTGTTAAAGAAATACAATAACAACTCAATTTATATATACTTAAAGTAATATAATTCCATGGGAGTTTCTCTAACCGACAACCATCAGTATGAGCTAATATGATAATACATCATCTCGCCCACGCTGCCAAAACTGTCCTATAACTTGTCGGGATATAGAACGCCTCT
Organism: Solanum verrucosum; assembly: GCF_900185275.1. Taxonomy (NCBI): domain Eukaryota; kingdom Viridiplantae; phylum Streptophyta; class Magnoliopsida; order Solanales; family Solanaceae; genus Solanum; species Solanum verrucosum. Next base: position 891,621 of record NW_026020176.1, read on the forward strand.
ACTAAGTAGATCCACTAATCTATGCTAAAAAGCACTAAGGAATCATCTAAAAAGTATGACCCTTTCTACCCACGTTGGCCACATGATTTATGGAGACTGAGATATCTGAACTCGTCCCCATATCGGTGCTCAATACTACTCCCAAAGTACTCAGCTCATATGGCTTAAAAACAAAAACTCTTTATGTGGTTTGAGATAATTACTCAAAAACTAGCTCAAAGGCTCTCTTGGAAATCGGTGTTTCCTCTTTTGTTTAAATGTGAAAGCATTTTACTCTTTGGGAATACATAGTCCCGATATACTCTTTTGAAGAAATGAACTTCAATCTTTACTCTTTACTCTTTACTCAACTCAAAATTCAAGTCTTAAAACAAAGTTAAAACGTTTATAAAAGACTTTTGGAAAACTCTATGAACTTCTCTTAACTTGACTCTTAGCTTTCCTTGAATTGAATTATGGATTCAAGGCTCGTGATCTCATGTTATGGATGATTTCATGTTGTTTAGACGTACCTTAGAGTGTAGAAATCAACTAGAAAATATAGGTACATTTCAAGGGAACTCGTATGGAAAGAAGTGGGAAAGGGTAGAAGACATGGCGTCCCTGGCGCTCTGATAACGTTCAAATATACTTCTTGAAAAGAAATATAAATGATCGTATGCAATATATTTACCCAACTATGAGTCGGGGTCGATCCCACAGAGAATATGGAAGAATATTGTCAATAGCAAATATTTAACTCGATCGTCGTTATATAAAATTGGGGGGATTCAAATTTAAATAAAATAAAGACAATAAAAAGATAGCTTTGAACTAAGTATTTATTTATATTCAGATTATTAAAAGTAACTAGGAATGTGTTCCCCATAAACTCATAACGCAGTAATCCTAATAATAGCAATCGTTTCCTAGTGTATTACATGCAAAGTGATAACTTAGGTATCTCTAAATCCTTGGTCCGGCATCTAGAGAATTTCACCCCGCACCTTGGTCCGGCTATGTGTGTATAATTTACTAACCCTTACCTTTACCTCATATTAGACATCATAATTGATGTTTGGCTTAGTTATTACTTCGCACCAATCGACACTAGCCTATTAGATAGTATCACACTAAATCTATGTTGATAATTTTTTTCTCGTTAATTACCTCCTTGGTCCGGCAAGTAGTAACGAGGCAAGTTCTAACGTTGGCCACCGTTAAAAGACTTCTAAACAAAAGAATTATCAATGCATGTAAAACACTATACAAGAATTACTTAGTTATTATTCATATTTTGTTAATTGCTTATGATTCCCACAACTCTAGTTATGAAAGTTAGCTACTCATTATCTCAAAAACACAATCAAAATTTATTAAAATAAATATGCTTGTGTTAATCATAAAAAGTTAAGAACAATAACTAAACTATCATTTATTAATCATGAATACAAATAAATAATAAAGGAGAAGAAAGAATAAACCACAATTCTCCGGCCTCTACAGCGGCTCTTCCAAAGTTCTTAAGCTTGAAGAAAATTTATATTGTATCTTGTATCTTGATTCTTCCTTTTCAAATAATTATTTATATGCACTATTTATAGATATAGAAAACCATAAATAAAATAATTGAGTCCAAATTAAATTAGGAATCCAAAACCAAAAGGAATTATTTATTTTTCCGACCGCGCGAGCTATGTTGCTGCCGCCTCAATATAAATTGAATGATATTCACTTGCTGCCACGTGGCAGCAACAAGCATCAAATTTCAATTTCCTCAATTGCAGCCGCCGTTTCCTTATATATATAAATATATTATTTTATTAAATTTTATCCATTAAGCTGTCTGCTTGATTTTCTTCTTCAACCTTCCATCTTTAATTCGTTTTAGCTCCAAACTTCTTCATTTTTCCACCAATTTAATCCTACAAATAAATTATCCCACTTAGCACAATTCATAAAATTGATGCTCAAATAGGACAAATATAAATAATAAATGTGAGGAAATAATGATTAAAAATATGTATTTTTAGCCTCACATCACGCTCTGAATGGCGCGAAGCGCCAGAGGGAAAACTTCAGAAGCTGGGTTAGGGTGACCTGGCTGGCGCGGCTCCCTAGAGCTCAAACTACAGAAGTTCATTTGGGGCGCTCTGAGTGGCGCGGTGCCCCAACCCCCTCCCCTGATTTTTGATGAATTTTCTTGCTCGTTTCTCAACTCTAAACTCCCTAGATTCGAATGGTTCCTTCCCCAAACGATTAGATTCGAATACATAACTAAAATATGCAAGAATCAACTCAAAAACAACCTTGAATCTCACCAAATCACCCCTAAGAACTCCTCCAAAACTCACAACCAAGATTCAAATGAAACTTAAACAAAATTCATCAAGAACACATAATCTTTTCTTTCAAGAACACAATTACGCTTAATCAAATCATGATTGGTGCATGGGTGAACTAACCCAACGCTATGTGATCTCACATACCTCATAGGGATCAACCCTTGGTGAATTCCACAAGCTTCACTTCAAGAACGTGACAAATTCTTGCTTCTTCTCCTCTTTTTTCCTCTTCTTTTTTCTTCTCTCAAAACCCTAACTTAATTTTGTAAAGCGTAAACTGAATCCAATCAGTTTAGACCCCAACTTAATTACGAAAAACGAATTTAATTAATTGGGTAGTGAAAAGACCATAATACCCTTCTAAAATCCAGTCTTGACTTTCCTTATCTAGACAACCCAACTTTGAATGGACATATCTCCCTCATACGAACTCGAAATCGAGCAAATTCGGCGGCGTTGGAAACATAATTCAAAAATATCTCTTGCGGTATTTGGTAGCACACCTAACTCTTGTTGAGCTAGGAGTTATTGTCGTTTGAAGCTTAACCAAAACTCATCCTTAGCTTAATTTTGTTAAACTTTCCAAATTTGATTATTTCCAAAAAAAAAATAGTTTCTTCTGAATCCTAGTTCTTTCAAATAGCGAGGTATTAAAATATCTCCCCCTTGGGAACATTCGTCCTCAAATGAGATTACTCTTAGTAGGCTAAGGGCATAACATCTAACATTTAGCTCAAACACCCAATAAGCAAATCTAACACATTAAGCATATCAATTAAAGAGTACTAAGAAGAGAATTAGTACATTGGTCTGGAATTTCTCCGGGCTCAAAGAGATGTGGATATATCTTCTTCATATCCTCCTCAGCTTCCCAAGTAGCTTACTCAACAAATTGATTTCTCCAAAGAACTTTGACTAATGCTACTTCTTTGGTCCTTAACTTGTGAACCTGACAGTCTATAATCTGAACAGGTTTCTCCTCATAAGACAAGCTATCTTTGATACCAATATCTTCGGTTGGTATGATAAGTGAAGGATCTCTCATGCACTTCTTCAACATGGAAATATGAAATACCGGATGGACCGCTGCTAATTTTTGTGGTAGCTCCAACTCATAAGCTACACTACCAATTCTTTTGGATATTCTGTAAGGGGTTAATATACCGGGGACTAATCTTACCCTTCTTACCATCATAACACCATTCATGGGTGAAACTTTCAAGTATACCTAATCATCTACTTCAAACTCTAACTCCCTTCTCCTAACATCAGTGTAGGATTTCTGACGACTCTGCGCTGTTTTCAACCTCTCTTGAATGACTTTAACTTTCTCCATAGCTTGATTAACTAAGTCTGGTCCTATCAACCCAGCTTTACCAACTTCAAACCATCCAATGGGAGATTTTCATCTTCTCTCATAAAGAGCTTCAGAAGGAGCCATCTAGATGCTAGAGTGGTAACTATTGTTGTAAGTGAACTCAATGAGAGGTAGGTGATCATCCCAATTCCCCTTGAAATCAATAACACAGGCCCTCAACATATCTTCTAAAGTTTAAATAGTGCGCTCTGCTTGACCATCTGTCTGAGGATGAAAAGCAGTACTTAAGTTCACCTTTGCACCCAAGCCTTTCAGAAAAGATTTCCAGAACTGTGCAGTAAATTGTGCTCCTCTGTCTGAAATAATCGATATCGGAACCTCATGAAGTCTAACTACCACCTGAATAAACAACTAATTAGTATAATCTTCTGCTGAATGGGTAGTCTCTATCGGCAAAAAGTGGGCTGATTTCGTCATTCTATCAACAATCACCCAAATAGAATCATGTTGCATGCGAGACCTTGGTAAACCTGTAATGAAATCCGTATTGATCATCTCCCACTTCCATTTCGGAAGTTCTATATTCTGAGCCATACCACCTGGCCTTTACAATTTGGGTTTTTAGCAACGAACTCAGTAATACCTTTCTTCAAACTACTCCACCAATATACCTCTCTCAAGTCACGATACATCTTTGTGAAACCCGGATGGATAGAATATCTAGAGCTATGAGCTTCCTCCATGATCTTCTCTTGGAGTTCGTCCACCCTTGGTACACACAATCTACCTTGATACCTCAATACACTATTAACTACCTTGATACCTCAATACATTATCTCTCCCTTGTTGAAAAGCCATTACTTATTGCTTATGAACATTTGCCTTCAATTCAAGAAAAATAGGATCCATGTCTTTCTTCTCTTTTACTTCTGACATTAATGATGATTCAGCCCCATTCATCACCATTACTCCTCCTTCTGTGGAATCCATTAGTTGAACTCCTAATCGTGCAAGTCTATGCACCTATTTTGCTAATTCTTTCTTATCTTCCCAAATTGGGCGGTACTACCCATAGATAATCTACTCAAGGCATCAGCAGCAACATTAGCCTTACCTGGGTGATAAAGAATACTCATGTCATAATCTTTGAGTAACTCTAACCACCTTCTCTGTCTGAGATTTAGCTCTTTCTGACTAAACACATACTGAAGACTCTTGTGACCAGTGAATACATCTACATGAACACCATACAAATAATGATGCCATATTTTTAAAGCAAATACTACAACAACCAACTCTAAGTCATGGGTTGGGTAGTTCTTCTCGTGAACTTTCAATTGTCTGGAGGCATAAGCTATAACTTTTCCATTCTACATTAACACACAACCCAAACCAACTCTAGACGCATCACAATATGCAACAAAGCCTTGCGTACCTTCTAGTAAGGTCAATACTGGGGCACTAGTCAACCTCTTTTTCAAATCCTGAAAACTTTTCTCACAAGGCTCATACCATTCAAACTTTACTGTTTTCTGAGTCAAGTTGGTTAAAGGGGACGAAATAGATGAGAACCCCTCTACGAACCTTCTATAATATCCAGCCAATCCCAAGAAACTCCTAATATCGATTGGAGATGTGGGTCTAGGCCAATTCTGCACTGCCTCTATTTTCTGAGTATCAACTCTAATCTCATCACTGGAAATAATGTGGCTTAAGAATGCCACAGGCTCAAGCCAAAACTCACATTTAGAGAACTTAGCATACAACTCTCTATCCTTTAGAGTTTGGAGGACTATTTTGATATGGCTAGCGTGATCTTCCTCATTCCTCGAATATATTAAAATGTCATCAATGAACACGATAACAAACATATCTAAATAAGGCTTGTATACTCTATTCATAAGGTCCATAACGCTGCTAGAGCATTGGTCAAACCAAATGACATAACTAGGAACTCATAATGACCATAACGGGTCCTGAACGCTGTCTTTGGAATATCACATTCCCTTACTCTCAACTGATGGTAGCTTGATCTAAGGTCTATCTTAGAGAAACAAATGGCACCCTGAAGCTGATCAAAGAGAACATCAATTCTCAGAAGAGGAGACTAATTCTTGATAGTAACCTTGTTCAACTGACGGTAATCTATACACATTCTAAGGGAATCATCTTTCTTTCTCACAAATAAGACCGGAGCACCCCAAGGTGAGACACTTGGTCGAATAAAACCCTTATCAAGGAGATCTTTCAATTGTTCTTTTAGCTCTTTCAACTCTGTTGGAACCATTCTATATGGCGGAATAGATATAGGACGAGTATCGGGATGAATATCTATATCGAAATCTATTTCTCTCTCAGGAGGGACTCCGGGTATATCATCAGGAAAGACTTCTGGAAACTCACTCACAACTGGAACTGACTTAATAAGAGGTGTCCCAACACTAGAATCATTAACTCAGACTAAGTGATAGACACACCCCTTGGAGACTAATTTTCTCTCCTTAAGGTATGAAATGAAACGACACTTAGGCACTGTTGAACTACTCCTCCACTCAAAGACTAGCTCATTAGGAAACTGGAACTTGGTGACTCGAGTTCTACAATCAATAGAGGCATAACAGGCATGAAGCCAGTCCATACCTAGAATGACATCAAAATCTACAATGTCTAACTCAACTAAATCATCCACGGTGCTCTTGTGATTGACGAAAATGGTACAATCATGATAGACCCGTTTAGCGAGAATAAACTCCCCAACAGGTGTAGAAACACAAAAAGGCTCACAAAGTTTCTCAGGAATAACATCAAAATTCATTACAACATATGGAGTCACAAAAGATAAACTCGCTCCTGGATGTATCAAAGCATAAACATCATAAGTAAAGACTTTGATCATAACAGTGACAACATCCGGCGAATTATATTGCTCTTGGTGACTAGCGATAGCATAAAGACGGTTTGCTCCTCCGCCTGCCCCTGAAGTAGCTCCTCTAGATGCAGTTATGTCTGGTGGAGCAACTGATGAAGATTGGGCTCTATTGCCCTGATTCCCATTTCCTTGTTGGTTCTTAGGGGACTTTTTCATGAAGTGACCCTCTTAACCACACTTGAAACAACCAGTAGAGCCATCGCGACACTTACCTGGGTGGTTCCTACCACACTTAGCACATATAGGAGCCCATTTACCTCCTTGTGCCACACTACTTTGAGATTGTGCAGGTCTAGCTCTGAAGTGTTGTGAATTCTGACTATTGTACTCACATTTGTTTCTGGGTGCAGGTGCACTAGCATATGATGGAGCATGTCCCTTTTGTTTTTGTTGGAAGGATGTCCAGTTGGCATTACTTTTCTGTTGCCCGAACTCATTCCCCGATGTCTTAGCCTTTTTTGTTTCTGAACTCTTCTCTATCCCTCAGCTTATCCTCCTCAACCTACTGCACATGAATCATCAGCCTCGCTATGTCCATATCACCTATTAGCATCACAGCCTTACCTTCTTTACTCGACAAACGAGACGATCCAATAACAAATAGAATCATCCTACTCCTCATAACCGCAACCATCTCCGGGGCATAACAGGAAAGTTGGGTGAACTTTAGACTATACTTATGAACACTCATTGACTCCTGCTTAAGGGTGATGAATTCTCTTGCCATGGCTTATCTCAGTTCCCAGGGAAAGTAACGCCCCAAGAAAGCCTCATCAAACATAGCCCAACTCACATTCAGTGTACCCTCAGCTCTACCCTTCTTCCATTGATCAAACCAGATTCTAGCAACACCCTTTAGTTTGTATGCATCTAATTTCACTCTCTCAGCATCGGTGACATACATAATCTAAAAAACCTTCTAAAGCTCCTCAATGAAGTTCTATGGATCCTTGATGTTGCTTGAACTAGTGAAGCTCGAAGGATTCATCCTTAGGAACTCTCGGATCCTAGACGTATCAGCTACATCTTATTGAATTCCCCTTTGTCCCACTTGGTTGGTCACAGCTTGACTCGGCATTCAGATGGCTTCCCGAAATTCAACATTGGTGACGTCTCCCTAGGGTTGCACTTCAGGTGCATTAGGTACCCCTTGTTCCTCTACATTCCTCCTCGCATAGAGACCTCAGACAGCTCTTCGTGGAGGCATGATCAACTGAAAGAAACGCACAAGCACGAGTTAGAAAGAAACTTTATAGAGATGAACTCTATCGCACGAAATGAGTATGAAAGAAGTGAATGAAATTACTAAATGTTGCAGCCTCCTAATTATAGATGTGGCGCGCTTCACACCGATAATTATGACTCTATAGACACGGCTTCATAGACTCCCTATGACTCTTGAACTCTATGCTCGAATACCAAGTTTGTCACACCCCGAACCTACACCCTAGGCGGGACTGACACTCGAGAACCATTGCTGGCCCCAAGCGAACCCTTGGTTTGGCTAGACTCTCAGCAGAAGACTTACTCAACAGAAAATGTACTTAAACACAATCTTAAATAAATTGTCTGAATAGATAAACTGAGAATGTTCAGAAAATAATATTCAACTTAGCCAAAATGGCAACTCAAGTCTTTAAATCAAACAACTGAAATATCAAGACTAAAGAACTCATATCTAAATGTCTATGAAGCCTCTAGATACTAAGAGGGATGTCGGGACAAGACCCCCGATCATCCTAACAACTAAAATAACCAAAAGCAATAAAACAAAACATAACCAAATGGATCCTCCAGAGAGCAAGGAGGCTCACCAACTGACTCTGAGTGCTCAACTGGATCAACGAGGCGGTGGATGTTGATCCTGGTTACATGTATCTGCATCATAAAATGATGCAGGCCCAATGGCATCAGTTCATTGAATGTACGAGCATGCGAGGGGAAAACTAAACACGACATAAGCTTGAATGAATACTGAAAGAGACAGTTACCTCAACTTTACTCGACTCATGAATACTCAACTCAATGTAGAAATAAACAACAGTAAAAATGCAGTTTATATAAGGCATTTAAAACAGTAGGTAGCAACTCAATGTGTTAAAGAAATACAATAACAACTCAATTTATATTTATATATAAAGTAATATAATTCTATGGGAGTTTCTCTAACCGAAAATCATCACTATGAGCTAATGTGATGATACATCGTTTCACCCACGCTGCCAGAACTGTCCTATAACTTACCGGGATATAGAACACCTGAACTAAGTGGATCCACTAGTCTATGCTAAAAAGCACTAAGGAATCATCTAAAAAGTATGACTCTTTCTACCCACATTGACCACATGGTTTATGGAGACTTGAGATATCTAAACTCATCCCCATATCGATGCTCAATACTACTCCCAAAATACTCAGCTCGTGATTAAAAACAAAATCTCTTTATGTGGTTTGAGATAATTACTCAAAACTAGCTCAAAGGTTTTCTTGGAAATTGATGTTTTCTCTCTTGTTTAAATGTGAGAGCATTTACTCTTTGGGAATACAAGTCCCGATATACTCTTTTGAAGAAATGAACATCAATATTTACTCTTTACTCAACTCAAAACTCAAATCTTAAAACAAAGTTAAAACATTTGTAAAAGACTTTTGGAAAACTCTATGAACTTCTCTAGACTTGACTCTTAACTTTCCATGAATTGAATTATGGATTCAAGGCTCATGATATCATGTTATAGATGATTTCATATTGTTTAGACGTACCTTAGAGTGTAGAAATCAACTAGAAAACATAGGTACGTTTCAAGGGAACTCGTACGGAAAGAAGTGGGAAATGGTAGAAGACCTGGCATCCCTGGCGCTCTGAGTGGCGCGGGGAGTCAGAGGGAAAACTTCAGAAGCTGGGTTGGGGTGCACAGGCTGGCGCAACGCCCCAGAGCCAAAACTATAGAAGTTCATTTGGGGAGCTCTGAGAGGCGCAGCACCCTAGCCCTCTCCCCAGATTTTTGATGAATTTTCTTACTCGTTTTTCAACTCTAAACTCCCTAGATTTGAATGGTTCCTTCCCCAAACTATTTGATTTGAATACATAACTAAAATATGCAATCAACTCAAAAACAACCTTAAATCTCACCAAATCGCCCCTAAGAATTCCTCCAAAACTCACAATCAAGATTCAAACGAAACTTAAACAAAATTCATCAAGAACTCATAATATTTTCTTTCAAGAACACAATTATACTGAATTGAATCATGATTGGAGCGTGGGTGAACTATCCCAACGCTATTTAATCTCACATAGCTCATAGGGATCAACCCTTGGCGAAAAACACAAGCTTAACTTAAAGAACGTGACGAATCCTTGCTTCTTCTCCTCTTCTTTTCTCTTCTCTCAAAACCCTAACTTAATTTTGTAAAGCATAAATTGAATCCAATCAGTTTAGACCCCAATTTAATTATCAAAAACGAATTTAATTAATTGGGTAGTGAAAAGACCATAATACCCTTCTAAAATCCGGTTTTGGCTTTCCATATCTAGACTGCCCAACTTTGAATTGCCATATCTCCATCATACGAACTCGAAATTGAGAAAATTTGGCGGCGTTGGAAAGATAATTCAAAGATCTTTTCTACGGTATCTGTTAGAACACCTAAATCATCATGAGTTAGGATATATGCTGGTTTGAAGTTGTCCCAAAACTCATCCTTAGCTTAATTTTGTCAAACTTCCCAAATTTGATTATTTAAAAAAAAGATTTCTTCCAAATTTTAGTTCTTTCAAATAGCGAGGTGTTACAGCTAAATGGTCCAATATAATTAAATATGGTCCAATTTAATATATTTTTTATTACTAAATTATCTAATTTATCGATTCACACGTCCACCGAATTGGCATCTGTGGTAACATATGTACATTCTGTTGGATAATCTGGTCTATTTTGTGTTCAAATTGCCACAGAATATGCATATGTTGCAATATATGTCTAACCTCACATATGGGTTTTGGTATTAATTCAATTAAATTGTGACCTAATACAACATGTAACATTAATATATAGTCATATAACATGTCTAAATACAAAATTATGGTCTTATACAACAAACTTCATCAAATTTATCAATTATTTTTACAAATACTATTATACCACTAGTTCATCATTCAATAACTAAGTAATTTCATATGATAGTTATATAGCACCATAGGAAATCGTTGAACATAGTGTTATAACATTTTTTATTGCTTAATTATGGTCCAATTTAACATTTTTTATTATTGAATTACCTAATTTATCGATTCACACATCCATCAAATTGGCATCTATGAACACATATATATATATATTATGTTGGATAATTTGGTTGATTTTGTGTCGAAATTTCCACAGAATATGCATACATTGCAACATATGTCTAACCTCACGTATGGTTTTTGGTATTTATTCAATCAATTTGTGACCTAATACAACATGTTACCCTAATATATAGTCATATAACATGTCTAAATACAAAATTATGGTCTAATACCATTTTATCAATTATTTTTACAAATACTAATACACCACTAGTTCATTATCCAGTGACTAAGTAATTCCATATGATAGTTATATAACACCATAGGAAATCGTTGAACATAGTATTATATCTTTTTTTTTCTTGCTTAATTATGGTCCAATTTAATAAAATAAGGTCCAATTTAGCATTTTTTATTATTAAATTACCTAATTTATTGATTCACACATCCATCAAATTGGCATCTGTGGCAACATATGTACATTCTGTCTGATAATCTGGTTGATTTTGTGTTGAAATTGCTACAAAATATTAAGAAGTTGCAATAGAATAGGAAGAAGTTGCAACAGGATACAAATTGTTCCCCAACCCATAATTGGCTCAACTACAATTAACGGCCCATAATGCTCTTCCTGTCTCACTCTCACTCATTATAAAAAGGTTAACCTTTAGGTTCCCTTAATTCACAATTTACAAAGCTCTCGTTTTTTATTTTCTTTCTCCTCCTCTCTCCACTCAAAATCACCCTGAGAAGATGTTGCCACCTTGGAAGAATCTAAGTATCTACATGCTCTTATTGTGGTCGATCAATGTAATTATGTTGTTCTCAACTAATATAATTTCTTCTTCAACTGTGTTCTCACTGTGCATGAGTGATGGTCATTGTTTGTTTTTTCGAATCTTGTCTAATGGAGGGTAGCTTCATCATTTGGTAAGTCTTCTTTATTTATATCATAGTGTCTTGTCTGGTGACGGAGTGCATGGGTAACTCACTGTGGTCATATTAAAAGAAGTAACAAAAATGGGTAATGAAGGAGAAGAAGAAGAGCAAATGTACAACTGGAAGCTAATCTTCGTGTTGATTGTTGTGGTCTTTTTTTCTATTTCTAAGCATTACCAAGAATACTGTGAAGGATGATAAATTCTTGTGTAGTTGTGTGCAACCATTAAAATTATCATAATTGTCGAAATAAATAAACATAGTTGCCGAAATTATCATATGTTGCAACAGATGAATCAAATGTTGCTACAGATTCCCCAAATGTTGCAACATATCACCCATATGTAGCTACATATGACTCAAATGTTGCTACACTCACCCATGTGTTGCTACATATGAGTCAAATGTTGCTACAGATAAGGCATTTGTTGCTACATATGACTTATCTATTGCTACAGATGAATCAAATGTTCCTACCATCAAGAGTGTGTTGTTCAAAATTGTAAAATCTTTCAAAAAATGACTTACCCATTTTAAATCGAACACGACCTTCAGTTCAGAATGAGAGTGACAGCCGGAGATGAGGAAGAATATAATGAGGAGAATATTTGTTGATAGTCGGATTTTCTAAGGAAGGAGAAGAAGAGAGAACGTTGGAGAGAAGAGAAGAGAGAAAATTATATTTCTTTTATTTTTTTTAAAAATGGTTTGAATAGAATTAAAGTAGTTGAAAATGTAGTGTCTTTTTGTATTTTATAAAAGATTGGAATGTTTTGAAAATGCCTTTGATCCCAGATTAACTTAATTAAATTTTTAAATGGGTTTAAAAATTGACATCTTTTATTGAATTTTCTCTAGTGAGTATATAGTGGGGGGAAATATGAGCATTGCCCAACCGCCAACGTCTCTAAAGCTTCCCTTTGGCAACTTTAAAACACAAAAAAAAAATTGGAATAAAAAAAGAAAGATTGTCATCATCGATATTGATGTTTTTTTGGTTTTAATTGTAAGATTGTCATTAGTGACCGTTGAGCTATGTCTCTATATCTCGCAATCGCTGAAGCTTCCCTTTTGGAATTTGAATTGTAATAAATCGGCAAGAAAGAAGAAATCGTCGAATTAATTGTGTGAGTTTTCTATCTGTATTGATATTGATGTTCTCTCTTGTTTTAATTGCAAGATTCCTTGATGGTTGAAAATGGGATTTCCCATTTCAAGCTTGCTTCACTTTGATTTCTGGTTTTACTTGTAAGATTTCTTGATGGAAAATGGGATGGGTGGGGTTGGAAGTTTTCGATTTCAACAATTTAAGATATTTCCATCTGATTTCTAGTTTTACATGTAAGATTTCTTGATGGAAAATGGGAGGGATGGAGGTGGGGGTTTCCGATTTCAAGCTTGCTTCACTGAGATTTCTGGGTTTACTATGAACCTTTGGTTTTAATTGTATGATTTCTTGATCGTTGGAAATGGGAGGGTAAGTGGTGGGGGTTTCCGAATTCAAGAATTTACGAATAAACTTTTGAACAAGACTGAAAATCTTAGTTGGTCGAATCAACTTTGTGAGTTCTCTATCTTTATTGATGTTTACTTCTTACTTCATTTCTGTTCTGGGTATTATTTTGGAGATTTTTTGGTTTTAATTGTTAGATTTCTTGATGGTTGAAAATGGAAGGGATGGGGGTGGGGAATTACTGAAATGTTTTTGGAATAAACTTGTGAACAAGACTGAAAATCATAGTTCGTCGAATCAATTTTGTAAGTGTTCTATCTATATTTCAACCGTACAAAAATTCTAATTTCTTAACTGATGTTTCCTTCTTGCTTCATTTCTGTTCTATCTATTATTTTGTACACTCAGATTTCTGGGTTTACTATGAACCTTTGGTTTTAATTGTAAGATTTCTTGATCGTTGTAAATGGGAGGGGTGGGGGATGGGGATTTCCGATTTCAAGAATTTAGGGTGAAAATCTCAATTTGTTTGTTGTTGTCGTAGTTTGTTTCTTGTTACTTTGCTTCTATTCTGGTTTTCATTACATCACCTTTAAATTTAATGTTTGAACCACAACTATGATTTGTTGAGAGGAATGGCTACAACATCAGCTTACCGATTCAAGATCAGAATATAAGTATACACTATAATGATACAAATTTCATCTAACAACTGGAATATACATTGGTGTGATATACTATTTCTTAGCAGGGGCTTCTCTGGTGGGAAAGAATGGTATCTCAAAGAAAAGAGGAGGAGAGATTGGTGGAAGAAAGCACTTAATGATATCTCAAAGCCTTCTGCTCTACAAGCATCAAAGAAAAAAATTCCGCAAATGTGAGGGAAAGATGTTGATTCCTCTAGAAACAAATTTAGTGTTGGAAAAAAAAGATAATTATTCTAAAGTTTTGGAGAAAACGGGTGGCAGGAAAGCACTAGCTGATCTTACAAACTCAACTAAGTCGTCCTCTGTTGCAGAATCAGAATTGTGTCAAAGCACAGAGAAAGGCCATGGACATGAGTTGTTTTCTCAAGGAAGTTGGATTAGATCATGGTACGACCAACACCGATATTTGATTGAACCGTGTATTAGAAACATTTTGTTGATCCAGTTCTCCTTTGGCAGATGATGTCCCTGTGCATCTAGGAGCATCTCCACATGCACTTGAACTATCAATGAAGTCGAAGGTATTTGCATTCCTAGCACCCTTTCCTCATGTACATATTCAATGTTTTTGTATTGAATTTCTGATTTTGTTAAATTAAATGTAGTCATCGACATATCAGCCAGGAAGCCCAACGAAGCATTATGTCCAAGTGGAAGAGCTGCCAGAACTGATCTTTTATGATCAGGTCCATTGTATATCTTTTTCCCCTTGTGTTGCATCTCCTAAATCAGTAAAGCCACAATATATCAGCTGGCCGGATGACGGTGTTCTAGATTTTGCATTGCTTTGGAACACCTATCCATTCAAGCATTGATGGACACTACTTTCAACTCAAGGATCACCCGCAACCCTTTGAAATATATCTGTTGTAGTCATTGGTCAATCATCTATCCTAAATCAGCTAATGTTTTTCTATTCTTTCCTTCTATTTTCTTTTTCTAATATATTACTGCATCTTTTGTTTTTCTTTTATTTTGAAACAGTAACATGGAAACTTTTGATAATTTTGAGTTTTCACAGTTTGGTGAACCTTATGCTTAATAAGTTGTTTTGCAATGTGAGTGAATTGAAAAAGATTGCTTCTTGTATCTGAAGTTGTGACTAACTTGGAATCATTTTTCTCTTTGGAAGGCAACCATGTACATCCACGATTGTATGCTTTAAGAAGAACATTTCTAGTTGCAACAGTAACGTTGTTCTGCCAAGCAGCAAAACCTGTTTCTATTCAAAGAAGTGATGTAGTTGTGCCTAAGATCACTGCCATTTTCCTGCAACTTCCAGCATGGACATTTCTCCATCTCACTCAGATGGATCATTAGTCTCCATGGATGAATCTATGTCAACTTCTGACACAGTGAGAACTCCGGAGGTTGAATACATAGATGACCATGAATTGGCTACAGTTGATTCCATTGAGAAGAAGGCAAGTAGCACCCTCTACATCTCAGAACATGTCATAGCAGCAAGTTTTTATCTTTTCAGCAGAGTAGTCCTTGTTCTAGCATTTCATTTTAACTATAACATCTATTTATAAAAATTATCTATTTTTTATTCCTGCAGCAGTTATATGCAAGAGAGATTTACTTGTGGACTTGGAATTAGGGGATAAAATTGTCAACATTGATAAATTATGCGCTACAATGAGCCTGCGAGGTATAAAATTGTTTACCCTCTATCTCTTTTCAGCTCTTTGAATTGGATGCTCGCTATGAAGTGGTTCTGCGATAATTTAAAAATACTGAGCATAGCAGTCAAATAAAGCGGTTGCTTCAATTATATATATTTCATTTCAAAAAGTATCTGATTTATTGAATGAAGATAAATGTGGGAATACTCATTTTTCAGAAGTAATGTTCTCAATATCTCCAGCTATAAGTATTGAACATGAACTCACTGTTTCCAGGAAGGAGATCAAGGGCAGTTGTCTGTCTTGGTAATAAGGATGAAGGAAACCGATAAGAAAAAAAGGCCAGCTATTGTCTTCCTGCATAGTACAAACAAATGTAAAGAGTGGTTACGGCCACTACTATAGGTGATATTTTGTTTTCTTAAAAGTACTCTCCATATTACCATCAAGCATAAGCAATGAATGACAATTCTATGTACGATTCTCTTTTTTCTTTTTTGTATTCAGACATATGCTTCGAGGGGATACATAGTTGTAGCAATTGATTCTCCCATGGACACTAATATGACAACATATCGTGATGTAAGAACAGGTGCATTTGCTCTTTGCTTCAGTTTTACTCTTGGTTATTTTCTCATACAAAAAAGTACACCCAGGTCCAATAGGCTATTGGTCAACTGACCTAAATTTGTAGTATGTACAATTATTCTGCATTTAGTAGCAAAACCTTTGGCCTTTTTGTTTTGAAGTATCCATTTTGTTGTGCCTGTACAAGTACTTTGCTTATTTGGAGTATAAACAATATGGGAGAGTACTTAATACCCTGTAATAGGCTTCATATTAAGGAGGAGGAAAAATCAAGAGCTGAATTTGTTGTACTATTTTCTTTCGTTGAATGCTTGGATGCTACTATTTGATTGAGGTGATCTGCCTTACTACTTTTTCATGGAAAAAAGGTGATACAATGCCATTCATATATGATACTGTAAGGAAATGGAGATTTTTTGTTGATAAAGTACAGTTTTCGTCTCATACTGCAGCATTTATTATCTAATATCTAGCATTCTAGCCTCTGAAAATAATACTTCTCTACAAATTTTGAAGGTGTGGGACTTGATAAAACTGGCGGATTATATCTAACAGAGAAGGAAGATATTGACTCGTCAAGGATAGAATTACTGGTGAATCACTTGGAGGTTAGGCGAGTCACTTTACATGCAATATCTAACTATTTCTTAAACATGTGGAGTTCATATATGTTTTGTGTTGCAGGTATGCATGCATGGTTTGCTGCTAACTTTAACTGAATAACAGTTTTACTAACATTTGTTGTCAAACATGTTTTATCTTTGATCATTGTACTAGGCAAAAGTACAAAAAGACATAAATCCTAGCATGCATGCTATCTTCGTATCCTAAATGCGTCAAATCTTTCTTTTTTCCTTCACTCCTTAGATTTGGAGTTCTTATTTTTATTAGCATAATACAAGTTTTTCAGTTTATCCTTGATCACTTCATAGCAGTCCTACTGCTGCATCAGATGCCAAACCTTGCAAAGTAGGTACTCTTCCAACCTACAATATCAGTTTCAAGTGTGATGAAAGAGCTGAGAAAACGAAATAGGTTAGCCCTCTGCTTGCATCACTGAAGCTTGATTGTCTTGCATTGTGAAGTCAATCTAAGAACATTTGTCTTGTTATTTGGACAGTTTTACTAGGGTTGGAGATCTAAGTAGAGTATGGGTCGGTCTACTGATTTTGTCATGTTCTGGTACTGTATTTGGATTTGGGTTTTTGAGTTCTTTGTTTGTGGTCATTTGCTGAGACTTTGCATAGATGCACTTGAATAAAGTGGAATGGATACCCAAGATCCACATCATAATTGGAATTGGATTGTAATTGATGGAAAGGCTTGATTTGCAGGGTGATTTTACCTTGTTTCTCTGCTCAGTATGAAATGGTATTGACTTTATGCAAAGCCCGAGTTTTGATTTGTGTGTTGTTAGTTTGTTTGAAGAACAAAGTGATTGAAGTATTAGATGAGAGTTTGTATTGTTCTTAAGTACAAATTTTTTGAAAGTTGAGCTTTTTGTGGTTGTAGCATTGCTTTGGTAATACTCTATATACAATTTGTTTTCTATTGGATTGGTTGTTTTTTAGAGTATGAGATTGCATTTCTTTAGAGCCTACTATTGGGGTTTGATTATACTTTAAAAAGACATGTTTTAATCACGACTCATGAGGCATTTTGTGTTTGTGGTTTTGACATGCAGAATCGTGGTTGCAAATTTTGAAACATTATAGAGCATGATGGATGTTGTCAATAACATACTTGTTTCTGGAAATGGGTTGGGCTTTCGAAATGGAGTTCAGCAACTTCCAGAAGTTGCTGTTGGCATACCCAATGGGATGCCTCATGCAAGTTCCAGTAATGAAGAACTAGAGAGGAGTTTCCAGAGCACTGTCGTATTGACTGATAGTGAAACAGTTGGATCTTTTGTCCAAGAGGTCAATAATGAAACTACAATTACTGTAGAAAGCAATGTTGGTGTCAGTTCCGAGGTAAGGGAGATTTTCCTGAGTTGTTACTTACTAAGGACAAGCCTTGGATTGAGGCTAATGCGAGGAGGAAAATCTTGATATAGATTAGATATTAGGAAGAGTGCTAATGAAACCTTTAATGGGCTCGATTTATTGCTAGTGCTAATGGTCTTCTTGCCAAAACATTGTATTGTGTATATAGGTGAAATATCATTTTATTTGTACACTTGTTGAATCCCCTGCACACTAGCTAGATAGCATGAAAATCCTTGCTCCACCACTATAGTCTTATTCTTTCCTTATGGTCAATTATGAAATTATATTGGTACATGATAATACTTTCTGCAATTGCAGACATTGAACTACCAGTTGTTGAAATATATTTCGGTATTATATATATTGTCTTTATCCCTGATTTTTATTATTTTCAGAGTTGCTGGCAAACTTGTTTTATTTAGTAAATCATTCAGTGACAATAAATTGTTGAGTATTATTCAAAACCTCAATTGGCTCATCTAAATATTGATCGTGCTAAAGTAAATGTTTTAGCTCTAATTTATGACATGTAGTCCAGGAGCACGGGGGGGCTTGGGGTACGGTCCTCGAGCCTTCGGGGGGTGGGGTGGAGGACACGGCGCCTTGAGCGTCCGGGGTGCAGGTGTGTGTGGGAGCTCGGGGCACAGCACCTCAAGCCTCCAGGGTGGGGGGTGGGGGGAGGGGGGGGCTTGGGTCACTACACCTCGAGCCTCCAGGTGGGGGGGGGGGGGGGCCTTGGGGCACGATGCCTCAAGCCTCCGGAGGAGGAGGGGGTGGGGGGGGGGGCACGACGCCTCAAGCCTCGAGGGGGGGACTCGAGGCACGACGCCTCAATCCTCTGGGGGTCGGGTTGGGGGGGTGCCCAGGGCACGATGCCTCGAGCCTCTGGGGTCGGGGTTGCTCAGGGCACGACGCCTCTAGCCTCTAGGGGTGGAGGTGGGGGGTGCTCAGGGCACGACGCCTCGAGCCTCTTGGGGTGGGGGTGGGGGTGGGGGGGTTAGGGTTGGTGGCTAGAGTTAGCCTTGTTGGGTTCTTGAAGTCTAGATCCACTAAAGTTAGTTGGTTTAGTGGGCAATAGAGTTATTTCTTAGTTCTTTTGCTTGCAGTAGAGTTGTTACAACAAGGGGGAATGGATTAAAGAGTTTTTAATGTAAAGCTTTGCTCTGCTTTGAGTGACATGGAGTTCGGTTGGAAATTCTATCAGTATAGGTCATGATTTTCTCCTTCCTTTGAGCAAGGGAGTTTTCACGTAAAAGTATCTTGTGTCTAATTTACTTTGAACTATTTATTTTCTGCACTATTATTCTGTTGAGGGACCTGTCCAATGATTACTAGTGGACGCATCTATTCTATTAATTGGTATCCAAGCTTGGGCTCTCTATCTGGTTAACACCAAGAGAGAATCATGTAGAAAAGATGGTTGCTCCACTAACTTTGGAAGAGAGTCAATTATCAATCAAGCCACCTCGATTTAATGGCATGTTCTACAGTGGGCCTTCAAATATTGTTCTTGATGATTCTCACATCCCTACAATCAATGTAAATTGTTCGATTTAATGGAGTTCGGATGAATAAATTGTTTCCCAACCCCGACAACAATATAATGAGGTTGGCCGGGAGAAAGATGCAAAAAGGGTTAAATCACTTGCTCTCAAGGTTTCACAAAGTGAAATCCCTGAAATAGATGAGAACATGGCCTATCTCACTCGAAGATTTCAAAAAATTGTGAGAAAACATAGAGGTCACATGAAGAAAGGAAACCTTGATAGGGCTACAAACTCAAATGACTTGTGTCACAAGTTTGGTAACTCAATTCACTTCATCATAGACTGGCACAAGGGTGAACACAAGGAATATATGTCAAGTCTGGAGGAGACAATGACAAAATAAGGGACCCGGTCACTAACAAGTCAAGCAGAAGAGAAACGATTGATTATGTGGTGAAGAAAGCTCCGGCCATCTGGGAAAATACCTCAAGTGATTCAAATGATTCTGAATACCCTCATGGTGCTTCCATGTTTGTAGTAAAAGAAGACAAATAAATATTTCATTCTGTGTTCGCCTTTATGGCAAAATCAAAAGAGGATGATGATAATGAAGAGGTAACCCTATCTGACTTCAAGCAAAATGTGAATATTTTTATACTAATTGATTCGATGAGTGAACTAACCACTGAGAAGAATATCTTGAACAATAGCTTAGACATCTTTCAAGATGCAAAAATTGTTTTGATTACCCAAATATATGATATTGAAAAACAAATGGCCGTTCGAAGGAAAAGATAAAAAAGGGCGACGACAACGGTTTCTAAAGTAGATAACCTAAAGGTATGAATACTTAATAAAGAAATCAAAAGGTTGAAATGGTGTAAAAAGTATTAATAGAAAAAAGATAAGGACTAAACAATAGAAAAACAAATGGTCAAGATTTATTTTTTACAATTATTATAATTGATTTATTTTTTTACCTCTAATTAATTAATCTTTATCCACTAAAATAATAAAAATAATCGCTCTCATTGTTGTAGATAGGTTATTACAATATTTACCATTTACTTTTCAAAATATTTTTGATTGTCTAATCTTTATAGATTATTATTTCAAAAATATTTATATGTAATCTAGCAAAATATTTTGGGTGTGAGATGGAGTGGGGAATAGGGTTTCGCGGATGGCGGAGGGTGTTTGGTGGGTGTGTCATGCATGAATTGTTGTGGAGGAGACAATGAACTTGAAATGTCACTTGTAAAATTAGTTTTCCCTACTTCTATTTGGGAAGTCATTTAGCGCATTTTTATGAAACTTGTTTTTGTGGAGAATTTTTTAATTCAAGACACCAACCATAGAAAAAATGAAAGTATTTTTCTTTCTTCATACAAGATGAACCCACAACTAAGCTGAATTACATCCTCCCTCTCACATGAACTGGTCGAGAGAGATGAACCCGCACCACATTTTTTCAAATCGAAAGCCCCAACTAGAGATGGAATTCCAGAACCTAAACAACTCAGTTGAGAGCTCCGTGACTGGTTCAAGGGAAGGTCAATAACTATATTTTCCTCCGAGTCTGAGTTGTCATTGTGCAATTTTAAATAACATGTTCAATCGTAAAACTAACTTTTCTAGGAGAAAAGTAAAATTAAATTGTTTATACTTAAGGAAATATGATCCGTTAAGTCCTTCTTCAAAAGCGCGTTATAAAGAATTTGATACACCGGGCTGTCATTTCCAAAAGATTAAAAAAAACAAGTAAAAGAAGAGGGAAATGGCAGCAACGCAATGCAGGCCAGACATAATGCACATGTAAAATCGTATTGCTTCAATAATTGATGTGACCAAATAACATTATTAAAGATTTATTGTTTCCATATGATATTTGTACAATATTGTTATACATTGAGATTAATATTTGTTAATTCATTTTTTTTATTTTTCTTTTTCGAAACGGCCATGGTTTATTATAATTTATAATTTACAAACATGATTTAATAAAAGTTACATTTCAATGAAGAAGAAAATAAAAAAAATCTGCAACACTTCTTTTTTTTCCTCCCAGTTTTCACATCTTGTCCTCCTTTAACAAACACGACCTTCTTAGTAAA
Organism: Solanum verrucosum; assembly: GCF_900185275.1. Lineage (NCBI taxonomy): Eukaryota > Viridiplantae > Streptophyta > Magnoliopsida > Solanales > Solanaceae > Solanum > Solanum verrucosum. Next base: position 913,387 of record NW_026020176.1, read on the forward strand.
ACATATTGAAATGTTTCGACTTAGTAAAACGTATGGATGACAATTGGGTGGTGCGGGGCGGGTTGAGCTTAACTCGCATCTCTTTTAATCCGCTCCGCCCGTCCCGCATAACAACGTTTTTTATTTTGCAACTTGCCCTCTCCACTTTGCACAACAAAGTAATTCAATATTATACTCTAAATATATTTTGTACATTACCCACACTATTAAAATATAATATTTTAAATCAAATATTTTAATACATTCATGAAATTTATTAAGTTAAAGTTAGAAAATATGAATATAATTTTGAAAAGAAAAAATAATTCTCCATTTTTAAAAAATCTTTGTGTATGATAAACAAAACAATATACTAACAAAAACAAATCTGAAAGTTATCTATAATAGGAAATATCCTACTATATTTTGCATAAATTAATCAAATTCAAATAGACAATAAAAATTATATTATAATTAGAAATAACATTAATTGCAAATGAAATTAATTTTAAATTTAAAGTAAACTTAAATTATTTATATATGCATTAGCATTAAATAGACATTGACTTGAATAAGATTCAAAGATTTAACTTTAAAAGGAAATAAATTAATGAAATGCAATAATACAAAAGGAAATTATATAATGAAATATCAAGTTGAAGTTAATAAATATGAATATAATTAGCTGTAAAATAAATTACATGCCAAAAAATTTTAGATTTTTTTATAAGAAGCAAAATCAAAATCCTAATTTACTTTAGCAAAAATAAATCTAAAATCTAACCATAATAGGAAAATATATTAATGTTTTTACAAAATTTAAAAGTCTAATCTTAATAAGAAAATATATTAATGACATACAACAATAAAGAAATAAAATTTTATACATATCAATATTAATCAAATATGAAATTTTCTGTTGTTGGAACATGTTAAATGTACTTGACAAAAAAAATTGTGAATATATATAATTAGAAGGGAATAAATAAAAATAAATTCATGATTTAAATTTTATGAATTTTATATTTCTAAGAGTACTAAACCTATTATATTTTTAAAGTGGTGAATTATTACCTGCGATTGTTATAATTTTAGTTATTTTTACATATATATAATCCGTATTATATAAGATTATGTTTTACTATATTATAGAAGAGTTTAGGAATGACTATCAATGTGCCAATAAAATCACTATTAATGTCCAATATATTTATAAAATATATAAGTGGGCCCCACCACCTTCCACTTAAATACTACATATTATATATTATTAATTACTATACTATAAATCACTACTAATATCCAATATATTTATCAAACTATATAAGTGGGCCCCACCACCTTCCACTTAAAAACTACATATTATATATTATTTACTATACTATAAATGACTTAAATACTCCATATTATCTATTACAATAATTAGCAATTATTTGACACTTTCAATTCTATCAATGCCATATAAATTAGGATAAAAAACCTAACATATAATATTTAAATATATTTAAAAATAATATAAGTAATATTATACATTACAATAATTAACAGCTTAATTATTTAAAACTTATATAAAAAATTTAATTGACTCTCTAAATTCTATTGGTACCACATAAAATGGATTATATAATAAACATATATTGTTTGAAATTGACGAAAAAGAAACAATAAATTACAATAATTAATAAAAAAAAATAGTCCACTCCAAAAAATCTATCAATTAACAACATATATTGTTTGAAATTGACGAAAAAGAAACTATAAATTACAGTAATTAACAAAATAAATCTCTCGACTCCAACAAATCTATCAATTAATGCCACATAAATTGGGACATGGCAAATAACATATATTATTAAAAAATTAGGTTCAAAATGTACTAAAAAATACAATAATTAAAAACTTAATATATTAAAGAGACATATAAAAAAGGGTTAATATTTGAAATTCTGCATCTGCCACATAAATTAGAACAAAGAGACTAATAAATATCATTTTCAAAATTATGTTAAAAAAAAGTACTACAAATCACAATAGCTAACAATTTAAAATATTTGTAAAATCATATAAAAATTTCAATAACTTCTCAAATTCCATAATATGATATAAATTAAAATAAAAAGTGTTATAAATCATAATAAATAGTACAATATTTAAACTACTTTAAAAGCATTATAAATTGTAATAAATAATACAACAATTTAAATTACTTAAAATTTAACGACTTAAATTTTTTTTAAAAATGTATTAAAATTTTGGTTAATTGTCAAAACTTTACATGTGCCACATAAATTGGGACATGGACTGTCACACACATATTTTTTTTAAAATTACATTAAAAGTATTCTATCAATTAACAACATATATTGTTTGAAATTGACGAAAAAGAAACTATAAATTACAATAGTTAACAAAATAAATCTCTCGACTCCAACAAATCTATCAATTAATGCCACATAAATTGGGACATGGCAAATAACATATATTATTAAAAAATTAGGTTCAAATGTACTAAAAAATACAATAATTAAAAACTTAATATATTAAAGAGACATATAAAAAAGGGTTAATATTTGAAATTCTACATCTGCCACATAAATTAGAACAAAGAGACTAATAAATATCATTTTCAAAATTATGTTAAAAAAAATACTACAAATCACAATAGCTATCAATTTAAAATATTTTTAAAATCATATAAAACTTTCAATAACTTCTCAAATTCCATAATATGACATAAATTAAAATAAAAAGTGTTATAAATCATAATAAATAGTACAATATTTAAACTACTTTAAAAGCATTATAAATTGTAATAAATAATACAACAATTTAAATTACTTAAAATTTAACGACTTAAATTTTTTTTTAAAATGTATTAAAATTTTGGTTAATTGTCAAAACTTTACATGTGCCACATAAATTGGGACATGGACAGTCACACACATATTTTTAAAAAAAATTACATTAAAAGTATTCTATTAATTAACAACATATATTATTTGAAATTGACGAAAAAGAAACTATAAATTACAATAGTTAACAAAATAAATCTCTCGACTCCAACAAATCTATCAATTAATGCCACATAAATTGGGACATGGCAAATAACATATATTATTAAAAAAATAGGTTCAAATGTACTAAAAAATACAATAATTAAAAACTTAATATATTAAAGAGACATATAAAAAAGGGTTAATATTTGAAATTCTGCATCTGCCACATAAATTAGAACAAAGAGACTAATAAATATCATTTTCAAAATTATGTTAAAAAAAAAGTACTACAAATCACAATAGCTAACAATTTAAAATATTTTATAAAACTTTCAATAACTTCTCAAATTCCATAATATGACATAAATTAAAATAAAAAGTGTTATAAATCATAATAAATAGTACAATATTTAAACTACTTTAAAAGCATTATAAATTGTAATAAATAATACAACAATTTAAATTACTTAAAATTTAACGACTTAAATTTTTTTTTAAAATGTATTAAAATTTTGGTTAATTGTCAAAACTTTACATGTGCCACATAAATTGGGACATGGACAGTCACACACATATTTTTTAAAAAATTACATTAAAAGTATTCTATTAATTAACAACATATATTGTTTGAAATTGACGAAAAAGAAACTATAAATTACAATAGTTAACAAAATAAATCTCTCGACTCCAACAAATCTATCAATTAATGCCACATAAATTGGGACATGGCAAATAACATATATTATTAAAAAATTAGGTTCAAATTGTACTAAAAAATACAATAATTAAAAACTTAATATATTAAAGAGACATATAAAAAAGGGTTAGTATTTGAAATTCTGCATCTGCCACATAAATTAGAACAAAGAGACTAATAAATATCATTTTCAAAATTATGTTAAAAAAAAAGTACTACAAATCACAATAGCTAACAATTTAAAATATTTTATAAAACTTTCAATAACTTCTCAAATTCCATAATATGACATAAATTAAAATAAAAAGTGTTATAAATCATAATAAATAGTACAATATTTAAACTACTTTAAAAGCATTATAAATTGTAATAAATAATACAACAATTTAAATTACTTAAAATTTAACGACTTAAATTTTTTTTAAAAATGTATTAAAATTTTGGTTAATTGTCAAAACTTTACATGTGCCACATAAATTGGGACATGGACAGTCACACACATATTTTTAAAAAAAATTACATTAAAAGTATTCTATTAATTAACAACATATATTTTTTGAAATTGACGAAAAAGAAACTATAAATTACAATAGTTAACAAAATAAACCTCTCGACTCCAACAAATCTATCAATTAATGCCACATAAATTGGGACATGGCAAATAACATATATTATTAAAAAAAAATAGGTTCAAAATGTATTGTAAAATACAATAATTAACAACTTAATATATTAAAGATACATATAAAAAATGGTTAATATTTGAAATTCTGCCTGTGCCACATAAATTAGAACAAATAGAGTAATAAATATTATTTTCAAAATTATGTAAAAAAAAAAAAGTACTACAAATCACAATAGCTAACAATTTAAAATATTTTTAAAATCATATAAAAATTTCAATAACTTCTCAAATTCCATAATATAACACTTAAATACTACATATTATATATTAATTACTATACTATAAATGACTTAAATACTCCATATTATCTATTACAATAATTAACTATTATTTGACACTTTCAATTCTATCAATGCCATATAAATTAGGATAAAAAACCTAACATTTAATGTTTAAATATATTTAAAAATAATATAAGTAATACTATACATTACGATAATTAACAGCTTAATTATTTAAAACTTATATAAAAAATTTAATTGACTCTCTAAATTCTATTGGTACCACATAAAATGGATTTTATGATAAACATATATTGTTTGAAATTGACGAAAAAGAAACAGTAAATTACAATAATTAATAAAATAAATAGTCGACGAAATTGACGAAAAACAAATTATTAATTACAATAATTAACAAAATAAATCTCTCGACTCCAACAAATCTATCAATTAATGCCACATAAATTGGGACATGGCAAATAACATATATTATTAAAAAATTAGGTTCAAAATGTACTATAAAATACAATAATTAACAACTTAATATATTAAAGAGGCATATAAAAAAGGGTTAATATTTGAAATTCTGCATCTGCCACATAAATTAGAACAAATAGAGTAATAAATATTATTTTCAAAATTATGTTAAAACAAAGTACTACAAACCACAATAGCTAACAATTTAAAATATTTTTAAAATAATATAAAAATTTCAATAACTTCTCAAATTTCATAATATGACATAAATTTTTTTTAAAAAAAGTTATAAATCATAATAAATAGTACAATATTTCAACTACTTTAAAAGTATTATAAATTGTAATAAATAATACAACAATTTAAATTACTTAAAATTTAACGACTTAAAATTATTTTTTTAAATGTATTAAAATTTTGGTTAATTGTCAAAACTTTGCATGTGCCACATAAATTGGGACATGGAGAGTCACACATTTTTTTGTTTTAAATTACATTAAAAGTATTCTATCAATTAACAACATATATTGTTTGAAATTGACGAAAAAAATTTATAAATTACAATAATTAAAAAAATAAATCTCTCGACTCCAACAAATCTATTAATTAATGCCACATAAATTGGGACATGGCAAATAACATATATTATTAAAAAATTAGGTTCAAAATGTACTATAAAATACAATAATTAACAACTTAATATATTAAAGAGACATATAAAAAAGGGTTAATATTTGAAATTCTGCGTGTGCCACATAAATTAGAACAAACAGAGTAATAAATATTATTTTCAAAATTATGTTAAAAAAAAGTACTACAAATCACAATAGCTAAAACTTTAAAATATTTTTAAAATCATATAAAAATTTCAATAACTTCTCAAATTCCATAATATGACATAAATTAAAATAAAAAAATAATATATATTAGGCCCCGTGCCGGCACGGGGTCCTATATCTAGTTTACATATATAATACTCAACATCCGTCTTTAGAAAGAATATTTTTTAAGAAAAATTATAAAATGAAAATATAATTTGAATAGGCAAGTGCTTACCGTACTTGACACTAACAAAAAAATTTCAGGCACGGTTTACTAAAATTAATGTGTTTATATTGAAAGGCTGTCTGCTTATATTAAAAGATCATCCTTTTACCCAAAATAAAATAAAATTTGTCCGTTAAATTAAATATGAAATTGATTACTTCATTCGTTTTTATTTATATATCACAATTTTAGGTTTCATTTTTCTTAAGAAAACTAGGTAAGTTTAATATTGTACATTTATTTAGTGTTCTCTTGAAGTTGAATCTTCAATAAATGAATATTTAATTTACTTTGATTAACTAATTTGATCAATGAACATTATTCAATTATTTAGTTTTTCTATGTTGGGTAAACGTATACTGCCAAGACTGACAACTTTTAAAGGATAAAATAGAAAAAAATAATATCATTTATGCATTAGTTTTGTGAAATGACACAAACACAACTCCGTGAAAATGAGTTGGTGGTCTCGATTAAGAACTTTTCAAACCAACTTTATTCTTTCACCATTTTCAACTTTCTAAGTTTGAAATTTGAAATTACAACCATATTTTTACAAATTGAACTTAATAAAGATGTTGTTCTTGAGTTTATGACATGATATTTTAGTTTTATATATATATATATATATATATATATATATATATATATATATATATATATATATATATAATTTTGCGTGCAATTAGACAATTATAAATCAAATGATGATGTCAGTAATATGTAATTGAATGATAGATTGACATACCATGAAATAAAGAACAAACCTTTTATGTGATTGACCTTTTTACTTTTAGTTGTGATTTCAAATAATTATAGCTATAATGGGCGGAACTAAATGGAGCATGTAACTTATACTGCCAAAGACTGACAACTTTTAAAGGATAAAATAGAAAAAAATAATATCATTTATGCATTAGTTTTGTGAAATGACACAAACACAACTCCGTGAAAATGAGTTGGTGGTCTCGATTACGAACTTTTCAAACCAACTTTATTCTTTCACCATTTTCAACTTTTAAAGTTTGAAATTTGAAATTACAACCATATTTTTATAAATTGAACTTAAAAAAGATGTTGTTCTTGAGTTTATGACATGATATTTCAGTAACTTTTCAAACCAACTTTATTCTTTCACCATTTTCAACTTTTAAAGTTTGAAATTTGAAATTACAACCATATTTTTACAAATTGAACTTAAAAAAGATGTTGTTCTTGAGTTTATGACATGATATTTCAGTTTTATATTTATATATATATATATATATATATATATATATATATATATATATATATATATATAATTTTGCGTGCAATTAGACAATTATAAATCAAATGATGATGTCAGTAATATGTAATTGAATGATAGATTGATAGATTGACATACCATGAAATAAAGAACAAACCTTTTATGTGATTGACCTTTTTACTTTTAGTTGTGATTTCAAATAATTATAGCTATAATGGGCGGAACTAAATGGAGCATGTAACTTATTTCAAACCCTCTGAAGCAAAAAATTATACTATATATTCAAAATTAAATTATTCTAATGAACATATCCTAACTAATAAATATTGAGGGTGTGTTTGGTACGAAGGAAAGTATTCTTCGAAAAATATTTTCCAATTTTCTCATGTTTGATTAGGTTAAATATTTAGGAAAATGTTTTGCAAATCAACTCATTTTCCTCAAATTTAAGGAAAATGACTTCCCTTAAAAAATTAAGGAAAACATTTTTCAAAAATTCTCCTCCAACGTCAAATTACAATTATTTTTTTTGTTTGAAAAATAAAGTTAAAGCTTTTTTAAAAAATATATTTTCAACTTTAATTTTTTATTTTTTTTACGCACCCTGACCCTCTACCCCCTCCCCCACCAGCCCCTACCCCCCCCCCCAAAGAAATTATAGTTTGTTTTTAAAAAATATTTCCAATTTCCAATTTTATTTTTTCACCTCACCTCTACCCTCGAACCCTCCCCCCCCCCCCCCCATCAACCCCTTACCAGCACCCCACCCCCCACAAAAAAAAATTAAAGTTTGTTTTTAAAAAATGTTTCCAATTTCCAATTTTTATTCTCCCCCCCCACCCACCCCACCAGTCCCCCCCCCCCCAATAAAAATAATAATTTAAAGCTTGTTTTAAAAAAGTGTTTCCAATTTCAAATATTTTTCACCCCACCCACCCCTACCCTCGACCCCCCCCCACACCATCCCCCCTCTTAAAATAAATAATTTAAAATTTGCTCTTAAAAAATATTTCTAATTACGATTTTTTTTCACCCACCTCCCCCCCCACCTTCATCAGCCTCCCGCCCCCCTCCAAAAAAAATTAAGTTTGTTTTTAAAGAATATTTTCAATTTCAATTTTTATCTTTTTACCATCTAATTCCTACCCCCACCCTGCGCGCTATCCCCCTTCCCCCACCCCCAAAAAAGTTTAAGTTTATTTTTTAAAAATAGTTTTAATTTCAATTGCAAAAAATATTTTCTACTGTCTAGTAAAAGTAAAAGATATTTTCTCAAAATATTTTTCATTAATAAATAAAACACTAAAAAATCTTTTTCGGAAAATATTTTCTACCCAGCAACCAAACATGAGAAAATAAGTTATAAACCTACTTGTTTCCAAGAAAACATTTTCCTTCATACCAAACAAAACCTAAATAAGAAAGTGTTGCCCATAAGATTTTAGGTTTGAGATCGATACATTACTGTTTGATAATTGTTATGTATCAGATACATTTAGTATGAATTCGAATTTACATATCATACATAAAAAATTAGTGCATGATACATTATTATTTATGTATCTTATTTTATCTGAGAAATACTATATTTTATTTTCAAAAATACATTATACATGTAATTGTTTCAAATAGCATATTTTTTTGGTGTATGATACATAACACAAAGTTTATGTATCAAGTACATTTATATTGAACATGATAAACACTAATTGAAGATTCAACAACATAAGAGTAATGTATCGATACCTTAAATATGAACATGATACACTGCATAAAACAAAGGCTATTGTAGCAGTGATGTATCAGATCAGTGATAACACTAAAAAAAGTTTAATTTAAAAATCAAAATAAACGAGATACATTGAAAATCTATATCTTTGATAGTGATGGTCGTGCAATGGCAGATCTAATTTTTTTTCTTTCTTTTGGGGGAGTTTTTGAAAAGTAGATTTAGAACTCGAAGATACATCCTTCTTCGACTTCACTGCTCTCAAATTCTTCATGATTAATGGGTTGTTTCGATCGATTTTCATAAAATTTTACATCCTCATAATCAAATTGGGTAAGCCCAATACTAAAAGAGGGAGAGGAATCCATATGTATCAGAAATTGTAGATGAAGAGGCTGATGTAAGATAAATGATACATTTGGTAGAATTTTTGTATCAAGTATCAATCCTAATTAAGGTTATGTATCAAAACTAATATTTGAGCACAATACATTGTGCATTTTAAAATTGTAATGTATCATACTCTTGAAACGAAAGCATTATACATTAGTTTAAGAAACAAAATCAACTAGATACATTAAAAATGTGAACTCATATGTATCAGAAAAGATGAACAACCAAAAGATTAAAAAAAAAGTCGACAATCTAATCAGCAGAAAGCAAAGAAAAAAAAGCTGACGAAGAAATCCGCTTTTGTTGTGGACCAACTCTCTTATCTTTTTTCCATTGTCAACAAATAGCGTCACCTATGGATCTCGATCTAAAGCCCTTACCATAGCCACCACTATCTCGACATTTCCCCCTCTTTAAGTGTTTTTTCCACAATTGTTTTATAAGTCGAAGATGTATCCTTCTCAAACTAATTGGCTAACCCCAAAACTAAAAGATTGAACCAACAGAATGAAGTGTATCAAGACCGCCATTAGAAATTCCTGAAACCATTCCAAATGTACTCCAAGATGAACTTTGTGCATTAGCAAGGTTTTTCCACCTCTCTTCCAGTAAAGAGACCTGGAGCAAAAGATTCAGTAATTTTTTAAGATGAAAAAAATTAGAAATAAAAAAAATAATAATAAAAAATTGAAGTGATTGAAAGAAATCTACCGCTTGAATAACTTGAAATCATTAATTGGAAAGAGAAAATATTTGAAATTCAGAAATAGATTAATGAAGTAACTGTGAAGAGATTTGTGGCATGAAAAAAGGAAGGAAAATCATGGATAAGAGAATTCAAATTAATGTATCCGGAAAAAGGACGATGGGAGAAAAAAAAAGGATTTTTGATATTTTTTGAAATAATAGGGAAAGTATGAAAATATGATAATAAATGATGTTTAGTTAGGTAATTTTTCCTGATATATAATTCTATATAATTGTGTATATAATTACACCTTTGATAAATATTCTAAAATTATCTCAAAAAAAAATTATTTTTAATTTAATATTTTGTTAATTAGTTTAGTTTGGATCAATGATTTATATTTGTAATAGGTCAAGTATTTTATTTTGATAAGATTAAGAAGCTTGTTAATTAATTAGTATTAATTCTTTTTATTTTAATTTGTAGCCAATTTCACCTACTAAACCAATAGGCTACATTCTTAATTTATCGACTAAATTCGTAATGTAATTGACCATTCAATTCGGCTAAAATTGCAACTCACTAGCCAAATTCCTAAACCAATTTTCACTCCCCGATAATTGATCTAGGATCAGACCCTGACACCCAAACTAGGACAAGACCCCGATGATTGTTCCAATATTCAACCCTGGAATTTTTTTTTCAAAATCAATATTTTTAAGAAAAAAATATTGACGAAGTCGCTGGGGGTAGGCGGCTAGGGGGGTGGGTAGGGGTGGAGGTGGCATAAAAAATTGAAATTTTTATAAATTTGAAATACTTTTCAAAAGCATTTTTTAAAAAAATATAAAAATTGACGGGGGTGAGAGGGGGGGTGGGGGGTGTAAAAATAGAATTTTTTTTAAATTCGAAATATTTACCCAAAAATGATTTTTTCTTAAATTTTTTTTTTGATGGGAATGGCTTGAAGGGGGGGGGGGGGTAGGGGTGGCGCAAAAATAAAAATAAAAAATCAAATTTGAAATATTTTCCAAAAGCAATTAAAAAAAATAAAAATTGATGGGGGTGGAGTGTGGGGAGGGGTGGCGTAAGAATTTTTTTTTTTTAAAATTTGAAATATTTTTTTCTTAATTTTTTTTTTGACGGGAATGACCTGGGTGGGGTGGGGGATAGGGGATAGGGGTGGCGTAAAAATGAAAAAAATTTAAAATTTAAAATTTGAAATATTTTCTACAAATAATTTTTTTAAAAAAAAATAATTGACGGGGGTGGCAGGGGGAGAGGGGGTGGGGGAGGTAGTAGGGGGAGGGGAGGGTACAAGATATGGGTAGGGTAAGAAAAAAAATTAAAGGATGAAGTAGGGTTTTGTAATGTTTTCCTTAATTTTGGAAGGGAAGTCATTTTTCTTAAATTTGAGGAAAACGAGTTGATTTGGAAAACACTTTCCAAACATTTTAAGTCAACCAAACATGAGAACATTTTCCATAAAATATTTTCCTCCATACCAAACACACCCTTAATGTATCTAGTAGAAATACAACACTTATCAATTTAAATTGAAAGGATTTTCATGATGTATCTTCTCAAAATTTTCAATAATTTTGAATCAAAATTGAAAGGAACTTCAATGAACTAGGAGAATAATTTTGAAACTCAAACTTTTCAACAATTTTGAATCAAAATTGAAAGAATCTTCGATGAATTGGGAGAAGAATTTTTTATCTCAAAATTTTCGACAATCTTGAATCAAAATTGAAAGGATCTTCGATGAACTTGAAGATTCACAAAAGAAATCATTTGTCCAACAACAATTTCATCACTTTTGTATCCTTCATAACTCACATCGCTTACCCAAAATTTTGAAAAAAGTTTTTGAATCAAATCTGAAAGGTTTCTTCGCTAAATAGGTGGACCGAAACAATTTGAAAATTTGAATTTTTTCGTTATGTTAGGATTTATCTCTGTATGATTGAAAGTAAAAAGAAACGTAAAAAGATCAAAATATTTATTAAGTATCGTATGAAACTTTCGGCTAATGGATGAAACAGAGAGAACAATGAACATGAAGAAGAAATTTAATTTTTGAATTTTTTGTTTGTTACACTATATGATTGAATTATTAACAATAATTTGAAATGGAATAACGCAATTTATGAGATCTTAATTTGATTTTTAGGTTTTTTTTCCTCTTAATTAGTGCAACAGATGGATACTATAAGATCTTGATTTGATTTTCAGTTTTTTTTCCGTAATAAGTGCAACAAATTGATACATAATGTATCATCAATAATGTATCCAAATCCTTAATTATGTATCCAAAATGCCTAAAAAACATGGAATCTGTGTAATTAGAAAAAAAATAGGGATAGAGGTAATTTTGGTTTTATACTACTCCCTCCGTCCCATTTTATGTGGCACTATTTCCTTTTTGGTCAGTCCCAAAAAGAATGTCACATTTCCTTATATGGTAAGTTTATAAAGGTACAATTTCTCTTTTATCCTTGTTGGTCCCACTTAATCTTAAAATAATACTCCAATACATTTATGAGGAGAGAGAAAAAAGAGACTACTTTTTAAAGGGCAATTTAGTAAACATTTCAAAGTCTTCATTTATTTCTTAAACTCCGTGCCCGGTCAAATGTTGCCACATAAAATGGGACGGGGGGAGTATATGATTTATGTAAGTTATACTATATATTATTTGGGTCGTCAAAATGGGCTTAGCCCATGGGTCCGACCCAACTCAATCCGCTATTGGGGGTAAGGTTGGGATAGGATTTTTCAAGCACATTTAAAACTAGGGTTTATATGCCCTTGGTCATTGGGGCTTTATCGGGGACGGGATGGGGTAGTCATGGGCCAAAACTATTTATTTAAGGGTAACTTACCTAAATCTCATTAGTATATGGGCTAATTACTTAGATGTACGCTATGTTGTAATATTATTTTCAGCTTATGGTGCGTCTAGATACATGTGTCTCGGGATACATAGACTCAAAATTATGTGTAATTTGTTGTAGATACACTCTATCCAAGTGGATTCGCATGTATCTAGGATACAAAGACAAATTTCGCACCCTCACCTCTCTCACATCTCACTCGCCACTCTCTTATCTTTCTCGCGTATCTGGGATGCATCACACCAGATACATGTATTTTGCGTATCTAGTATCCTAGATACATGCTAATCACACTAGATTTTTGTTAGTCTTACTGAAACAATATTATTGTTAGTGTTATTGAAACAACACTAGATCTTCTCATTTTCTTGATGTTATAGAAATTTAAGTTTTAAAAGAAAAAAAAAAGGATAGCCCACCCCAGCTTGCGGCCCTTCTAGGGTTAGGTTGGGTTGAACATTTTCAGATCCTTCCAAATGAAGGGCCTGTCCGCCCTAATCCATCAAATTTCTTGGCCCGCGAGGCTTGGGTTGGGTGGGGTTGGGTTGATCCTTTTAGACAACTCTATATATTATTTTAAATTATAAAAATGACAAATCGCCTAAAAATAACTCGAAAAATATTTTGAATTTTATAAAAGCTAATTATTTCAAATTGTTTGAGATTAGAGAAGCTTGATAATTAATCCATATTGTGAAGGGTCAAAATTGGGTGTCAACACCTCCTAATACAGTGTAAAAAATCATCATAAATTATTTTTTGAGGTTTAATGAAGTATACTTAAAAATTATCTTTTAGACATGAAATAGTTTAATTTGATCTCTTGTTTTTTTTGGGGAAATATGACTTAATGATTGATCATCAGAAGTCCCTTTAAATAAGAGTCTTACTACAACAATAATAGAAAGTTCAATCTTTATGAAAGTAGAAAACCTAAATCCTATTCCAAACTAATAAGTCAAATGCACATAAGTCGTCCTTACCAAAAAGTTATGGACTGGTATGAAAAACATTGTCAACAACCTCTCAGAACATTGGGAAGCAATGGGAGAATTGCCCTATTGATATGTTATCTTGCTATAGTCACAAAACTAATGGAATTCAAACTTTCAACTCTTTCTATGTGTTTCCCTAATTAGTCATAGCCTAATAAACCTATACAAATGAAATCTCCCAAGCTTTAGGACCAAACCTATCGAACATTATCTCTTTTTTTTAGTAGATTGATCCTCCGTAGTAGATTGAGCTTCTTAGCCTAGAATAGATAAATCATAAAGAAACAGGTCAATTATTCTGAAGAATAACTTCTTATAATTGAGTACATGATTCATCTATTAATTAGTTTTGTATATAAGAAGCATTGACCAAAATAAGCTATTTTAAAAATCAATTCACCAAACTAATACGCTTTTTAAATTTTTTACAAAAGTAGTATAAACGTACTTCATGGTAACGTTTTAGGTTATTTTTATTTTTAAAATTCAACGGACAAAAACTGACGGAACTGACGACGTTAAATGAATAAACGTTACTGTAAGTAACGTTTTAGGTGTAAAACGTTACTCCCAATAACGTTTATTGAGAATCCAATCACGTCAACCCTGCAAATGCAGAATCAAATTCTGCAAATTTAAAACGTTACTATGAGTAACGTTGTACACCTAAAACGTCACTCATAATAACGTTTTACACCTAAAACGTTACTATGAGTAACGTTTACTAAGAATCCAATCACGGGTCTTCAACTCCTGCAAATTTAGAATAAGTGAAGTTTATCATATTATGTTAAGTTCTTACTATAGCTTTAAAATTATTTATCTAATTTATTAATATTATTTTAAAAAATCTCTTAATAATATGATACACTTGACTTATTACCTAATGAAGTTTTGTGAATATTATTTTAACAATGGGCAACACAAGTAAAAGTTTTGTTGAATATTGTTGGAATATGCAAAACATTCCTTACAGCAACATTTATTTTACAATCACATGTGGTCAATTTAAAAAATGAAGGAAGACTTTAACAGAGTGTCATAACTGACAGTCACGTTTTTGAGGTAAAACATTACTATGAGTAACGTTTTATAGCTAAATTTGCAGGATTTATTCTAAATTTGCAAGAGTCGAAGACCCGTGATTGGATTCTTACACCTAAAACGTTACTGTGAGTAACGTTTTACACCTAAAACGTTATTGTGAGTAACGTTTTACACCTAAAACGTTACTATGAGTAACATTTTAAATTTGCAGGATTTGATTCTGCATTTGCAGGGTTGACATGATTGGATTCTCAATAAACGTTATTGTGAGTAACGTTTTACACGTAAAACGTTACTCACAGTAACGTTTATTCATTTAACGTCGTCAGTTCCGTCAGTTTTTGTCCGTTGAATTTTTAAAATAAAAATAACCTAAAACGTTACCATGAAGTACGTTTATACTACTTTTGTAAAAAATTTAAAAAGCGTATTAGTTTGGTGAATTGGTTTTTTAAATAGCTTATTTTGGTCAAAACTTCTGTATATAATCTAATGATAAGAATGCTATCACATTCTTACGAAGAAACACATAAGAATGCTATATCTTTGCAAATTTTACTGTGTCCTTCCCATCATGACCTTTGCTGAAGAAGATGTTGGTGTAATCCGCATAAAGAATTTGCTTGTAAATTGGTTTCTCTCCATTCTGTTGCACTTCTTTTAAAGGACCAATAACGCTTGTAGCCTTTGGATGCAAGAAAATTGGTACAGAAACCCTATTGTTGCTCCCATTAGCAATCACACAATGTTCAACACTCTTGTATTTGTCATTGCTCATTATTTGAAGTGCATCACCAATATTGATTACTAGAGCCCCGTTAACCGGAGGTATATGAATCCAAACATTATTAATGTCATTTTTTTTCACATACAGCCCACCGATTTCATCTTGAAGAAGAAGAGTAATTGTTGAGATATCAGAATGACGTCCTACTCCAATTGAAAGGTCTGGATTGGGACATTTTGGATATTAATTAAAGTTAATTCTCTTTAAACCCATTAAAAGTTCCTCTGTTTCTTCATCAATCTCTTTTACATTCAATCCTCCCATTAGCAACCTCAAAATCTTCCTTATAACAGTATCACAACTCTTCAAGTATTCAAGTGCTTCTTCCCTAAAAAAAAAACATTCATAGTAACTATTAGTAAGTAGAGCCGTCAATATGGATTAGGCCCCGTTGGGATATTTCATAGTAACTATTAGAGGATATTTATACTCATGTTTGAAAAAGAATAAACGCAAAGGAAGGCAAACCTGCAAGAAGTAGGCCAAAATGAAATAGCTTCATCATCAGAAATATGGACAAGAGAAAGATAATCTCTCCAGCTCAATGTCTTCTCGGCTTCAGGATTAAAGCTTGTTGCATACCTCACATTACTCGAAAGTGAATTTGTATACTTCTTTTTTTCATTAGTTGGTAAATTGAAGAAACGATGGCTCGTCTCTTTTATATTGTCAAGAACTTCAATAGGATCTCCATGATTGATACTTGAAAGAAACCCCAGTTTTGTGCTGCCTTGCAAATTTGATCAGCCACCTTTGGATCTTCCCAATAGGATGCGTCAATTAATGGGATTGAATCATCGGTTATTACAATGCTCGTAGTGATTCGTTCTTCGAGTGGTTGAATATATTGTTTGGGAAGTGCTTGAATTCCTATATCACATAGGCCCTTAACTCCATGTCCTTCATTCACAACAAAATCAAACAATTTCTCAGAGTTTGAAAGAATTTTGGAAAGAGGTGCAATCATTATTATGAAAGAAAAACCTGATGTATTGTAAGAAAAGGAGATGAATGAAAATTTGCAATTGAATTACTTAATTTATAGGGGCTTTAAGTTGATGTAGGGGAAGTAAAGAAAATGACCGAAAGTCTATTATGGGTGTGTTTGGTAGGAAGGAAATTTCCTTGAAAACAAGTAGATTTCAGACTTACTTTCTCCTGTTTAGTTGGCAGTAGAAAATTATTTCCGAAAAATATTTTTAGTATTTGATTTGTGAATGAATTTTTTTAAGAAAATATCTTTTATTTTTTACTAGAGAGTAGAAAATACTTTTTAGAAAAATGATTCCTGACTCGGAAACTAATCTCGATAGTCGATCTCGGACATGATCCCGACATGCGAACTAGGACACAACCTCAATGACTAATTAAAACTCTGATCATGAGATCTGACAAATGACATGACCTCGACTTTTGATTCGATACCTGACATTCGAAATGGGAATGAATATCTGACCCAGGACCTGACCCCGACGGTCGAACTTGAACCGATCGATCAATTCGGATTTCGACTTAGACATTCGAATCGAGATCCGACTTCAAAATCAGGACTCAACCCCGACAACCAACAATCGATGCAAGACCAAAGATTCAACTTTCGAATTGGAATTTCAATCCCAACTTTCAAAATTTGGATCCAACTACACCTAACGTTCAAACTGGAATTTTAATTTTTTTTTTAAGAAAACAAAATCTTAAATTTCTTTTGTGTGGGGAAGGGGGGCTGGTAAGGGAGTTGAGGTAGGGTGGGATAAAAAATAAAATTAATAAAATTTGAAAATATTTATCAAAAACAATTTTTTAATTTTGTGGGACTGGTTGGGAGGGTGGGGGGTCAGGGTAGGATGGGGTAAAAAGTAAAATTTTAAAAATTTGAAATTATTTTTCAAAAACAAACTTTTAATTTTTTTTTCATTTGGGGGTGGGGGGGTGCTGGTAGGGGGTTGGGGTAGGTGTGGGTTAAAGAAAATGAATATTTTAATTTTTCGAAAAGTTTTAATTATTTTTGTGGCGGTAGGGTTAGTCATGTGTTGGGTGGGGTAAAAAAATAAAAAAATTTAACTATTTTTTAAAAATAAAAATTTAAATTGTTACTCCCTCCGTTTCAAAAAGATTGGTCTGGTTTGACTTGGCACGAAATTTAAGAAATTAAAGAAGACTTTTGAATCTTGTGGTCCTAAATTAAAGTTATGTCAAATGTACAAAATTGCCCTTAATCTTGTGGTCTTAAACATGCCACGTGGAAAACAAAAAGTAAAATGTTACCAAAAAAGGAAAGAGGTCATTTTTTTTGAAACTGACTAAAAAGGAAAGGAGGTCATTCTTTGTGAAACGGAGGGAGTAATTTTTTTTGTTGGGGAAGGGGCTGGTTTGGGTAGGGGTAAAAGAAATTGATTTTCTTTTTTGAAAGGGGAGGGTCGGGGTATGATGTGAGTTAAAAAAAATTATAATTTTAGGTTGGAAGAGAGTTTTGAAAAATGTTTTCCTTAATTTTTGAAGAGAAGTCATTTTCCTTAAATTCAAGGAAAATAAGTTGATTTGAAAAATATTTTCTAAAACATTTAAGCTCACCAAACATGAGAAAATTGAAAAATATTTTCCAAAAAATGTTTTCTTTCCTGCCAAACACTCCCTAAAACCGTAAAATATTGCAGATTACTTAATTTAGAAGGGGTTTAAAGGGCTTTAAATTGATGTAGGGGAAGTAAAGGAAATAACCGAAATATTGCAAATTGGTCTATTTAAGTACATAGCTGTCTTTGAATGGCACATTTAATTCCATCTATTAAAATTCCAAAAAGAGAGTCCTCATTGAACTTTCCAAACTTTATTAGCAATTAGAATTAGTGTTTAAAGTTTAATGGTTTCTCCGTTGTTGGCAAATTGACTACGGAGACGAAACTAAGATTTCAACTTTATGATTCTAAATTTTCTAAGGAAAAATTACTTAACTACACACCATTTATTATCATATTTTCTGATTTTCCCTATCATTTCAAAAAATATCAAAAATCCTTTCTTTTCCTCCCATCATCCCCTTTTCCGGATACATTAATTTGAAATCTCATACCCATGATTTTCTTTCCTTTTTTTATGCCACAAATCTCTCCATAATTACATCAATTAATCTATTTTTGAACTCAAATCTTTTCTATTTACAATTAATGATTTCAAATTATTCAAGAGGTAGATTTCTTTCCATCACTTCAATTTATGATTTCTTTTATTATTATTTTTAATTTTTTCATTTAAAAAAATAAAAATAAAATTACCTCCTCCCCCCTGCCCCCATTGAAATCTTATTGAACCTTTGCAATTTTAGTTAATCATATTGTCGTAGAAAATTTTTCTTGAAAAATATTTATTTTCTTTTAATGTATCTACTATTGAAAAACGTTCAAAAAAAGTAAAAAAAGTTGGATCTGCTATTGCACGACCATCACTATCAAAGATACAAATTTTTAATGTATCTCATTTGTTTTGAGTCTTAAATTAATTTTTGTTAGTGTTATCATTGATCCGATACATCACTGCTACAATAACCTTTGTTTTATGCAATGTATAATGTTCATATTTAAGGTATTGATACATAACTCTAATGTTGTTGAATCTTCTATTAGTGTTTATCATGTTCAGTATAAATGTACTTGATGCATAAACTTTGTGTTATCTATCACACACACACACAAAAGAAGCTATTTGGAATAATAACATGTATACTGTTTTTTAAAAATTTTAAAATATAGTATTTCTCAAACAAAATAAGATACATAAATAATAATGTATCATGACTAATTTTTTAGTTATGATACGTAAATTCGAATTTATACTAAATGTATCTAATACATAATAATTACCAAACAATAATGTATTGATCTCAAACCTAAAATCTTATGGGCAACACTTTCTTATTTAATGTATCTAGTAGAAATACAACACTTATCAATTTAAATTAAAAGGATCTTCATGATGTATCTTCTCAAAATTTTCAATAATTTTGAATCAAATTTGAAAGGATTTTCAATGAACTAGGAGAATAATTTTGAAACTCAAAATTTTCAACAATTTTGAATCAAATCTGAAAGGATCTTCAATCAAATGGGAGAAGAATTTTAAATCTCAAAAGTTTCAACAATCTTGAATCAAAATCGAAAGGATATTCGATGAACTTGAAGATTCACAAAAGAAATCGTTTGTACAACAACAATTCCATTACTTTTGTATCCTTCATAACTCACCTAGCTAATCCGAAATTTCGACAAAAGTTTTTATGAAACAGAGAGAATGATGAACAAGAAGAAGAAATTTAATTTTTAAATTTTTTGGTTTGTTACATTATATATGATTGAATTCTTGACAATAATTTGGAATGGAATAGCGCAATTTGTGGGATCTTAATTTGATTTTCAGTTTTTTTTTTCCTTAATTAGTGCAACAGATGGATATTATGAGATCTTAATTTAATTTTTCAGCTTTTTTTCCCTTAATAAGTGCAACAGATTGATACATAATGTATCAACAATAATGTATCCGGATCCTTAATTATGTATCCATAATGCCTAAAAAATATGGGATTTGTGTAATTAGAAAAATAATAGGGATATAAGGTAATTTAGGTTTTACACTATGAGATTTAGGTAAGTTATACATTTTATAATGGTAAATTTAAGGAATATTAATCGAGTTCTAAATTTAATATTTATACAGTTTTAATAAATTTATTAATATAAATACAATATTTAAGTGAAATCTATTAGATACCGCATGAAGGCTACTAGCTCCATCCATGACCAGAGACGAATCAAGGATTTGAAAACTTCGGGTGCACCAATATTATCAATAAAACTAATGAAAAAGGATTTTAGCTGGATTTGAACCCTGGTCTCAGAGGTGGTTTTTCTTGCTTTATACCAACAACACAATGATATTCCCAGTGGCGGAGTTAGAAATTTTAATAAGGGGGTTCAAAATCTGAGAAGTAAACACACGAACTAGTGGAAGGGGGTTCGACATCTATTATACATACCTAAAAAATAATTTAACCATATATAAATAGTAATATTTTTCGCCGAGGGCGTTCGGATGAACCCCCTCATTATATGCTGCCTCCGCCCCTGGATACTCCTATCCTTTTTATGGGTGCACTATTAACTTTATCTTAATTTCTGTCAATTTCTTAAAATAGATATATACATATATACATATGATTTTTTTTAAGTTAGCGAATGTACGTACACTCCTAATAAGTTTGTGCCTCTGCCTCTGTCCATGACCCACCATCTTGGTCTTGAATGACTTATGGGAAAACATACTTCCGTTTCATTTATTTTTCTAAACACGTTGCAAGAAAATTCCAAAAAAAAAAATGTCACATACATACACTATATAAATTTGACAAGGGACTTGGAAAGTGAACAAAATTACAGCTGCATGTTCACACATAGATATTATTACGTGATTTAACAAAGTAAAACACATGTTAATTAATTAAAATTAAGTAAAATCAACTGTAAATTTAAATGTGCATGTATTGGATTGGTAAATACACATGGTGCGGGTAAGTTTTACCTCAATATTTTGATTTTTGAAAAATTCTAGTTCCTCAATAAATTGGGTATTTTTTTCGGGCTCCTTTTTACTTTGTGGAAAAGAAACACGCATAGTATTATTAAATATTAAAAGTTGCTATTATTAAACTAGTGTTGCTAAGTGTTTGGTGTGAATGAAAAGTGTTCTCGATGGAAAATGATTTTCTAAAAAATAATATTTTTTTTTGAAAAATAAGTGAGTTTCTTACTTATTTTCTAGTGTTTGGTAAATAAGCAAGAAAATATTATCCTTGGCATATTTATATGTTGTCTAGTAAAATCTTATGGAGGCGGCCAGGTGGGTAGGGATGGAGAGTGGGGATTTGAGGGGTAGCGGGGGTGCGAAGGCCAAGGGGTGAAGGTTGGGTGGGTGGGGAGGAATAAACTTGGAACGTCACTTATGCAACTTATTTTTCCTACTTCCTTTAGGGATGTTATATATTTTCCTCATTTTTAAGGAGCTTGTTTTCCTAGTGAAAATATTTTCTAAATATTTTTTTATTCTTCAAAATTTTCACCCAAGAAACTTCATCAATTGCTTCGCAAATGAGTTGTTGCATTCGCCGATTAAGGTTCTCAAATTCCCAATTGAGGGGAATTTCGATTAAGACCGATGCAATTTTGGTAAATTTATCTATGTAAAAGGTGAAACTCGAAATCTTTTTCAAATTGAATTGAAATTTCTAGCAGTAGAAACTGCATGAATTTTGCTTCTTAGTTGTTCGTTGCCAGGGCCAGATGAATTTTTGGTAAATTCAACAATCCAGAAGGCGAACCTCAGAGTTTTTTGGCATTGGATTGAAATTTATAGCATATTTGAATATATGAATAAGATTGGACGTATGTGAATATTTGAAGGTTTTAAGATTTGAAGGTCTTAAGATTTGAAGGTTATAAGATTTAAAGATTTTATTAAAATTATATCAAAATTATATTAAATATAAATGACAGTTGTAATATAATTTGGATTCAATATCATACATTGTTATGACTTAGATAGTTTGTTATTCCAGAACATAACTAATAGATTCCTAATAACATAAACTAATTTAAATAGTACTTAATTGTTTGAAATTCAGGTATAACAATTATAATGTATTATAATACATGCACAATATATTTTTAATATCATATTACACATATCACTCATTTTCTTAGTGATGTAAATTAGAAAAATTTATAAGGCACAATTAATACATGCTTTACTCATGAACAATCCATTTATAATACATATTGCAAACATCACTCCTACTTAGTGATACCAACTAGAATAATTTATAAAATACATTTATAATTTATACTATATTAGAAACATTGAAGGTCCTTAGAAATATTGTATTAACTTTTTGCCCTTCATTAAAAGACTTTGTTTTAGACAAAATTGTTTTTTCACCCTTTTCCAATTTTAACTATATTTACATGTAACATAAATCCTCAATTAATCATAATAAATGCTCACGTCATAAATCCTAAACTAATTGGCTTGGACATCGTCTACATTAATCCTAATTATATGATGAGAGGTTTAGTTCTAAATATGGTAAAATTTTAATTTATACCTGTCATGATCCAACTCACTAAGTCGTACATGCACTACTCTAACACCAAGATAGGAGAAACCTTATCATCCAATTTAAAAACATCTTCAAAATAAACCTAAAACTCAAATGTAGGAATCATCTTTTTATAATTAGCCAAAAATCCTCCATAGGAACTAGTCTAAATAGGTCAAAGAGCTGCTAAAAGAGTACAATGTATAAAAGGGAATAAGAAGGAGATCATCATCGTCTTCACCAAAGTAACTTTATTGGAAATCCTGCAACCAGACTATGCCAAGTGGCATAACAAGAGTAGTATCAATACAAACAACATGTATTGGTAGACATCATCGATCGACCCAAATCAACCGCATAATATCATGCACACACTAAAGAACAAGAAACTTAAAAATGCAATTAGGACCCATACACTTCACCTCAAGTCACCCACCTCCTTCTGCTACCAACTCCAACCTCTAATTCATTCGACCCTCACATCCGATCATAACCTAACCCTTCTACCCCATAGAGTTTCTCAACGCATACACAAGACCACTACTTATTTTGTTACTCAGTTTACTATTCTTCCCAAGCTCTCATGTCAACTCCTTACCTTACGATGCTCCAATGGTATGAGTGTGTGTATATATATATATATATATATATATATATATATAGATATATATAGAAGCACAATTATAAATGTAATGGCCACTGTGGTCATTTGCGTATTTTTGTGTGCTTTTCCTATTTTGTCCCTTCCATAGCTTCCTCGTAGCTTTTGTGTGGTTTTGGGTTGGGTGGCATGCATCCCAACGATGTTGGGAGATTTTGGTGCGAGCTTTGAACTTTTGGGTATTTTTGAAGTGAAATAGTTGGCTTTAGTCAACATCCAGAGAATATGATATCGTGCGAGAATTCCGTCAGTTCCATGTAGTAGGATGGTTGGTTTGGGTCCCGAGGCCTTTCACATGAGTTTAAGCCATTAGGCGTTTTAACTATGAAAGTTTGGCCAAAGTTGACTTCGATCAATATTCTTGGTAAACGTGCTTCGATAAGAATTCTATAACGTGGTTAGCTCTAGAATACCGAGTTTGGTCTAGAAAAACCTTTGGTTTGGATCCTGAGGTGATTGGATGATTTTGTGACGTTTGTCACTTTTTGTGTGTTTTCCTTGTAAGTTGACTAGGGTCAACATTCAATTGAGAAGACCTCCATTGGTGGTTTCATCGATTTCGTTAAGTTTGCAATTTATTTTTGGTTCGATAGCATAATTCGTTTGCATTCATAGGGTTCTCATTGAATCCCGAGCCACCATTGTGGAGTTTCCCCAACTTAGAACTGTACTGATGCAGTTCTGTTGGTGCAACATTATTTTGTGTTCTTCACCTTCGTAGGCCCTTGGCCGAATTCTTAAGTGTTGGTTGATCTTGCCTCCGCATTCGCCAAAGGAGCTCTGCATTCACGGAGTGTGTTGATCTTTGGCCTCATGTTCACAAGAAGATCTCCTTGTTCATGGGATGTGCTGGCTTTTGGCCTCCACGTTCGTGGTGGAGCAGCTCCGTGTTCACAGAGAGTAATATGCTTGGCAGTTGTAAAATAGATCAGCACATTTTTCTATTGTATTTTCTTAAAAGAACTTAGTCTTGGAGTGAGTTTAGAGAGCTTTTCTTGGAGATTTTTGGTGGTGATTATTGGGTCTTGTCGGGTAATTGTACATGTGGGCACGCCTCAGGGTCGATATATCTTTTGCTTAACTAGGTAAATCCTATCAAAATCCCTCTTAATTACCCATTTTTGTTTCTTAGAGCTGAAAATTGGTGGGGGTTGTTTTGGCTTGATTGCTGCTTGGATTGTGCTCATTTTCAGAGCACAAGTTCCTTGAGATGCTTGGAACTTTGTGACTAGTCAATTTTGTGATTCCATGTGTGGGTCCCATGATTGTGTTTTTGGGTCATTTCTATGTTTTCGAATTCCTATATGGATAATATGGGTATCAATTTGCTTGTTTTGGCATTCTCATCATGTTTTGATAGTGTGGCAACATTTGAAGGCGCTACTAAAGGGAAAATTTATGGAATAGAGGTACGGGTGAGATTTCAGCCTCGACATTTCGGCATCGTTTGAAAGCCCATCCAAAAGGAACTATGGAATATTCACCTTTATTACACGTATGTGATTAAATTATACGATATTCATTTTTGTTTTATTACAATACATTATGTATGTCACAGAATATTCTTGAAACACATTACACTATACAATATATTACTTGAGTACACTATTCATATATTAATTGGCTTAGTATATAATCTAATGATTAGAAAGTTGTCACATTCTTATGGAGAAACACATATTATACTTTATTAGCACAAAAAATAGAAATTATGACAAAAATAAGTCTATATCTTTGCCAACTCTATTGTGTCCTTTCCATCATGACCTTTGTTGAAGAAGATGTTGGTGTAATCCGCATAAAGAATTTGCTTGTAAATTGGTTTCTCTCCATTCTGTAGCACTTCTTTTAAAGGACCAATAACACTTGTTGCCTTTGGATGCAAGAAAATTGGTACAGAAACCCTATTGTTGCTCCCATTAGCAATCACACAATGTTCAACACTCTTGTATTTGTCATTGCTCATTATTTGAAGTGCATCACCAATATTGATTACTAGAGCCCCGTTAACCGGAGGTATATGAATCCAAACATTAGTCTCATGTTTTTTCACATACAGCCCACCGATATCGTCTTGAAGAAGAACAGTGATTGTTGAGATATCAGAATGACGTCCTACTCCAACTGAAAGCTCCGGATTGGGACATTTTGGATAGTAATTAAAGTTTATTCTCTTTAAACCCATTAAAAGTTCCTCTTTTTCTTCATCAATCTCTCTTACATTCAATCCTCCCATTAGCAACTTCAAAATCTTCCTTATAACAGTATCACAACTCTTCAAGTATTCAAGCGCTTCTTCCCTTAAAAAAAAAACATTTCATAGTAACAATTGAATATGTTTATAAAATATGTACTACATAAAATAAAAATTCTCTAAAATTTCTAGAGATTTACTACATAGGCCTATATGAGTTAGCCCGGATGAAGTGAGACATCCCATTGACAGTTCTATTAGTAAGTACTCTGAGGGTATTTCATAATTTCTTTTTATGATGTGACTACATATTTATACTCGTTTCTTTAAAAAAAAGAAAAATGCAAAGGAAAACAAACCTGCAAGAAGTAGGCCAAAATGAAGTAGCTTCATCATCAGAAATATGGACAAGAGAAAGATAATCTCTCCATCCCAATGTCTTCTCAGCTTCAGGAGTAAAGCTTGTTCCATACCTCACATTACTCGAAACTGAATTCTCTTTTGTATATTTTTTCTTTTCCTTAGTTGGTAAATTGAAGAAACGATGGCTCGTCTCTTTTATATTGTCAAGAACTTCAATAGAAACTCCATGATTGATAACTTGAAAGAAGCCCCAATTTTGTGCTGCTTCGCAAATTTGATCAGCCACCTTTGGATCATCCCAATTGGATGCATCAATTATTGGGATTGAATCATCGGTTATTACAATGCTCGTAGTGATTCGTTCTTCGAGTGGTTGAATATATTGCTTGGGAAGTGATTGAATTCCTATATCACAAAGGCCCTTAACTCCATGCCCTTCATTCACAACAAAATCAAACACTTTCTCTGAGTTTGAAAGAATTTTGGGCAAAGGTGCAATCATTATTAAGATTTATATAAATTAATTAATTAAGAAAAAGAAAAGGAGATGAATGAAAATTTGCAATTGAATTACTCAATTTATAGTGGCTTTAAGTCAACATTAAACAGTAAAATATCATTGCAAATTGGTCTATTTAAGAAAATTGTAGTCTTTGAATGACTTATGGAATAACATACTTCCGTTTCATTTATTTTTCTAAACACGCTGCAAGAAAATTTCAAAAAAAAGTCACATGCATCCACAATTTCTGACTTTTATTTAATGAGTTGTCGTTTTTTGATGATTTAGACACCATCTAATTTCATCAAATTCTATCCATATAGGTCTACTATACTAGCTAGTAGAGTAGTGGTATATGGTTCATGCTAAGCACGAGCTAATATTTATATTATGGGAAAAAAGATAAATATACTCTCGAACTATCGTAAATGGTATGCAGATACCATTCGTCATATTTTTGGGATATTGGTACCCCTACCGTCCAAAAACTAGAGCATATATATGCCTTTCACTCTAACATAATACTAAATAGGGACACGTGGCGCAATCTTATCCCTTGATAAATGTCGGGTCGGTGGATAAGATTATGACACGTGTATGTCCGTTAGTAAAAAGGGTATATATGGTCTAGTTTTTGGATGGCAGGAGCACCAATGTTCCATAAGTATGACGGAGGGTATTTGCATACCATTTACGATAGTTCAGGGATATATTTATCTTTTTTCCCTTATATTATTTGTGTCTCGATTTATGTGACATATTTTTTTTCTTTTATTACTTTAAAAGTATGTCAGTTTGTTTTTATTTTCAAACAATTTAACTTTAAAATTTCTAATTTATTCTTAATAAAATGATTTATAACGATCACAAATATGTGAGACTTATTTTAGAATACAAATAAAAAAATTGTTTTCTTTTTCAAACTTTTATATCTGGTCAAATATTATTACATAAATTGAAATGAACAATATAAATTTAAATTTTACATTTCTCATTAATTAGATCAATAATTTACATTTCTCCTTCATCATAGTTTAATAAAATTTACATTTCTCGGTAACTAAGAAGTTGGGATAACCAGTAGCAAAACAAAGATAAAGAAAGGAAGGATAAAGAAGGAAGTGAAGAATGACTTTAAGCATCTTTAAAAGGTATAAAAATGCGGCTTTATTTATAAGAAAGTACAAAACAACTATAGTAATAAAATACAATATCAAGGACAAAATATAAATTTGAAAATGGCAAAGGGCCAAATATACGTATGTACAATAAGAAATAGTTTAAATATATCCTTAATTCTATTTTTGGGCTAAATATACCCTTTCGTTATACTTTGGGACTAAATATACCCTTATGATTAATTGATGACACGTGGACGGCCAAGATTAAAACAACTATTCAATTTAATATAAATCAAATTCGGATATAGCTTGCCCCGCCCCTCCCCGACCCACCCAATAATTTAACCCGACCTAACTTAATGTCCGATTGAGTTCTCTCCGAAAACCTACTTCAACTTTAACTTCTTAAATTGCTGCACTTTTTCACGCCGCAGCAAACGCTGGCGTTTTTATTGCAGCAGTCCACTTGCTCTTTGGAATCCATAGTTGGTGTACGAAGTCTTGTATATGAGCCTACTGATGAAGATGATGAAAGGAGCATGCGGAAAACACGCCACCACATAATCATAGCCTTAGACTTATTTTGTAGACTAAGATATTTGTGTATAATTTATGACTTGTGTTGTGGTTTATGAATTCTGGAGAGAACTCAATCAAATGTTAAGTTTCTTGGTTGAAAGATAAATTGGGTGGGTCAATAGATTAGGTCGGGTTAAATTATTGGGCGGGGCGGGTTATATCCGAATTTGATTTATTTTAATTGAATAGTTTTTTTAATCTTGGCCATTCATGTGTCGTCATTTAATCATAAGGGTATATTTAGCCCCAAAGTACAACGAAAAAAGTATATTTAACCCAAAAGTATGACTAGGGATATATTTAAACTATTGAAAAGTACTGTAGTTGGAGCACTTCAAGCATTTTAAGAAAGCATCAAAAGATGGCTTTATTTATAAAAATGTACAAAATAAGTAAAGTAATAAAATAGAATATCAAAGGCAAAATACAAATCTACTTCTACTTACACTAATATATAAGCGTGGAAAGTGGAAACCACATATATAAGTGTTGCAGACATGTTGAGAATCACAGTTATCCACACTTATATATTACACTAGTAAAAGTATATTGAAGTAGAAGTAGAAGTGTGTGTATATATATCTAATGACAAGGGACTTGGAAAATGAACATAATCACAACTGTATATTCACACATAAATAAGTATATACTTATAACAATACATATAGCTAAACCAGTATTTTGTTTTTTGAACATATAGAAATACGCATAGCATTAGAATAATAGAAGTTACTACTCCCTCCGTTTCACAAAGAATGACCTAGTTTGACTTGGCACGAAGTTTAAGAAAATAAAGAAGACTTTTGAATATTGTGGTCCTAAATTAAAGTTATGTTAGACGTACAAAATTGCCCTTTAATCTTGTGGCCTTAAATATGTCACGTGGAAAGCTGAAAGTAAAATGTTACCAAAAAAATAAAAAGGTCATTCTTTTTTAAACGGATGGAGTATTATTAAACAAAACATGATCCTGAACTTGGCATCAATTGACAACTATAACCTTAAACTTTTGTAACAACCCGCTAGGTCGTTTTGAGTTGTAGAGTTTTTTCTTCCATAAAAGACCCTTTCGGTAAAATTTTAAATGAGAATTTTGAGCTATTGATTTAACTAAGACTATTTAATTAGCGAATAAATTTAAAATAGTTCATTTAGTTGGTGGTTAATGGGCTAAGTCCATAATTTATTTTAATATCCAAGTAATTTGGCTCATGTAAAGAGATGAATCAAGATTAATTGAGGGCTTATAATTCTTTGTCATACCACAATCCACTTAAACTTATATCTACACACGACGAAGAGAACTATCGCATTACTAGAACAAGAACGGAAGTTTCCAGGCAAAGAAAAAAATAGCTACACCTTAATATTGCCGTTTATGTATGTATTGGATGATTAGATATTATATTTGGTTTATGGGTAGGCATATGTGGTAGAAATTGTTGCCAAGGAATCACTGATAGGTTAATAATTAACCATTAATGACTATTGACCAGTGGTATAAGTTTTCAGTTGGAAAAAAAGGGGTAAATGGAATCAATTTTTGGAGTTTATTGTTACTGCACACGTGATGGTTGTTGATGGGGGTAAATAGTTGTTAGCTATAGGAAATTAATTGTTGGCAAAGCAAGGATAATTGCATAATTGGATTCGGTGAAATTCTGTTAATGTTAAGGTTACAGGTGATGAAATTATGGATTTTAGTTTTGGAATTTTTTTCAATGGTTATTATTTATAATTGAAGTTTTAATATATGACTATCATTAGAGTTATGTTATTTTGAGGAATTAAGACTTAACCCTAAGCTTGAGATTTAGGGAATTGATTATATTTTTGGATGAGTTTGTGGATTTAGGATAGACATATAGTAATATGGGTGTCTACGAACTTGTTTACTTATAAATAATGACTATTTGATAGATTGAGAACATTCTAAAGCTTTACAAAAGGAAAATGTAAAATCTTGAGGATTCGTGACACGTGTTCGACATTCAAGGTATGTTAAGATTTTCAGACTTTGTTGGAGGACGTTTTCCTAATTAAAGATTAAAAATGAAATAGACAATTGGTAAGGGAGAAAGATGTGGGTCTCGTACCAATGGTGTGACGGGCATTGGTACGAGTACCAGTGTTATAAAGGGAAAGTTTATTACTATAGCATGCAGATTATAATCCGAGAATGCCAAAGCATATGAGCATTGACTAATGTATTATTGACTTGAATTATTTTGTGTGATTGTGTTTCTTTATTGAACCCGTATATATATTATAGTTGAGGTGGTTATATATCATGCCGATCTTTGATTGATTGAGATGCATCATCATCCCCTTTTATTGAAATCTTATTATGCACATGCATTGACATGAGATTGAGTATAAGTTGGGCACGTGGAGATCATCTGTGTTGGAGATTGTGAGATGTTAAGATTATAATTTGGGAACGTGGAGATCGTCCGCGTAGAAATATTTGATTTTATGATAGTGTGTTGAGATCGTCCGCACAGACACATGGAGATTGTTCGTGTCGGTATATGGACCTCGCGAGTCCCCCATAGGTCATGAACTATCGATGTATTTTCGGGGAGTATCATGTATATACGGTTGAGAGAGTATTTGGCATCTGAGGCATATCATTTCATGGTGTCACAATGCATTTCATCCCTTATTCTTGTTGATTATGTGCTTTATTGGTGGTTGGACATTGCGTGATATTTGATTATCCGTATTTGATGAAACCTGACTGGTAAGTATAACATAGATTTGTATAAGTAAAAGATGATTTTCTTATATGAACTCCTGTCACTACTTCTTCGTTGTCGGTCTGTGAGATATACTGGGTACACGTGATTTCGTACTCATACTACACTTGTTGCACTCTTTGTGGTGTAGATTCGATTTCGAATACTAGCACATCTCGTGGAGTTTTTTGAGTCCGAGCTTGGAGTATCTTGGAGTTGTGGTGAGCTGCTTAGTTGTTCCGTAGCCCACACCTCGCTCTACTTTATTATTTATTTTGTTGCTTTTGTATTCAGACAAGATATCTCTTATGTTTAGGCTTGTCATTTTAGTTTCAGACTTGCACCGTATCTTAGAAGCTCTTGTACTTATGACACCGATTCTTGGGGTGGTATTTTAGCTTTTGGTATTTCGTATTTATGAAGGACTTAGTTTTGGAGATATTTTACTCGTTGTTAATCATTTCACCTCATTATTTAGTTAAATTGGTAAAATTATTGGGTTTTCTTACCTATCAATTGGGAACATAGGTGCCATCACGACTTGTAAATCTGGATCGTGACAACTTTGCCAGTGCACAAGTCGGCACTTCAACTATTCAAAAATTTAACAATTAAACACTCGAATCCTATATGGCAAAGTGCGTGAAACACACTTCAATTAGGTGCGTCAGTGGTAAAAATAAAGTCCCCAACGGTCAAAAAAATGCTTAACTGACAATTATACCTTAATGAATCTCTTTTATATATGTCTCTATTTTTAAAATCAAAATCTCACGTTATTCTCTTCCTTCTAATTTCTTCAATAGTTATTGTCATCTTCCTCTCTTTCTTCACAATTTTTTCCTCATTGAAATGATATCAAACTATTTTCGTCATTGTGGAAAAAAAGCTTTAATGAAGATTTCTTAGGGTAGTAGGGTCTTCAACATAAAAAGCTTCAATTTCATCATACCCAACATCTTTTGCATCAGATTTCATTTCGATAAAAAAGAAGTGGTCCTTGTCTATGTTAAATATAATATTGTCCAATTTCAAAACATATTGACCTTTATAAAAGCGACCTCCATGATGAAAAAAAACAATAAAGTGACCCATATGTTCAATACTGTGAAAAAAGACCAAATTTACAGTTGTGGTAAGAAAATCATAATTATTATATAAATTTATCAAAAAAAAAATTCAAAAGGGGAAACTAAACATACCTCGACTAAATTGAGGAAGAAGAATAGATAGACATCCAAGTACATGAAATTTCAACACAAGTTTTGAACAATTTTACCTTTGATTCGAAGGATGAAACGTAGAGACTTAGAGTTAGGGTTCTTAGAGAAGAAAGAGGAAAACGTTGTGTTCTAAGTGAATTAGTTCTTTTCACTTTCACTATTGCATTTAACTATTGTATTTATTTTATTTTTATTTTCATTTTTTAATTGAAGAATCGATGTGTTTGATCTCGAGTCTTCTACGATTGAGTTTTGAAAAGTTGGTTTTGAACTTTGAGTTAAAAGTTGAGAATTTGGTAAGTTTTGAGATTGAAAAGCTAAGTTGTTAAGAAAGTGGTTTTCAATATCTTTTCAAGTTTCAAGTGTCGCAATGGTATTTCATCGATTCCACCTATCTCGAAATGTGAAATCTGATCGGGGAGAGTTGCTGGTTTTAGATTCTGAGTCTTTTTGATTATTTAAGGTCCTAAGTTGTGAAATTGTGAAATTTAAGTCTTTCAGTTGACTTTGGTCAATATTCGGGGTTCAAATGTTTGGATCGGAATTCTGAGTTGGTTTCGGGGGATGAGTTTAGGCCTAGGTGAGGTCTTGGTTGATTTTTGAGAGGTTTCGAGCTTGCTTTAGCCTTTTAGGCATTGAGTTTGTTTCTTGTGGTTTTCACAGACGTGGGTCAAGGAGATCGCAGATGCATTTTTTGACGTTCCATTGAGTCTGAAACGTTGAGTATAATCGATTTACATATGTGGTTTGTGCGTACGGGGTTTTGAACGAATTTCGAGGGTCATGTCGATGTTTTGAGAGTTGGCTGAGTTGCTAGTGTAAAAGCAAAGGTTAGTCGCTTAAGGTACCTTCGTAGAAGCGAGAGCTTCGTTACTTTTTCGAGAGCTGCATTTTTAGTAGGTCATTTTCGCGACATCTGAGAGGATTTTTGGCCTGTCATTTCGGGGTCTAAGCCCCATTTTGTTATTTTTGAGTGTTGGGAGTTTAGGGTGGTGATTTGGACCAGATTTTCAAGGAAAAACTTTTGGGTAATGATTCTTAACTCTAATTCTTCAATTACCCTTCTTTTTTTTATGGATTTATGTGTTCAAATCAAGCTTTAGAAATTAGAAATCTGGGTTATCTTCAAGAACCCAAGAAATTAGTAAAATGGGAATTTTGAACTGATTATAAGTCCCTTTTCAAAATGATTTTCCCTAATGAGTTCCTAAATTCTTGAGCAATGTTTTCAAGTATTAAATTTTGGATTCAAATCTTATTTTCGGAATTGGATTTTGTGTTGATTAACCCACTTTTCAAGAGGATTGATGTGCATATTGTTGTTTCTGAAAATTTATTGTGAATACTTGCTTGTGCATAGCTTGTGTGGTTTTGAAAGTGATTTGGAAGGGGAAGACTCAACTCTTGGAGTGATTGTTGATTGATTTAAGGCAAGTGATCTCCTAAACCTCATATTCTAGTAGAATTCATGTACTTCCTTCGTTTCTTGTGTGTTGGGAGTAATGTGGATGAGGTTTAAATTGTCCACTTGATACATCTAAATGAATAAAAAAGGTTCAAATGAAAAATACTGTGTGATGAACATGGTGATATGAATTGCCTTATTATGACCCTTGTTGATTGATTGATGAAATGCTTGAAAGCATGAATGTGGACTTGAATTGTGTGAATTGTTGTCTCTTTTGTATGGTGTGATATTGCTTGTATGCATTGTTTGTGAACACCGTGATGAGACATGGGATGCCTTATGATGTTGAGGTCTTTGCTAACGAACGTTTGATGCTAAGGTCTTTATCGGCGAGTGTTGTGATGCTGAGGTCATTTCTGACAAGTGTTTATAAAGCCGATGGGAAATGGTTCCGCCTAGTGATTTGATATAAAGCTGATGAAAAATGGTTATGGCTAGTGATATTGTGCCGATAGAAATTGGTTCCAGTGAGAGATTGATCATTGTGACTTGATGCATGATGCTTATGTGTGACTTACTTGTTAATTGTGATTGATGTACTTGTTGTGTGTAACTGATTGTGATTGACTTATTTGATTTGTTTAATTGTTGAATTGTGAATATTGGGCCTTGTGAGCCCTATATAGTAGAATTTCTAGGTTAGGCTAATTTCTGTGCAGATTGTGGTTTGAGGAGGTTCGGTTAAATTGTAAGGGGTTTTCGATTTCTAGCTAGATGCCTTGTTTATTAGGTTGCTTGCTGGGTACCATGTTGCGGGTATTCATCCCTTCCTTCTACATGTGTATAGGTTCCGAGCCGAACCCGTGTGATCTTCTTCTTCTCCCGTCATTCAAGGCTCGTTGAAGGACTTGAGAGGTTTGCTTGTCATCTTGGCGGGCCCACTTTTCCTTTTTTTAAGCTTTGTTCTATTTGAGAAGCAAAGACATTTAAGATTTGTATTTATCTTTCGAAATTTTTACTTTCATTAGTGGCTTGTACACGTGACCACCAAATTTTGGGGGTTTTAATAGAATGAATAAGGTTTCCCCCTTTTTCTTGTTGTTGCTTTATTATTTTCCGTATTTTCTTTCATTTTCATTGGGTTGAGACTGATTTGTCTTGGTAGGAATAGACAATTGTCGTCACGTCTATTTTTGAGCCGTGACATTCGCCTCCAAGAACCTTAGTTGGAATTGAACATATCTTGTATAATCCAAATTGAAATTGGACACGTCTTGTAGAGTCCCACAAAATTTCAATGTCTACAAATGTCCCATACTTCAAGTCTTGTCGGAGAGTAGACTTGATGAAACTCAAAGACGAGGCTTGAAGTACTCA
The DNA here is from genome assembly GCF_900185275.1 of Solanum verrucosum. Classification (NCBI taxonomy): domain Eukaryota; kingdom Viridiplantae; phylum Streptophyta; class Magnoliopsida; order Solanales; family Solanaceae; genus Solanum; species Solanum verrucosum. The sequence continues at coordinate 948,584 of NW_026020176.1, forward strand.
TTCTTTCACCTTTGCAATTTTATGGCTTTAGATATACAAATTTGATTTTTGAGAGAAGAGATGAATAGAAGATTTGGTCCCACTAGGCATGTCAATTTGTTTGCAATAAATTTTAAAGGTGATAGAAAATAAATTGCAATCACAAATAAATATGAAGAAACTTGAATATTATTGATAAACATTGTGGGTACAAATTTGTTCCTCCCTTGATTCTTCTCCCTCTTAAGAATTCTTCGTGATTCGAGGGTCGTTAATGACGTATTTTTCTGACTAAGATGATTTGGACTTAATCTCCATAATTTGAGGGCAGTTAGTGGTGCATTTCTCAAACATAGGAGGCTACATCTTGATCTCTTGATGAATATCTCATGAATTTATAGAATTTTTTATATGTCTTTTCAAGGGAATATAGTACCATTTATATAGTATGAACTAGGGTTTATCGTTTATAAGCCTCCAAAAACCTTAGTTGGAATTGAACATACCTTGTAGAATCTTGAAATTTGACACGTCTTATACAGTCCCACAAAATCTTAATGCTTACAAATGTCCTCTGCTTTCAAGAATTGTCAGAGGATAGACTTGATGAAACTCAAAGACGAGGGTTGAAATAATCATTCTTCCACCTTTGCAGTTTTGTGGCTTCATAGATGCAGATTTGATTTGTGAAAGAAGAGATGAATGGCAGATTCGGTCCCACTAGGTGTGCTGATTTATTTGCAACAAATTGTAAATGTGATAGAAAATAAATTGCAATTACAAATAAAATATGAAGAAACATGAATATTATTTATAAACATTATGGGTACAAATCTCTTCCTCGCTTGATTCTTCTCTATCTTAAGAATTCTATGTGATTCGAGGGCCATTAATGGCGTATTTATCGAACTAAGATCATGATTTGTACTTGATCTCCATAATTGGAGGGTCGTTAACAACGTATTTTTCGAACTATGATGATTTGAACTTGATCTCTATAATTCAAGGGCCGTTAGTGACGTATTTCTCGAACTAGGATGAATTGGATTTGATCTCTTTATGAATATTTCATAAATTTGCGAAACACTTGAGATGTCTTTTCAAGGGAATATAATACTCTTTATATAGGCATGACCTATGGTTTAAGGTTAAGTAGTCTCTAAGAATCCTAAGAGGAATCAAACACATCTTCTAGAAACAAATATCTGAAATTGATGACTATTTTTTGACGTATCTAAGTCTAAAATCTAAAGATAACATATCAAGTATCAATTGACCACACTTTTCGATAAAAGCAAATGGAATATTTTATTGAATGTGCTACCAGAACTTGTGTAAACAATGCAAATTTTCAATACAAAAATTAATAAAAAGTTAGAATTAATAAAACTTGGATAAATAATTTGATAAGTTGATATAACGATACCGAAAAAGTTTTGTGCTAAATTTGATAAGTTGATATAATGATTTCTGAATAGTATTTGTTGCTTCAATCTAATGATAACTAGTTGCAATGCTTGAAATTTGAAAAAAACATTAAAAAACAGATTTGATATTTTTGTAAAACAAAAGATTTTGCATAATGCAGAAGGTTTGACCGTTTGAAAGACTTCAGATTATCCAATAATAAAAGAATTAGTTGAACGGTAAGCACCCCCACTTTCAACCCTAAGGTTCTAAGTTTGAGTCACAAAGAAAGGGAAAAAGGGTGGGGAGCTCGTATAGAAATACATAAATAATAATGTGGATTCATGTTAGTCATCAAAATATAAATAAGACAACAAAATAGGCTGTCACATGAGAAGGTTACAACAAGGGAAAATTACGCGGGAAAGCATACATATACTAGTTAATTAGCTAATATAGCTACAGTTTGAATTAATTATGCTTCACAACTTAATTTTAGCTTTAATTACGTCACTTGTCCTCCTTTATACTTATACAAATACAAATTATACACACACACACAATTATATGACATATATACAAATACAATTATTCTCTCTCCACTCTTTGGCCTTTCTCGCTCGCTCACCTCTCTCCTCTCTCTCCCAATCTCGCTCGCCTCTCTCCTCCCTCTCCCAATCTCTCTCGCCAGATATACAAATACATATGTATATCAGTTATATATATATACAATTATCTAACACATATACATATACAATTCACCTCTCTTCACTCTCTGCCCTCTGTCGCTCGCTTCTCTCCTCCCTCTCCCAATCTCGCTCGCCTCTCTCCTCCCTCTCCCAATCTCGCTCACCTCTCTCCTCCCTCTCCCAATCTCGCTTGTCAGATATACAAATACATGTGTATACCCGTTACATATATACAATTATTTGACAGATATACATATACAATTCAAAAAAAATATACCTATACAATTCGTCTCTCTCCACTCTCTGCCCTCTCTTGCTCGCCTCTCTCCTCCCTCTCCCAATCTCGCTCGTCACTCTCCTCCCTATAACATTGTAGCTACGAATCGTAACTAGCAAGCTATAGCTATGAAGCGCAATTAAACTATTTTTGAGTGGCTATATGCGAAAGTTCCCCATACAACAATGACCTAAAAGCTATTCCATTTCTCAATTATTGCAACAATTCCCATATTAAATAAGTAAAAAAATATTATATTTTCTACTAAAAAATAACAGTACATAAGATTAATTAATTTTACAATCTATATACAGAGAGAGAAATGTGGGGTCTAAAAAAAATTGAGCCCTCAACTCATTACTTTATTGACCTCTAATCAAGTCGATCCTAATTACATAATATGATTTTTTTTTAAATTTGCTGGTGATCTAGTTATTGTACAATTATATTCAACCTCTATGGGAAGTCAAACGTAATGTTTTCATATGCCCATGAAGATTGTCATGATAGGAGGGGTTGAGTGTTAGTTGTCATGCTAATATGGTTTATTCTCATGAAGAAAATTTGGTACTATGATGTTACAACTTACAAGCAAGCATAAAATACATATTTAATAAAAAATTTATCATCGAAAGAAAACACAACTTTGTAGTTCCACTGAGCAATAAAAAATTGATGTTATAAGCAAAGCATAAAATACATATCTAATAAATTTTTATCATCGAAAGAAAACATCTAGTTCCACTTAGTAATAAAAAATACATATAAAATATCTTGTGAATTAAATAGTTGTCTAGTTAAATCGACTTTCTTCCGCATAGGGAATAATACGCGTTCCCAGCAGATTAGATAGCTTAAAGTACAAGATATAGTTTAGACCCAAGAGAACTCGGTAAAGGAGGTCTTTCCAAAAGAGATTTAAGGTAGGTTAGCTTCAGATGACTGCCCTACAACCTTATGTATCAATGGCAATGGGCGGTGCGGGGCGGGGCGGGGTGGATTGAACTTAACACGTAAAAATTTTAATCCGCCTGCCCCGCCCCACCCCGCATAGACCCGCTCCGCGTGAACCAAACTCCGCATAATTTTTTAAATAATTTTTTTCTTTTTCTAGTTAAGTTTGATACTAAAAATAAAATTCATAAAAATAAATTCATTTTTTCATTAAGTTGTATTAATTTAATAGGATAATGACTTAAAATTTTATTTTTTAGAGGTCAATTGGGAAACATGTAAGAAATTGAATTACTTTTTATTGAATCATTTTCATTTACTATCTTGAATATTGTAGTAGCTTTAAAGAAGTTATCTTAATAAATAATGTTCTATCACTCTTATAACATGTAAAAAATTTAAATTAAGTTTAAACCCACATAAAATCACATATACCCGCAACCCGTGTTAACACCCAATTTTGGACCTCCACAATACAAATTAATCATCGAGCTTCTTAAATTCCAAACGATTTGAAATAATTAATTTTTATAAGGTTCAAAATATTTTTCAAATTACTTAATTTTATCATTTTTATAATTTTTAAGTAACATATGTGTTTTATATAATTTTATATATAATTAATATATTTTATAAACATTTCGAAAATCGCGTCAAAAAGATTTTTATTTTACTTAATTAGTTGGTTAATTGGTTTAGTTAGTTAACACTTATATTTTTGAGTTATTAGTTTACAATTAAGTTAATTATTTTATCTCATTAAGATTAAGAAGCTCATTAATTAATTTATATTAATTCATTTTTTAGTTGTTTGCCGAATTCACCAACTAACCTCAATTTGGCTAAGTTTTAACTTAAAATGGCTACAATAGTAATCCAATAGCCATTTTTGTAATTACAATTTTAACCTTTTGCTTACCCTATCTTAAATTCTTTGCAAGATCTACTTTGGGCCTGTTATATGCAATTTCTAGCAACACCCATTTCCAGCCCCAAATTGGCCCAATTCCAACATACGTTTCAGCCCCTTTTTTTTTCTTTCCAGCAAATACAACAACGATACAGATGCGACACCCACCGACCCCCCTGCGCGTCTTCGTTCTTCTTCTTCCAGCAGTAAATCCAGACGCGAGGAAACCCCAGAAAACTCCAGCAAAAATCGAGCCCAGCTGCTGCGAAAAACAGCCCATCTCACTCGCGCGTGTCCATCTCGTACAAGAACGTTGGAGAGTCATCCAACGTGTCCCCATCTCCTCGCTCGTTCGTCCTTGACTTTTAATCAAGAGGCCAGCCTTTCAATTCCATTGAGAGTTCGTACTAGACAACTTTCAACCTTATCTCTTAGGGGATTTTGAATTTCGAATTTAGGAATCCACCCATTCTCCCTCTCGATTTCCCCCAAAAATTCTTCCCTAGTCCTCCTCTATAAATAGCTTGTTCTTCTTCATTGTTAAAGGTTGAAAAATTTAAGTCCAGATAGGGGAAAAGAAGGTTGATACTCAGAAATTAAATACAATATTTCAGAGAAAACACAAAGATTTTGAGGTTAAAACAGACCCAAAAATCGACAAGTGAGATAGAAGTCATCCAAGTTTCGGTTTTGTTTTGAATTCAACGTTCTTGCTGTTTTCTCATAGTCTCATTTTGGTGGTGGAATCGCCCTCGTAGCTAGCTTGTTTCCGTCTCCGTTTGTTGCCCCGGAGAAGGTGAAATTCATTTTTGATTCTAACTTGTTTTAGTCGATTTCTGTTTGTAAATGAAAGCTCATTTCCGTTAGCTCTCTTTCTTCCTTTTTTGAATGCATCTGTTCTCTTTTAGTCGATTATGTGCATTCATGCTGTTTAATTTCCCGTCTACTTGTTGTCTGCCTATTTCTTAAGATTTAGATTTCTCTTAACCTTGTTTGTTCATGCTAGACTCGGTGATATCGTTTTCAATCATGAGAAGCATGTTTTGGTCTTTTTGCTTTCTGTTATTCGTCATTAGCAGAGTATGTTTGGTTCTTATTTTTTACTTAAGGTTGGTCTGAATGTTTTGTTCAAAATCAGAGGATCATTGGTTAGTTATGGTTTAGTTGTTCTAGTTTAAATAATAAAATAAAAGTCTTAAATGATATATTAAAAGGTTTATTGTTGGCAGCCTCTCATCTGCTCATTTAATTTTTATTGTTTTTATTATTATTATTCTTGGTTTTATATGATATGTCTCTTTAGATAATATTTAGGAGTTACTTGTTATGCATTAATTATTTTTAACTTGTCACATTATTCTATCTAGTTTATACATATCAGTGATAATTATAGGAATTCTTGTTGACTCCCCATTATTTATTTTTCCTTATAGAATCGCTACAACTATTGGTAATTAAGTTATGTTTGTTTGATCACTGTAGTGTTAAACTTGCTAAGTCATGTGTTGCTTAATCTTATTGGTCTAAAATATAGTATTAATCTTATTTGATAACACTTTCTATGTGTACTCAAGAATTCGGTCTTAAGTGCTTAATATTGCTAAGACTTTGTGTTTTTTTCTAGCTCCCCTAGAATAGGTTCTGAAAGCAATTTAAATCGTCTTATTTTGAGTTTAGATATTTGAATTAATGGTCTGCTCTCTCTCATGAATTTTGGATTTTTTAAGGATGAGATTAATTTCATACTCTATTACATGCTTTTGATTTTATTATGTTTGAGACTATGGGCTTATATTAATTTTTATTTTTTTTCTTCTTTCTCAATGTATGAATTGGGTCATTTCGAGTCCTCGTGGACTCCTTTTCCTTGCATTTAGAAATGGGCCACGGAGGCCCAAGTTCATTCTCGAGTCAACCCTCAATCACCAACATTGGAGCAAACGAACAGGTCCAATTGGAAGCGAAAGGGGATGTATACATGTTGTATATAGTATGATACAACAGAAAGAGGGTCCAAAAAAAAGTGTCCTAAATTTCCAGCTTTGTATTTTGTTACTTTGGGCCTAAGCCCTTGTCACTTTCATTATTATTTTGTTAGAGTTTAGGACAGATGGAGGAATATTGGGCCTTAGGCCCCAAAAGAAAATATCTTATATATATTAGACTAGGACAGGTGCAGCTGATTTAAATGGGCCAAAGGCTCAAAACGAGATTAGGTCCAAGTACTGGCCCAGGCGAACAGATCCAGACTTGGGCCCAAATCTTCTTTTCCTATCTCATTTATTTGCTATTAAGGTGTTTTACGTGTTTATTTAATTTTAAGATTTCCTAATCAATTCTCCAAAAGATAGTCACTTCGGAATTTTCTAAAGACTAAATAATCATGTTTATTTTTTACTTAAATTACTTTAAAATCTCACTTAATAATGTTTTTAATATTTTCCTCCCCTTAAAAATTGATTTTAAGTCTTAATTGTTTATTCCCTCTATTTAATCAAGTATGCCTATCTTTTAAAATAACTGGCCAAATAGTTAATTATCGGATAATTACGTATTAGCGGACGTTTCAGGTGCTTTAAATCCCTTCCCGAAATGCTAATAAGAATCTGAACCCCTTTTAAGTTTTCATGAGATTTTCTGTTAGTCTTTTGAGAACGATAGTTTTCTTGATTTTTCTTTAAAATTAAGTGGCGACTCTTAAAATCAGTCTAAATTCTATTTTTAAATAAAACAACCCACCCCACCTAGCATTAGTTTTAAAGAAACTCATTTCAACCCGCCCCGCACAACCTTAAACCCACCCTGCATCCGCCCCACCCCATTGCCATCCCTATGTATGAATAAGTTAACAATAGATAAATGGACATCTCCGAGACTAACTCATGTTGTACAATAGAAATGCTAAATGAATCATCGGTTCATCTGTTGTTGGATTACTTCCTCGATTTCTTCCTGGAAGGGAAAATTTCATTTTAGGATTGTTCCAAATGACTAAAGACCAGAATGCAGTTTGTCCCTTGTGACATCTCATAAATAGGTCTCTGGCATCAAATAATAAACTACATTCAATTGTCTACAAGATATAAAAAGGAAATGATCCTACAAATCGCAACTTATAATTTTCAGCCTCATATAAACATGCCCCCTATTTAATCCCCCCCCCCATTCCCTCAAAGAGAAGAGAGGACATTAAGGGTGTGTTTGGTATGAAGGAAAATGTTTTCCAAGAAAACAAGTTGATTTTTGACTTATTTTCTCATGTTTGGTTGGTGATTAGAAAATATATTTTTCGGAAAAGATTTTTAGTGTTTGATTTATGAATGAAAAATATTTTTGAGAAATATCTTTTATTTTTACTAGAGTAGAAAATAATTTTTGAAATTGAAAATATTTTTTAAAAACAAACTTAATTTTTTTTTTTGGGTGGGGTGGGGTGTGGGGGGCTGGTATGGGGGTGGGTGGGTTGGGGGGTCGAGGGTAGGAGTGAAAAAATGAGATTTTGAAATTGAAAATATTTTTTAAAAACAAATTTAAAATTTATTTTGGGGAGGAGGGGGGGCTGGTAGGGGTGGGTGGGGGGGCTGGGTAGGAGGTGGGTGGGGGGTCAAGGGTAGGGGTGAAAAAATGAAATTTTGAAATTGAAAATATTTTTTAAAAAACAAACTTAATTTTTTTTTTGGGTGGGGTGTGTGGGTTGGGGGGTCGAGGGTAGGGGTGAAAAAAAATGAAATTTTGATATTGAAAATATTTTTTAAAAACAAACTTAAATTTTGTTTTTTTTTTTGGCGAGGGTGGGGGGGGACGAGGGTAGTGGGTGGGGGTAATAAAATAAAAAATTGAAATTAGAAATATCTTTTAAAAACAATTTTTAATATTTTTTTGGGAGGGGGTGGGGGTTGGGGGGCAGGTTTGAGGGTATGGACAAAATAAATTGATTTTTTCAACAAAAGAGTAATTGTAATTTGAAGTTGGAAGAGAGTTTTGAAAAATGTTTTCCATAAGTTTTGAAGGGAAGTCATTTTCCTTAAATTTGAGGAAAATGAGTTGATTTGGAAAACATTTTCCAAATTTTCCTTAAATTTGAGGAAAATGAGTTGATTTGGAAAACATTTTCCAAAACATTTAAGTCAACCAAACATTAGAAAATTAAAAAACATCAATATTTTCCTTCATACCAAACACATCCTAAGACTTGAAAGAAAAAGACAAGTAACAATTATTACCAATCAAAGATACAGAAGCATTATTTGCATGATCCTGAAAATTTGAATGGCTAAAAAAAAACTTTATTTCTTGTATAAAGAAACATAAACTCCATTTTACATACTACAAATAAGAAGATATAGAAGATATACAACATACAAGCACTTTTAACATTGCTAAAGGGTTAACAAACCAACAATAAGTATAACACAAAAAGTAAAACCCAAATAAGAAAATAAAAGATGTTTAAGATTCTCCTTAAGTTGATAGAGACAAGAATATAGCAATTGCTAACGTAAGTACATCTTGATGCCAACTTAAACCCTCCAAAATAACTTCCAAATGAGGAAATATCTGATGCGTTTTTACTAGTCATAGATTGCACATCAACAAGTGTTAAGAAAATGGATAAAAGTAATACAAATAAAACAAGTCAGGACTAACTGAATCTAATTCTTTAATGATGTTATGAAGAGCTTATTAGAGACACACTTGCCTTCGAGCGGACAATAACAGTTGTTCTGCATCTTTGTACTTCTCCCTTTCAATTAAAGAGCAGGCAGTATTGTAAGCCAATTCAAAACTGCTAGTCGCTTTAATTCAGTGAATCCAAGGTTCAAGGCACTTCAGAAGACCTTCCAGCAGAAACCAGACCAGCAACAAGATTTATCTCCAAGGAATCTATAGTAGATTTCGGGAGCTTTTGATAAATATCGACAGATGCACCCATCTTTCCTAAATGATACAAAATCTGAGATTCCAACAGCATTGACTCAGTACTTCCTTCTTGCCCCTTCAAGGACTCTAAAGCCTCCAAAATATTTTGCCGATATAAGCAATAGCCCTTTTCAAAGAAAGCATGACAATGAAAAAGGGCAAATGTTAGTGAGAGAAACAAAATCTAGAATTGAAGAGAAAGGAACTTATTTTTCTTTTCATCAAGTAGAGGAGATACACAGTAAACACAAGGCTAGTATATGTAAATAATTTGCATAAACATGGGTGCTGGAACGACCCAAAGCTAACCTGGCACTGAAAAGAAGCTTATGAAATGGTTAACTATGCCCTGTAGGAAAGATCAGGGACTGATGGCTGCTCGTATATTTCCTATTATACTTCCTACTTCTTAGTTGGAATTGCTCATGGGAGGAAGCCATAAGGATGTTTCAGTTGTAATCGTATCACTCAGGTTATACAATATGAGACTATCAGATGAAAAAATCGCTGTCTCGAACATCCTGGGGAATCGACCTTTGGTATGAGTATCCTAACTAGCTTAACAACATACGTTGTGCCTTCTTCTCTTTTTCCTCTCCCCTTTTCTCAAAGATTGATAATACATGCCATGAAGGGCTTCTCAAACATCATCCTAGATTTGGAGTTGATTGACCCTCTACTTCAAGGAGAACAATAGACTTGGTCAAGAGTGGAGGAACTTTCCCAAGCCATTTAAGCAACATACCATGTCCATGGTGTTCTCAGATCATAAGCCAATTATTCTGGAATATGGGGATCGGGTAGCATCACCCTTATATTTTAAATTCGAGAACATGTGGTTACAATCTGATGGTTTCATAGATGTGCTGAAAGATTGGTGGAACTCTTATACAGTTATGGGCACCCCAGATTTTATGTTCACACAAAAGCTAAAGAGCAAGGGTTTAGTAGAGCCGGAGAGACTTAGAGCAGATTGCAGAACATAGAACTCACACCATGATCAGAAACTGAAGTCAACTGAGCCTAAAATTAGAATTGAAGCAGATAGAAATTGCAGAAGAAGTATGTTGGAGAATAAAATCATGATGCCTATGGTTGAAGGAGGGTGATAAGTACCGAAAATTCTTTCAGAGAATGGCTAACTCACACAAAAGAGGCAACACCATTGATAAATTGAAAATAGGGGAGAGCATAACTGATGACAAGGGGTTGATTAAGGAAAGTATTCTGGATTACTACCAGAAACTGTACAAAGAGACAGAATCATGGACACCCTCAACTGCACTTTGCTGCCCCTAAGTCCTGTGTCTACGGGTGCTCACATGACGGTTTGGGTCGGTTATTTGTCAAAAACGGATGGGGTCTACGGACTGTAGAAAGGCGATGACTTGTAGAAGTGTCTCGTGGGAAGTAGAATGAATATTGGGTTTCTAAAGTTGGTTCTACGGTTGATTAGTACAGGTCTAGAAAGTTCTACGAACCGTAGGTCCCAACCTTAGATCACTCCGACAGTTATTTCTTAAGGGTATTTGAGTCTTTTCCTATGCATTAGTACCTATACTATATCGTTTTGATCCTAAATCTAAGTCCTTTAACAACCTTTCTATTCCTAATTCTACATGAACCCTCTTATTCTGTCAAATTCCCAAATCCCATCCAAGTTCATCCTCCCCAATTCTCTCTCAAGTTCAAGGAAGAAATCTAGGGTTCAAGCTTCGAGTCTCCTTTTTCCTCCATTTCTTTTGGGCTTTGATCATCAAGGTATGTGGGAATTCACCAATGGATTCAATTCATCCATTGGATCCCAAAAGATTTCCAAGTTTCTAAGTCAATTTCATCAAGTTTGATTAGGGTTTCATTCAATTCTCCATGGGTCCTATTTGTTATGATTCAATTGTTTGATTTTAATCTTGTTATGAATGATTTGATTCAATTACACATTTTCCGATTTATTTCACATGGACCCATGCATTATTCATGATTTTGACTATGAATTTATGAAGATATGAATCTAAAAAGAAAGCTATGAACTTGTGAATGATGATTTATGAAAATAATGTTTTATGAACTAAGGTTGCTTTTAAGATAAGCATCAATGAAATTGTGAAAGATTTTCTCACATATGCATGAATTGTGAAAGATTTTCTCACATATTAAGAAATCATGATTGGTGAAAGGTTTTCTCACACATGTATGGATCATGATTTTTAAGGAGCTACTCTATGATGACTTAAACTTGACTTTGTGACTTAATTGTACTTTTCCATATATGATGATATGTTTATGAATATGACTATTCAATTGAAATTTTTACTTAGCACCGAGAGGACATTGAGATTGAGGCTCTCCCGTAAGTAGAGACCGGGTCTCTAGTAGCAATCTCCTTGTCCCTAACTACGTGCCCCTGTAGGATTGTCTTAGAAAGATATAACTAGTGGATCCACATAAGCTAGAGGTTCATGGTCCGTACCTTGGCAAGCAGGATATCTCTTTTTGGCTTTGGGAGCAAGACACTGGATTCCATGTTATAGCTCACATGGTCTATCTCGATTAACGATAAATATCCCACAAAATGAACTAAGTTACTTTCAAAGGTTTTATGAAGCTTCTATTATAATATAATAAGCTGCATTGACCATGTTCATGATTTTAAGATGCATTAGCCATGTTCATGAAGCATAAGTCATAACATTCCTTTCCAACATCAACACAACACCTAAGCCCAATGTGAAGCATCACAATATATAATGAAATTCTTACCTTCCACCGGCAATGTCAGGATAGGCGTTGCAGTCAAAAGTCCTTGACCTTTTGGATACTCTCTTCACACTTTTTTCACCACTCCAGTGGTACATCCTTTTGAGTCAGCTTGGTCAAATGCATAGAATAGAAGCAATGTTTTCACAAACCTGCGTTAGTAGCTAGCAAGACCCATAAAACTCCTACTTATATCACAGAGTTAGGTCGAATCCAATTCTTAACTGACTCAATTTTTTGGAGATCTACCATCACCCCTTCTTTCAAAACCATATGCCCAAGAAAGGCAACTGAGGACAACGAGAATTCAAACTTAGAGAATTAAGCCTATAATTTGTGTTTCTCCAAGATACCCAAAACAATACGAGAGTGATTTGCATGATCCTGTTTCCCTTTGAGTAGATCAAGATATCATCAATAAACACACTAACAAAGGAATCCAAGAATGGTTTAACCACCCTATTCATCAAGCTCATAAATGTTGAAGGTGCATTAGATAATCCAAACGATATCACCAAAAACACATAATGCCTAATAGAATCCTGAAAGTTGTCTTAGGTATGTCCTTAGTCCTACTCTTTAGCTGATGTTACCCTGAACTCAAGTCAATTTTAGAGAAAACAAAAGCACCATGCAACTGATCAAACAAATTACCCATACGGGGGAAAGGGTATTTATTCTTGATGGTAACCTTATTCAAATGTCGGTAATCTATGCACATTCTCATGCTATCATCCTTCTTTTTCACAAACAACACAGGAGCACCCCGAGGAAAAGCACTAGGACGAACAAATCCCTAATCAAGCAATTCTTGAAGTTTGAGTTCTCTCAACTCTGTCGACTCGAAATCAATGCAAATGTCTATGTCCTTATCCGGAGGCATACCAGACAGTCCGTAGGAAACACCTCCAGAAATTCTGAAACCACTGGAATAGACTCGAGGGAAGGGGATTTTGCTCAAACATCGCGAAGATATGCCAAGTAGGCCAAACAACCTGCCCTACTGCTAGCCCAAAGAAATGATATGATCTTTATTGGTTTAGGCATGTAACCCCTTCCTACTCTAATCTTTCACCACCCCGGATCTCTAGAGTCATTGGTTTGGCATTACAATTTAGCATAGAAAAATGAAGAGACAACCAAGTCATACCCAAGATCACATCAAAATCTTGCATATCCAATATGACTAAATTTACCCAAGTAACCCATAAAATCACAAAACAATCATGATACACATGGGTTACCACTACAAACTCTCCAACGGGTAGCAACATAGATTGGGGTATCAAGGGTTTCACAAATCAAATTAAGTCCCACAGAAAAATTAACAAATACATATGAATAAGTAGAACCTTGTTCTTTTGGGGCATTTGCACAACTATTACAAGTTTCTTGTGATGAGGCTCAATCGCTTATCTATTAAGATTACATTTAACATTATTTTGATGTGGGGAGAATTTTTGCGTCTTGTCTAAATAATAGTAATAAAATTATGTGTTAAAGAGGTCATATTTTTAGGTTATCTAACACATCAATTTTTTGTTTATTTTAATGTTTCTTCGCAGCCTCAACCAACTCCATCGCAGCAATTACAACCATGCAACTTGATAAGAAGAACTTTTATAAAAATGCTCCCAGGCACTTTTACTGAGGTCAACTTTTTTTAGACAGTTGTACGTTTTATTTCCTTATTTGGGAGTCGATTTCCGAAAATATGGACGAAATTGACATATCAGGGGATAGCAGCATTTACTGCAATGCTAGTTTCAAGTCATACGAAATCACTAAATGTCACTTAGGAGCAGAGTCTTGGTATGAATGGTGTGAACGCATCAGGAATTCAATGAGGAGAGTTAAAATCAGCCACAATGTATTGAAATGGTTGGTCTCTGTGTTTATTGAAGATACCAAAGTACAAGGGAATGCAATTAGAAGATGGAGAACAAAGGACCATTTCTCAAATTTTTTTTTACTCTCAAATACAACGAGAATGGTAGGTACATCAGTTTCATCGCCTTACAAGGTCAAGATAAATCTATTATTATCACAGTGGAAAGTACACACAGGGGGGGTGGGCAAACATAGCCCACAAAATAGCAAAATTTATTTATGAACCAGAAAGGGAGAAGCAGCCTCAAACGATCACTGCAAGCAAACTAGAGATGTCCTTTAAAGAGGCTTGCAATACTAATAGATGATCAACATTAGCTTCAAAGAAGGCGGAGATTCAGATAAACAATGCCAACATTGAAATCGTTGGAGACATGGCAGCATTAATCTTCTGGGAAGATGCTTAGTTGGTAAGTTCCAATCACAAGAACCTCCAACCCTGAAATGGAGTATTGGAGAAGTGTGAGAAGAGGCTTACCAATTGGAAATGTCAATACTTGTCATTAGGAGGCAGACTGACACTAGTTATTAGTGTACTTGTTGCTCTTCCCTCCTATATGATATTTGTTTTTCCTGTGCTAGCTAGTGTGTTCAAATGTATTGATGCTTTGAGGAGGCAATTCCTATGTCAAGGTAGTGAAGACAAGAGGAAGTTTCACTTAGTTAAGTGGGAGGTATTAATAGTGAGCAGGAAACAGGGGCTTGAGTATCAAGAACTTGAAGAAGCAAAACCAAAGCTTGATATTGAAATGGTTATGGAAGTTTGCAAATGAAGATGACATGCTATGGAAGGATGTGATTACTGCTAAATATGGGATGGAGGAATAGTGGACGACAACACAAGTAACTACTCCATATAATTGCAGTGTATGGAGGGCCATCAAGAATCTATGACCATGGATACAAGCCAGAATCAGAGTGAAGGTGAGAAATGGTTGGAAGACCTCCTTTTGGGAAGACAAGTGGAATATTGGAACAATAGTTTTGAGACAAGCACACCCTGTTTTAATTTATTTACACTATGCCAATGACAACATGCAACTGTAGCTAATATGGACTGGACAGGGTTGGAACCTATGCCTAAGAAGACAACTAAATGACTGGGAGATTGAAAATGTGACAGAACTGCTCAGCCATTTAACCGTTCACACAAGTCTTGCTGAGGAAAATGATGTGTTATTATGGCAGGAGGACAGCAAAGCTGTAAAGGTGACTTCTCAGTCAAGTCTGCTTATAAGCCCTTGACAGGACAGGGGGGCAGGAGAAATATTGGCCATGAAAGATGATATGGAAGCCAAAGGTATTGGCCATGAAAGATGATATGGAAGCCAAAGGTGCCTTACAAAGTGAACTGCTTTACTTGGCTCCGGGCAAAAGAAGTTGTTCTAACACATGAGAACCTCAAGAAAGGTTATCAGTTGGCCTCTAGGTTTTATCTATGTGGGGAGCAAGCTGAGCTAGCCAACCATCTCTTCTTACATTGTAAATGGACAGAACAACTATGGAGAATGTTCACTAGCCTGAAGGGGATTGCGTGAGTGAAACCAAGATGTATTAGAGGAGTAATTGGTACCTTGAACGGGAATGGAAATGTTACAAAAGAGGAGAGATGGAAGATTGTCTTAGCATGTATTTGGTGGTCAATCTGGAAAGAGAGAAACAATAGGAGCTTTGAAAATGTACAAAAGTCTTGAGGATGTATGCATTACCAGTTGTACTTAACATTAATAGTAGGAGTTAGGTATGTATTTAGCATGGATATGTTGATGAGTCCGGTATCTACGGATATGGGTCTGCATTATTTCTTTCTAGCATCTTTATGGGTATGTCATTCAGGACTTTGGTCTTGGTCTCTTGGATATCCTACATGGATAATTTTTGTTGTGTGTGGGTTCTTCGTTATTGTAAGGGTCCATTTGAGAGTAAAAGTGTTTACATGGTTGTTATATTTTTGAAACTGGTAACCTTACACTATATATCCATAGATATACTACAACCAAACAGTATAGTTCCTCTTCAAAAGTATTACAATCTATCAAAAGATCAAAACTAAATTTGTTGCCTACAAACAATCTAAAACATTAAAGATGTCTTCTGTTTGAGCTAATAAATTATGTTTACACCAAAAGTAAAATAGAAACATAATACAATTAAGCAAAACTCCCAATGCATAATGCATTGCACCACTTCACTTGATGTGGTGCAACGAAAGATATCTTGAACTCGTTACCAACAACAACAGGCTCTCGATATGTTTGTTTATTTTGTAATAATAATTTTTGAACTAGTGTTAAAATTTTAATTGGTTTAAAAACTGCGGACAAATCATTTGGTAATTTTCATAACTAAATTTTAGAAAAATAGTAATTGTGATAATTTAACTCTCTCGACTCATTCGATAGTTTGGTATAATAAATATTATGATTGCTCAAGCCCAATTAGGCGACTAAAACGTCAAATGCTCTCAAATATTTGATTTTTACTAAGTAACTAGTCATTTTGTATGCGTTTACGATTTATAATTCTATATGAAAAAAGCCAATACTTTATTATATAACTTCAGCAAGATTCTTTCAATTTAATAAAATGTTAGTCATTAATTGAAATGCAATATCTTGATTCCTGTTCTCAAAATCTTATAAGTGGATAATAATGTTTAAGTAGTTTGATGCAAAATTCTAAAATATTAACCAAATCCTACTTTTATTTAACTAAGAATTTACAAATTTGAAAAGAAAATTCATCACTTCCTTGGAGTGTTGGCTTAAGCACAATTTAAACCATGAAGGCCGAGATGAAAGAACTCAAAGAGGGCATTGAAGTTGGAGGACCCTCGTCATTCGACAAATATAGGGGAGGCCAAGGTTGAGGCTCCCAAGACACCTATGTTCAAAGACGTCCGTGATGCGCAAGAAGTGGAGAATTTCCTATGGCACTTGGAGAACTACGTCAAGTGCAACATAAGTGTCATGTGGCATAAAGTTGTCTATTTGGAAGCATAAGTATGCTAGCATTTATGAGATGATTCTAGAACCATGAAGAAATTCTTGGAAAGACTTTAGAATATCTAGGAAGAATTCTTGGAAAGCCTTAAAATATTCTACGCATGTAGAGAATTCTAGAAAAGGGGTTTATTTATAATATGTAGGGACTTATGTAACAATTATTATTTACACTTTAGCCCTAAGTTAGTAGTATAAATAGAGGGGCATCCATATGTACATCAGAGCAAAAGCAAGCAATCTTCCAAAGCAATACAAAAGCCTTCTTATAAACTATCTTGTGTCATTCGTCATTCTCTAAGCTATCTAGTATTAAAAGGCTTACATGAGCTTGCAAAACCGTGAAAGATTCGTGAGCGAGTTGTCAAGTGTCACACGGTGTGCTTAGTGGAAGTCTAAGGCTATGACACTATGGCATAAAAGACTAGGACGCACTTCTACTTCAGTTCTTATTGAACTGTTTTCTACTGATGTCACTACTGTTAGAAGTAAAATAGTAGAATGTGTAGTGTGCCCTTGTGCTTAACAATGTAGATTACCTTTCCAGTCTAGTAGCATAAAAAGTAGTAGTTGTTTTGAATTGATTTATGTAGATCTTTGGGGTCCCTACAACACTGATACATATGAAGGGAACAAATATTTCTTGACAGTTGTAGATGATTTTCCAAGATATACATGATTGTTTCTTTTAAAATAGAAATATGATGTTTGTATATCCCTTCAATACTTTATGAGTTATACCAAAAATCAGTTTGGAAAATTTGTAAAAATAATAAAGATTGAGTTCATCAACACATTATGTGATCAATTATTTAAACAATTAGGAATTGTTCATCAGACAACATGGGTTTACACTCCTCAACAGAATGATGTGGCTGAAAGAAAACATAGACATATTCTCTAAGTGACTAGGGCCATTAGATTACAAGCTAATATACATATTAAATTTTGGGGGTATTGTGTATTGGCTGTAGCTTATTTGATAAATAGGCTTCCTATTTCAGCTTTAAATGGTAAATCACCATTTGCCAAATTCTATGAAAAGGATCCATCTCTTACTCATAAAGTACTAGGTTGTTTATACTTTGCTAAGATGCTTAATCAACATGATAAGCTATTATCTAGGTCTAGCATATCTGTCCATATGGGCTATTCTGAATTACTAAAAGGATACGTTTTGTATGATTTAACTGATAAAGTCTTCTTTCTCAACAGGGATGTACTATTCAATGAAACAGTGTTTCCATCCTTCAATGAAAAAGCTACATCAGTTCCTGTCTTTAAAGAAACTCATTCAGTTTTGGATCACTCAACTCAATGGTCTAGCATTCCTGTTAGTTCACAACAATCTGGTAAATATACAAGCATTAAGGAAGGGTCTAGGATAACAAATAATATAACCAGAGTGGAAGATCAACACAATGATTTGATAGTTGATTTGAATGGTGAAACCATTACAGTTACCTATACAGCCACCTCTGAGAACAATCAACCAGAAAGGAGATCTACTAGAGGTACTAAGCCACCTATTTGGATGAAAGAATTTGTCTCTCTCAACATCCATCAGGATTCAAGCTATGGTCTGCAACAATACACGAGTTATGATGAAATATCAAACAAGTATAGTACTTATATAGCTGCACTCTCCAACTGTGTAGAACCAAAGTATCTCAACATCCGAAAGTGTCATTTTTACCTTGAAAAGAGAACACTATTTTCAGAAAAGTACAGACAGTTTTCAGAGTAATTCAGAATTATTTAGTACAACTTTAGTCACTTTTTAAATAAGTCTTTGAGAAATTATCTCAACCCAAAGAATAATGTACGTGAGCATTTCAATTATATATATTTTTGGAAGTAGAATTGAGCATCGATATGGGGTAAGAGTTCAGACAACACAAATCCCATAAACTGCGTAGCCAGCGTAGGATAGGATTGTACCGACATTCAGACGACTCCTTATTGCCTCAAGAAGACCTTTTTAGTGGATCCATCAGTTCAGTTGTGTTCTATACTCCAACGTGGGTAAGACGTTCTATCATCACAAGGTTCATAGCGATGGTTGTCGATGAGAAACCCCATATATATCTATATCTATATCTATATTACCTTAAAAGCATGAACTCCTAACTTGAATGTTAAATTACTATAATATCCCTAACTTAGGTTGGGACTTTTTCGATAACTTGTGACTTTTCCGATAAGTTGTGATTTTTTTCAAAGGGTTGTGATTTTTCGATGAGTTGTGACTTTTCCAAAGAGTTGTGACTTTTTCAATAAGTTGTGACTTTTCCAAAGAGATGACTTTTTCAAAAAGATGTGACTTTTCCAAAGTGTTGTGACTTTTCGAAAAAGGTCATGATTTTTCAGATAAGACACAAAAAATATTTGTTCATTCTACCCTTTTTTGACTATAAATAGAGGGACTTCCTCTCATTTTTCAACCACATTTTTTTTCTAATCTTCTACTCTTCTTCTTCTTCTTCTTCTTCTTCTTCTTGCATTTTTAAATTTTTTGTGTGATTTATTGTCGTTGAGTGAGTTAAAAGTTTAGCAGAATATGAGGTACCACTATTCTGATGAAGTAAGTCGTTCTATCCTAAGAGGGTTTTTCCATAACCTCGAGTACTTGAGGAAAATAATATAATTTTTATGATATAATAATTATTTTTTTGCTTAATATATACATTAGTATGTAATGTTCCAATATATGAAGTTAACATGATGTAGTCTAAATTCATTTGATTTTGTGAACAATTTCTCTTGTGATGTAGATATATGCTTCTGAATATCATTTTCCAAAATTTAGAGAATTGTGACGATTTGTTTTTGATGCTCAAGACAAAAGAATGACTTTATTTATCAATGTTACTTATGTGATTTAGACACTCAAGATGTTTGCTTCAAAATACTTATTACTATATAAACATTACCCTTTTGTTTTACTTATTTACTATTTCTTAATATTTCAGAATTTTAGACGGAGAAAAGTTCATATGACTTGTAATAACGCCAGTTGAAGTTTGTATTAGTTTAATTTTTTTTATTTATTTAATAGCTAATTTTGTGAGATAATTATGTTTATTAATGCAAATATATATTTATTAGTTCGCCTGCTTTCATACAGTCCCCTAGCAATTATAAACACATACTTTACAACACTAATCAACTTTGTTTCTTCCCCGTGAGGCATTACTTATACAGTCTATTATTGGTTCACCTGCTCACATACAGTCCCCTAACAATTTAATTTAAGCATATACTTTACATATATATGTTACTTGTAACCTTATTTTAGCCACACTTTACATCTTAATGATACCCTCTTTTATGCATCAAATCCCTGCCTAATCATGTAGATTTCGATCATTTGCTGCCCTCATCAATGGTACTAATACACAATAACACCTAGAATTAACATTGTCGCTTTCATCTCCCAATGGTAGTCATCAATCTCCAGCCCACATGATGACTGAAATTGAACTAGCAAAATGGAATATACCGATAAACAAGATACAAAAATAGTCCGTTAATTCGGTGATGAGAGTCTTAGTGATTTGAAGAGGTTCAATAATAACTTACAAGAATTCAAGGCAGGAAGGGACTTTCAGAACAATAATATTAGTTAATGAAGAGGTAATAACATTGACACTTTTTTACTTACCTTAATATTTTATTGTTCATGTTTATTGTACTTATACCCCCACCCCTTTGCACAATACTAAGTACAAAAATTTAAGCAACACTATTTACTAAACATATCGAAATATGGAAGGACTCCTTGAAACCAAATATGAGTTACTACATTGCTAAAGGACGCTTAGATCGCGTCAACCCCAACTACTATTCCGTACATAAAGAAGTTGAATTGGCATTTATAGAACACACAATCATAAAGGCGACTAACATTGAGGTTTCAACACACAGATTCTCTGTTGGCTTTGTATCATTGGATCATATAGATAAATTACCTAATGGTGCTATTCTAGGTAACTGTCCATCCAAATAATTTGTTATTTAATTTCGTGCTCCATTACGTAATCGCTATCACTAATTTACATTACCTATTCTAAGATTTGATTTGCGT
Source organism: Solanum verrucosum (assembly GCF_900185275.1). Lineage (NCBI taxonomy): Eukaryota > Viridiplantae > Streptophyta > Magnoliopsida > Solanales > Solanaceae > Solanum > Solanum verrucosum. Next base: position 969,456 of record NW_026020176.1, read on the forward strand.
TTTAGTTTTAATGAATCCCCTCATTGAAAAAGAATATAGCAAGAGACAGGGGATAGTTGTTACAAATGAGCAGTATGTTTTGAAGATGCCTAAACTACCATCAATATAGAGATATGGTGAAGTATTGACATTTCGCTTCTAACTGAAAACCCAGCATGGAGCATACAACTGTTACTCTATGAGAAGATTTTGCAGAAAATGACGGTGATTTTCTAGAAAAGATGAAAGATGATAAACCTATACTGTGCTTATGTGTTTTATAATAAACTGAGTATAGTTGTTGTTTCAAATTTGAAACAAGCTCTTGTCACACTAGGCCCTTTTGAAATATCTACTATTTCCATGAGTAGCGTCTTGATCAATCCACAGTTTCAAAAATCCACGGACCTGGTACATTACATTAATCACGCATATGTTGTGCAATGTTATTTAAACCCGATTGTCATAACTAATGTACATACTATAACTTTAGCATTGTAGGTAGGTTACTTTTAAAGTTTCTATAACAGGACACAATTGTTCTATTATCATTGTTGGGTAATTACATACTAAAATTCCTAAGTTCCCAAAACCTTTGCACCGAGCACATCTCACTCAAAATGGGTGATACAGTTAACTAATCTCATCGAAAATACAGGCGTTAAATGGTAAATGATGAAAATAAAGATTTTAAGCAAGGAAATGAGAAGAGCCATAGAAGTTCCGTTGGTATATATTATGGATGAATTGCTAGCTGATTCACAAGTACATACTATCCTATACTTGTACTCTCTAAAAATAATAACCATTTTAATATCCAAAATATAATCACAAATATGGTATATTGGCGATGTGCAGGATTGTTTGTACAAGTTCAAAACAACAATTTTAGACATGCTGAATAAAGATGAGCCATGGTATTCTTCTTGCAAAAAGTGCAGCAAAAAAGTGAAAGTTATAGAATATATTGTATCTTGTAACAATTGCAACAGTGAGAATGTAGAATATGAAATGAGGTTAGACTCAGTAAAAACTCGATTCTACATTTACTAATTAGAAAACAAATTAGCTTTAACTTTTAAATTACTCCCCTTTTTAAACAGACACTGCTTATGACTTAAAGTGCGTGGTGGAGAACAACGTGCTCGAGTTATACTATTTGAAGCGGCTAAATATTTACTAGGCTACAGCGTGCATGACTACATAGAAGCAACCTCAATAAAGATATGAATTGTATTTATACCTAAACACCTTAACGTCCAATGGACTCCACCTTATAGGTACGTTCTAATATATCCTAACTTTTATAGTTATCTTATTGTGATACTTCATAGCACAAAAGAGAAGAAAAGAATTACATGATTACATATACATAATATTTGATAATTCTTTTAATTTTACACATTAGGTTAGTTTTGAAAGAAACTGCTCCCATCATGCTGCTAAGAAAACTGGACCCCTCAAATGGCTTATACAATGAGACATAGTTGATTTGTAGAGGCTCTGACGAGAATTTCATACATGCAGAAAAAACAACAGGTCAATATGCTACAAACCAGATGTTTACTCCAACAATACAACTATAACCACCCCCTTCCCCTTTTTTAAACAGATACTGCATACGACTTGAAGTGTGTGGTGGAGAACAACGTGCTCGAGTTATACTATTTGAAGCGGCTAAATATTTACTAGGCTGCAGCGTGCAATTCTACATAGAATCAACCTCAGTAAAGATATGATATGTATTTATACCTAAACACCTTAACGCTCAATGGACTCCGCCGCATAGGTACGTTGTTTAATCCATCCTAACTTTTACAGTTATCTATTTGTGATACTTCATAACACAAAAGAGAAGAAAAGAATTACACTATTAGATATACATAACAATTGAGGATTCTTTTAATTTTGTACATTAGGTTTGTTTTGAAAGAAAACGTGCCAATCATGCTGCTGAGAAAACTGGACCCCTTAAATGGCTTATGCAATGGGACATGGTTGATTTGTAGAGGCTTTGACGAGAATGTTATACATGCAGACAAAACACAAGTCAATATGCCACAAACCAACTGTTTACTCCAACAATATAACTATCACCCCCCCCCCCCCCAGAAAATGAAGGATGCCCTTTCAAATTTATTCAGAAACAATTTCCAATACGGCTATGTTTTTGCAATGATGATAAATAAAGCTAAAGGTCAAACGATTTAAAATTTAGGAGTATACCTACCACAACATGCTTTCTCGCATGGCAAACTATACATTGCACTATCTAGAGGAATATCTATGCCAACAAAAAAAGTGCAGGTCATGACTGAACAACCAGATTGATGCACCGGGACATACACAAAAAATACTGTCTACAAGAACGTATTAGGTGAGATTTGATTAATACCAAAATTGTAAGAAATCAAATAGGAAAAAACATACACCACACATGTAGCTAATGAAAATTATTTTGGATGAATTCTTAGGTTTGGTAGAAGAGGAGACAATATGAAAAACACCAGATAGCTACCACATAAGACATTATTTTTGTGCATATAAAGTTATTCAAATACAGGGTACACTGAATTTCAAATATTAAAAGGGAACATACAGTTCATGACACGACATAACTAAGAGGACAATCTGTTAGTTCGTGCACAATTACTTACTAACAAATTGCCTAATAACAATTTAAGAATACAACGTCCGTCACTACATGCCCAACAAGCAAGATGGCAAATAGATTGGCCATCACTTAGTATGATGTAGTTCAATATTAAATACATATTGATATGTTGAAAGCCTAAAATATACATAAAAAATAAAATATCTCGTGTATAGGGATCTCAAGACTTAACCTACACGTGCAATGCACGTGTAGTGAATCTATATATATATATTAGTTCAGTTCAACAATTTCTATTATTGCATTTAATTAGTGAAGCTTAAATAATTTTATCTCATGCTTATACTTTACTTCAGTTGAGTTATATTTGAGCCTCTCAGTTCAGTTATTGTTTCACTCAACCATATAACATACTCATACATTTAATGTACTAATGTCATTCGACCTGCATCGTTTTATGATAAAGGTACCGGTGTTCAGGATCATCAACAAGTGTTTCATTGAGATCACCCGGCCACTCGTCAACTTTTGGTGAGGCCTCCTAGCTTTCAGAGGACTCCAGTCTTTAGTCTACTTTTAGTAGTTGTTAAGGTTGTTATGGGTCTTGTCACGACGCCTATCTTAAAATAGTAGAGGTTTCATAAATAGATAGTCTTGAGATTCTTTCAGTATTGCTATTTAGATGTTTTGTTCAAACTATTACTGCTTTCATTCAGTATTTCAGACAATGTAATTGAGTACTTTGACTTCAATTTATTTTAGTTTTAAAGTCTATATAATTGCTTGAGTCATCTTCCACTAAGTAGTAAGTCATGCCAAGGGTTCGCTTGAGGACCAACAATGGTTCTTGAGTGCCGGCCAAGTTCAAGGTGTAGGCTTTGGGCATGACACTTCTATTCTCAAATGGACTCTTACAATAACGAAGAATTCACACACAACTAAAATTATCGAGGTACGATATCCAAGATCATAGTCCTGAACGACATGCCCATAAAGATACTAGAAAGGAATAATGCATAATCGTATCCGTAAATACCGACCTCATCAACATATCCATGCTAAATACATACCCAACTCATGCTATTAATGTTATGAATAACTGGTAATGCATACAGACTCAATGGTGCAAAGAATAAAACACAATACAATTAAGCAAAACTTCAAATGCATAATGAATTGCACCACTTCACTTGATGTGGTGCAATGAGAGGTATCTCAACTCTTTACCGTCAACAACATGCTCTCGACAGGTTTGTTTATTTTGCAATAATATTTTTTGACTTAGTGTCAAAATTTTAATTGGTTTAAATACTGCAGACAAGTTATTTTGGTGATTTTCATAACTAAATTTTATAAAAATAGTTACTATGATAATTTAACTCTCATGACTCATTCGATAGTTTGGTATAATAGAGATTATGATTCCTCAAGCCCAATTAAGTACTAAAACGTAAAATGTTCTCAAATGTTTGATTTTTATTATGTAACTAGTAATTTTGTATGCATTTATGGTTTATAATTCTATATCAAAAAAATCAATATTGTATTATATAACTTTGGAAAGGTTATTTCAATTTAATAAAATGTTAGTCATTAATTGTAATACACTACCTTGATTCTTGTTCTCAAATTCTTATTAATGGATAATAATAGTTAAGTAGTTTAATGCAAAATCCTACTTTTATTTAACTAAGAATTTACAAATTTGAAAAGAAAAATTTGTTGCATTCTTAATGTCATGACTATATAAGCTAATAATTAAGAAGGTATATTTTGGTGATTTTAGGTCTGATTCGAACTGTATTTTTGACAAATCTTCAAATTTGAGTTCCTTATCTTATGGCTAAACGAATTAAGAAGGAAAATTTCAGTATTAACGTTGGGTCTTTTGGTTAACTTTGGCTCAATTTTGATCCATACTACTATATTGCGATATGAGTATAGATGAACTCATATTTAAATGTAGATCATGTTTTTGATTGATTTAGAGTGTTCTGAGGCAATATGGAAGGAAATAAAATATGATGTTGCGAGTTTCATGGTGCATTTGCTCAACCTTCGAGTTAGGTCATAACTTATTGTTCTAAGACTTAGCTTGGGTAGTAAGTTATTGTATAAAATATGTGATGAGTTGGACAACTAAATGAGACCATTTGATGTTATAATACTCGAAATCTTTGAGTTAGGTAATAACTTATTGTTCTAAGACTTAGCTTGGGTAGTAAGTTATTGTATAAAACATGTTATGAGTTGGGCAAACTATTGAGTTGAAGTACTAAATGAGACCATTTGATGTTGTAATACTCGAAAACCTTCGAGTTAGGTCATAACTTATTGTTCTAAGACTTAGCTTGGGTAAGTTATTGTATAAACATGTTATGAGTTGGGTAAACTATTGAGTTGAAGTACTAAATGAGATTATTTAATGTTGTACTACTGGAAAAGAAAGTTTTAGCCGATAAATGGCTTGAGACTTGGAAATTGTATCAATATTTAGTTGTATTTAGTTTCATATATTATATCACATAAGAGTAGTTATTAGGTCAAAACGGGCATCATATTGAAAGAAATCTTGTTAAAATGATGATTTATGGCTTAGGGGCACAGTTATAATGTAAATTTATATCTTATTGGTATTTGAAATTTGATTTATTTATCGTTATCATGTGTACTAATTCATTTTCATAGATCACAAAAATGATACTATGGAAAAGACATTTCTTTGGAAAGAAAACACTGATTTTTGCATGGTTCAAATTCGAGCATGTTTTTATTGAGAAAGTCATTGATCTTTGCCACTAGAAAAAGATTGTGGGCAAGATATATGAACCTCGCGAGTCCCGCCATGGGTCCCACTTCACAACAAAGTTCTGTGAAGGGAATGTATACTAGTAGGATCACTGGCCATTGCATTATTTTGCATATTATTACATGTTGTATTGCCTCTTATCATTGTGTTGATTGAACTATGGGGAATTTTCTTCCCGATAAAAGATGTAAACAACTCAATTCTGAAAAGTTCATAATAGTAGAAGGGCTACTGTAGTACATCTAAAAGCTACAATACAACTGGAAAATCATTAATCTTTGTTTAAGAATTATATAAAACTTGTCCTTTTAGGGGTAGGATGGGTATTCAAAGTTTAGGTGACAAGAAATGAATACGGTCATTCTCAATAATACAAGAAGAAATACAATAGACGGTATCCAGACACATACCTGATGCCTCGTCAATAGAATTCAGAAGAAAGAAAGAACTTTTTTTTGGTAACTAATGTGAATATTACCATAAGTCCATAACCAACAAACACAAAGTAACAAATACACCTAAAAAGAGCACCTAATCACATAACCGCCTTCTAGGAAGGGTGCAATAAGAAAATAGGCCTCCAAAATAAAGCTAATTACAAATAAGCCTATGAATCAAACTCCTACAACTACGTCCTTTCCTCCCCATTTTTAAAAGATCTAATCTTTCCACAATATCCTTCTTAATCTGTAACACAACTGTTTCAGTTTGAACACTCATGTTCTTGAATGTAGTCCAGTTCCTAGCCTTCCAAGTGTAATAAACAATTGCTGCCCAGATGGCTGCCACAAGCTCCTTTTTGAACTGCTTCCAATGCTTCCTTCTAGTTCGCTCCAAAACAACTATCACTTCACCAGTTTGCAGTTGTATTCCCAACTAATTAGATAGATCAATTATCAATTGTTTGGTCCAAACACAATCTGAAAATAGATGCAGTGAAGTTTCGACAGCCTTCATATCACATAGGCAACAATCATCAGTGTCAATGGGTATGTTCAAGTGTCTAAGTCTTGCTTTAGTAAGTAGCCTTCCTTGTGCAGCAAGCCAGAGAAAGAGTCAGTGTCGAGGCTGAGCTACTGATGTCCATACTGGGTCAGCTATTCTCCACTTTGTGTGAGTGCCAATGAGTGAATTATAACTACTAGTTATGGAATATCTTCCACTAGAAGTTAGAATATACCTGTCATTTGTATACCAATCTATCATGTCATTCTTTAGAGAATTCAGCTTTTTCCAATACCAACTACAATCATTAGGGGGTATGTGCATCTAGATGTTACCCTCTGACTTCATATACAATCCGTGAATCCACTTGACCCATAATGAGTCTTGTTTAGTTGAAAATTGCCACAAGAGTTTACCCACAGAAGCAATGTTCCAGATTCTGCATCCTTTAATGTTCAGTCCACCATATTGCTTTGGAATACATAACTTTTTCCAAGAAACTAATGCTATGCTTCTCTTATCCTGGTAGTTTCCCCACAAGTATTCTCTACATAGTCTATCAACCTCTTTTAGAACACTTTGAGGAAGAACGAACACAGCTCCCCAAAAGCTATGAATAGAGAAAAGGATTGCAATAATTATTTGTAATCTACCAGCGTATGATAGCATTTTAGCATAACCATTCTTGATCCTATGAGTGATTTTAGCAGTGAGTTGTTGACATTCCAATTTGCTCCACTTCTTTGAAGATAATGGTAGTCCCAAATATCTAATAGGAAATGTACCCACAGCGAATCCTGTAATGCTTAAGAGGAGGGCCTTAGTCTGCTCATCAGTTCCAGCAATGAACATGTTAGATTTGTCCATGTTTGCTATCATTCCAGTGACTCTTGTGAAATGGTCTAATGCTTCCATCACTCTCCTTACAGATTGTTCCTTACCACTACAAAAGATAATTAAATCATCAGCAAACACCAAATATGTAAGTTTAAGATTCTTACACATTGGGTGAAATTTGAAATCAGGTGAAGGACTCATAACCTTCAAGACCCTAGATAAGTATTCTATGACCAATACAAATAATAGAGGAGACATAGGATCCCCTTGTCGTAGCCCTCTCTTCCCTTCAAAGTAACCATAGCCTATTCCATTCACCATAACAGAATACTTTGGAGACGTTACACATACCATAACCAGCTTCACAAATCCAATTGGAAACCCATAACCAATGCCTCACATTTGTGGCATAGTGCTATTCGTGGATATACTAATTGAATATCCTTAAACGTAACCAGGATGGGATAAATCATTGGGTTCTAACAGATTGTTAGAATGAGAACTTACTTATACAAATACGCTGCAATTCCAAAAATTATTGTCACGACCCAAGGTGACCTCTAGGCGTAACATGGCGTATAGGATCCCGAGAGGCCCCACACAAGCCACTTAGCGTTCATCATACAAGAAAATAGAATAAAGAGATTAAAAAACAGTTTCAACATATAAGAGTTTTATAGAGAAAAGCGGAAATCTAAACATTGTCTCAAAGTCATCTAGTACATAAGAGTATATCGGGGCGTAGCCCGTACATCAAGTTCCAAGACTGAAAGTAAAGACAAAAGGGGAATCAAGCTCGGTCCTCAGAATATGAGGACTCACCAAACTTCAATCTTCTATATGAGATCCCTAGCCACTGAAGTGCGAATCTGTAAGGTCGGTCCCTACACTTGGGGAAATGTAGGCAAGAGTATGCATTAGTACAAAATATGTACCGAGTATGATAGTCATGCATAAAACAATTGAAAACATGAGAAAAGGGACATTTTCATAAAGTGCATTGACCAAGATAAATCATGAATGTAAAAGAATTAGAAGACATGTCATAAAACATGGTCAATGCAAATAGACATCATCTTAAGTCACGTGTGAGATACTTCTTAAAGTAACCTTAATTCATTATTGTGGGAGATTTACCTTTAACTAACATATAAGACCATGTGAACTATCAACATGAAATCCGGTGTCTACCCCACACCGAAAAAGGGTGTCCTACTTGCCAAGGTAAGACCATGAGCTTCTAGCTAATGTGGATCCACTAGATAATGTCTATCTAAGACAATCATCCTATGGGGCACATAGGTATGGGATAAAGAGATTGCTTCTAGAAACCCGACCTCTACTAACGGGAGAGCTCCCATCTCAATATCCTCTCGGTGTCAAGCGTAAATCCCACAGAATAGTCATTTTCTTAACTTGTCTTTATTATCCATGGAAGGGCACGTCATCTTACCAATCCAAGCTAAGTCATATGTCATCCATCGAATGGTACAATGAAGTAACCAATCCAAGCTAGGTTTCATTAGAATAGCTCTTTATCTTTGATTCATTTTAGGTGAGAAGACTTTCCAACCTTAGAGTCCATAATGTGAGAAAACCTTTCACAACAATTAACCACAAGAACAACATATATGTTTTTACTCTCAAAGAAATCTACATCAAATCTCATCAATTCCATAAGAACATGCATACTTCCATAATTCACCTTTCATAGTTCAAGACCCACTTTCAATCATCAATATCTGGAAAACATGGGTTAAGCATGGGTTCATGGGGATTCACCTTAAAATCATGAGATTATATCAATTCATGCATAAAAGTTTATAAATCAATCAAATAAATCAACATTTAAAAGAACCCATGACATAGAGGAAAAACCCTAACTCAATTGGGAATTTCTAACTTTATAAATTGGAGAATTTAGGAACCCCATGGAGGAAAGGGCTCCATGGATGAAGGTTATCATACCTTATAGTTAATGTGGAATAAGATAGTTGAATAATTTTATTCATATCTTTCTATGTCATATATATACAAGGCTTTATATACGTGAGAGATTGTGGAATAAAATTACCTAGATCCCATGAAATCTGGGATTTTATAAAATCATATATTTTACTAAAAAGAAGAAAAAGATATTATAGATTACAACAATTATCTTTAAGATCTTAAGGGATCAAATCTTGATATGGAGAATATCCTCTATCTGCCAACACTCCCCCTCAAGTGAGTGAATGGATATCTTCCATTCCTAGCTTGCTTATTAGATCTTGAAACACATTATTTGGTAGTCCTTTTGTTGAAACATCGGCCACCTGATCTTTTGTAGATACAAATGGCGTACAAATGAGTCTGCTATCTAATTTCTCCTTAATGAAATGTCTATCTACCTCAATATGCTTAGTGCGATCATGTTGTACAGGATTATGAGCTATACTTATTGCTGATTTATTGTCACAATATAGCCTCATAGGTCCTTCCCATCTTATCTTCAAATCATCAAGGATTATATTTAACCATAACAACTCACAAACTCCCATAGCCATAGATCTAAACTCGGCACTTGATCTGGCTACTATATTTTGTTTTTTTACTCCTCCAAGTCACCAGATTTCCTCCTAAAAAAGTGCAATATCCAGAACTTGACCTTCGATCTACTAATGAACCAGCATAGTCTGCATTAGTATAAGCCTCTAAAACCATGTCTCGTCCTCTTTTGAATAGTATTCCTTTTCTTGGACTTCCTTTAAGATATTGTAGAATCCTGTTAACAGCTTGAAGATGCATTTCTCTAGGATCATGCATAAATTGGCTAACAACACTTACAACAAATGCAATGTCCGGCCTTGTATGGGACAAGTAAATCAATTTCCCTACAAGACTTTGATACAAGCCTTTATCTACCACAGAATCTTCTGGAGCATTGCACAATCTATGATTATATTCAATTGGTGTAGTCACTGGTTTACACCCTAATTTTCTTATTTCCTTCAGCAAATCAAACACATATTTTTGTTGGGAAATAAAGATTCCTTGTTTTGAGTATGGCACTTCAATTCCCAAAAAATACTTTAATTTCCCAAGCTCTTTGATGTCAAATTCCTTGAGTAAACATCTCTTCAAATTTTGTAGCTCCTTTGAATCATCACCTGCTACTATGATGTCATCAATATAAACCAATAATGTTGTCACCTTTCCTGTTACTGAGTGTCGTATGAACAAGGTATGGTCTCTTTGACTTTGTCAATACTTGATCATAACCTTTGTAAATCTTCCAAACCATGCACAAGGTGGTTGCTTTAATCCATAGAGTGCCTTCTTCAGTCTGCACACCCTTCCCTTCTTGCTTTCAAAACTAGGTGACACCTCCATATAGATCTCCTCATCTAAGTCTCCATGTAAAAAGGCATTTTTTACATCAAATTGTTGTAGGTTCCAATTAAAAGCTGTAGCCAACGATAATAAGATTCTCACTGTATTCATTTTTGCCACAGGGGCAAAAGTCTCCAAATAATCAATTCCATAGGTTTGTGTATAACCCTTTGCAATCTTTCTATGGACCCATCTAACTTATATTTCATAGTAAACACCCATCTGCACCCGACCAACTTCTTCCTTTCTAGTAATTCCACAATTTCCCAAGTTTTCTTATTTTCCAATGGTTCCATTTCAACCTTCATAGCTTTCTCCCACACTTTGTTTCCTAACGCTTCAGACAAATTTTTGGGGATAGGAATTGTGTGGAGGTTATAGAGAAAAGTTTTATGTTTTGGGGATAGATTTTGATATGTCACGATAAGGCTCAAAAGGTGTTGTGTGCAAGGTCTGGTTCCTTTTCTGAGGGCAATGTGAAGGTCAAGATCATTAGGTTGATTAGGTTCTTCATGATCAGTTTGGTTTGGTGTTTCTGATGGTTCAACAGGTGCAGGATGGGTACTAGGAGCAGTAACCTTAGGAGATGATTGCAGTTGAGTAGTTTGATCAGTTAGCCTCTTTCTTCTGGAATAAACCTGCAATGGTAGATTATTTTCTAGAATTCAATTATCTATATCCAGATTAGGAGACTCAATGAGTTCATTTGGATTTAGAGACTCAGGTGACTGAAGAAATGATGACTCAGGCAAGGATTTGGCACGACCAGAAATAGAAAAATCAAATAGTGACAAGTCTAGAGGTCTCTCTCCCTTCAATGACTCCCCTTGATTGTAAGAATGACCAAAAATTGATTCACTCTCATCAAATGTAACATCAGCTGAAACAAAGAATTTCTTTGATAATGGTTGATAACAGTTGTAACCTTTTTGAGTAGGAGAATATCCTATGAAAACACACTTAAGAGCACGTGGGTCTAATTTTCCTCTATTTTGAGAATGAATATGAACATAGGCAACACTCCCGAAGATTCTAGGAACCAATTTATTGGAAATTTCAAAATTCGGAAAGAAATTCCTAAAGAGTATCAAGCGAACTTTTAAAGTTCAGAATTCTTGATGGCATTCTGTTACTAAGATGTGCATCAGTTAGGACAGCTTCCCCCCAATATTGTTTTGGCACCCTTTTATGAAACAATAGCTATCTAGTAATGTCAAGTAACAAACCGTTTCTTCTCTTTGCTATCCCATTTTGTTGAGGAGTATTGACACATGAAGATTCATGAATAATTCCCTCTTTTTGGAAGAAAACAGAGAGGGTTTGATTGAAGTAGTCTTTGGCATTATCAGATCGAAATCTTTTAATAGGCACATCATATTGGGTTTTGATCAGATTAAAAAAGGTGGGAAGAATTCGACTAACATCTGATTTTTGCTTTAGCAAATAGATCCACGTTACTCTTGTACAATAATCAATGAATACACAAACCATCTAGCACCAGAAATATTAAGAATGGGAAAGGGTCCCCAAATATCACTATAAATAAGAGAAAATGGAGTTTGACTTCTTTTGTGACTAATTGGATAGGAAACCCGTTTGTGTTTTGCAATTTCACACTCATCACAATGAAAAGACTCAACAATCAAATCTTTGAACAAAAATGGAAACATCGTTTTGATTACATAAAAGAAAGGATGACCTAATCAACGATGATAAAGCCAGACTTTTTCTTTATTGGACATAACAGATTCAGACAAGAATGAACTAGATAAGGAATTCTTAGTTGTATCTCCACCATTGTGGACACCCAAACAATAAAGACCACCTTTCTCACTAGCACGCCCAATCATCTCCTTCGTGTTCTGTTCCTGAAATAAGCAATATGAAGGGAGGAAAGTTACTTGGCATTTGGAATCTTTGGTGAGTTTTTGGACAGAAATGAGATTTGCATATAACTTTGGGACATGAAGGACATCTTTAAGTATCAAGGATTTCCCTAGTGGTATGTCTCCTTGTCCAGCTACAGTAATAACTGAACCATCAGCTATAGTTATTTTTTTTATAGCTAGGAGAAGAAGAATATGATATGAAGAGATGAGAGGAACTGGGCATGTGATCAGTTTCCCTGGAATCAACCACCTATATTGGAGAAAGTTTGTCTGAGAAATTAGTAACAAAATAGCAAGAAATACTTGTGAAGGCCAATGAACAACTACCTGCTGAAGTTGAGTGTGGATTTGTTTCATCAGCTTGAGGGTTGCTTGCTAAATGTGCTTGCTTTCCATCACTGTTGTTTCTATTTGGAGGTTTACCATTGAGTCTCCAGCATCTCTCACGGGTGTGCCGATTTTTTTTGCAATAGGTGCAATAAAGATTGTCCCTATTGAATGGCGGTTCGTATGAACCCGTGGACTTGATGGTGCTCTCCGATTGTGAAACTTCAGATTCTTTTTAACTTGTCCCTTTTGCTACAAGAGCTGATCCTTCATTAATTTGAGTTTCAAGCATAACACTCCTCCGACCTTCTTCTGTCCGTATTATGGCCATTGTCTCATTCAATGATGGAAGATCGTCTTTTCCTAAGATTTGCACTCTCACGGAATCAAATTCTGCATTTAGTCTTGCAAGAAAATCATAAATCTTTTCTTTTTCAATAAATCTTTTCAGAATTACAGCATCATCTTTACAACTCATTTGAATGCATTGATAATGATCCATTTCTTGCCATAACCCCTGTAAAAAGTTAGAATATTCAGTGAAAGGTCGAGCTCCCTGTTTTGCTGCAGAAAGTTTTGTTTTTAATTCATAGATCCTGGCAGCATCATGTACTTTAGAGTATGTCTCCTTCACTGCATCCCAAATTTCCTTGCGGTGCTAAAAAACATAACGCTATCGCTGATTTTTGGAAGCATAGAGTTCCATAACCAAGACATCACCATTGCATCATTTTCATCCCATGCATCAAACATGGGGTCTTCTTTAGATGGTCCTGTACCAAGAAGGTGTCGTATTTTCCCTTTACCCTTTAAAAAGGTACGAACCAATTGAGCCCATTTAAGGTAATTTTTTCCATTCAACTGATAAGAGGCTTGAATGTTTTGCAGATCACCAGATGAAACTGTAGAGTTATTCTCTACAATTGCAGAAACAGTTCCAAAGGCTGGAATAGTTGCAGCAGTCACATTTTCTGGCATGGTTCTTGAATGGTTTCAATCTTTGGACAGATAAAGATTAAAAAAAATAAAATAAGACAAAATGAAAAAATTTAGTAAGGAATAAGCCTAAAACTTTGATACTATGTGGAATAAGATAGTTGAATAATTTTATTCATATCTTTCTATGTCATATATAAGGCTTTATATACATGAGAGATTGTGGAACAGAATCACCTAGATCCCATGAAATCTGGGATTCTATAAAATCATATATTTTACTAAAAAGAAGAAAAAGATATTCTAAATTACAACAATTACTTTAAGATCTTAAGGGATCAAATCTTGATATGGAGAATATCCTCTATCAGCCAACAGTTCAAAGTCCACAATTAATGGTGAATTTGGAGATGTGATCTTGAAATCCTAAAATTTATGGGGAAGAACTTGGAGGGATTTGGGGAAATTAAAAAAGTGATTTAGAATGGTTAAATTTTAGGCTAAAATATAGGGTCTAGGATTAGGATTAAAACGACCTCGTTTAGGTATTAGATGCATAGAAAAAGACCCATATAACCTTGAAAAAAATAACTGACGAGTTTTATTTTTCTAAGTCAATCTCCACGGACGGGTCTACCGTTCGTGGACCATTCTACCGTCCTTCAACCTGTCCGTGAATCATTGCCTTAGAATAAATTTTACAAGGCTTGGGTTTAAGGATGCGTTCACTGACCGTGGACTCTTCCACCTTCCTTGAACCCTTCCTTAGACCCTTGCCATAGAATATTTTTCACAAGGCTTGGGTTCAAGGATGGGTTCACTGACTGTGAACTCTTCCACCGTCCTTGAACCCTTCCTTAGACCCTTGCCATATAACATTTTTCGCAAGGCTTGGGTTCAAGGATGGGTTCACTGACCGTGGACTCTTCCACCGTCCTTGAACCCTTCCTTAGACCCTTGCCTTAGAATATTTTTCACAAGGCTTGGGGTTCAAGGATGGGTTCACTGACCGTGGACTCTTCCACTGTCCTTGAACCCTTCCTTAGACCTTTCCACCGTTCTTGAACCCTTTACAAGTCTTTTTTTGAGGTGTTACAATTATGCACTACAAAATGATGTCAATATAGAAGTTTCGACTAGATCTCAGTTGAAAAAGGAAAAGACTTGTTAAATCTGGTAACATCATAGATAGAAGTACTATCCTGCAAACTGCCTGAACTTACAGAGAATGACATAATATAGTGGAAGTTCCACTAACCTAGTTAATCGTGTCCTTAAGCCTAACATTCGTAGTCTTGAGGACACGATGTAGCATTGTTGATACGTCCACAAATTAAAGCAAATTAGCACAAGTTTTGAACTCTTTCCATTTAACTTACTAAGTAATAACAATAAGATTTTCTGACGTTAGACTCAATCTCATCCATCAGAGGGACTTGCTTATCCAATTCCTACATAGATTGCATCATCTTAATATAGAAGGAGCAAAACAGACCACACAAAAAAAAAACTCAGACCTCATTCATATCACTGACCATGTTTTTCAAAGTATCCAGACCTTCTGATATGACTTCCAAACCTTGATTCTATGAGAAGTTGAAACAAAAGCATACATCGGTATTTAGGAACCAACAAGCCAGCAATAAGACGTAATAAAAGGCAAAGAACTTCCGATGAATCATGAACAAGTCCTTAATGAAATATTCCAAAAGAAATACATGAACGGAATGAATGCAACTTTATAACCTGAATCAAATTTAATTTCTGCAAAAGAACCTGAACAGCCCCATCCACCAGATTGTTTGGGTGCAGCTGCTGCACCATTTGAAATTGCAGTTATCCTATTGGGCAGTGCAAGTACCAAATCATTACGTACAACAAATTCTTTGCTTGGAAGCCCTTTAACCAGCAAGAGGAAGTATTGTTAGTTGACAAAACAAACCCAGTGAAATTAGGTTATTTCTTGTGAAGCACGGGCAAATACTGGAGGAAAACACTGGAGGAAGTATTGTTAGTTGACAAAACAAACCCAGTGAAATTAGGTTATTTCTTGTGAAGCACGGGCAAACACTGGAGGAAAACAGTCCTAAAGAAATCCAAATAATATAATAACGGAGAAAGGAGTGTATGAGAGCTAGTGACAAGAACCAACTGCACATACTAAGATCTTAAGTAACATTATACTTCTATAGCTATTTGTCATACTAAATAGAGAAGGCTTGCTGCCATCACTAAAGAGTGGATGATGATTTGAGGTCAAATACTATCATCCCTAGCGAGCTCAATAACCTGCTCATACTGATTTCAACAACATGTGTTCATGAAAAATTGAGATCTACAAACTATCACGCCTTTCGGAGCATTAACTACAATGAGCAACAACACTTGAAACAACATGCACAGTAAAAAACACAATGAGCACAACATTTGAAACCACAAGTCACATAAACAGGTTCATTGCATGAGATTATCAACACAATGTTATTTCATATGCTTACTTATGTTTTCCCCGACATGGCACTGATGATACTATAAAGCAGTAGACATGCATACATACATAAACCGAAAAACATACAACCATCACTTATCTCAAATCAAGCCTCTTGGAAATTCAAAAGAAATCGAGTTTTCCCCTTTCGAAGTGTCTTGACTTGTTTTTGGTCTTAAACAATAAATAAATGCAAGAATCAATAAAAATGGCCTAATAATACTCGGATTATTACCAAATCCTACCCCCGGCCAATTCATGACCCCCCCCCCCCCCCTCAACCCAAACTTAGGGCTTTTTCGACCATGAAATCAAGTCAACATCCTGCCCCAAGAGTAATATTCTAGATTCTAAGGTTTATTAATCAAATTACTAGATTGGGAAGTAACGGACTTACCTTTACTGATGAATTTCGTGGAAAAATGAATACAAACAACCCTAAATTGCCCCTCTCAATCCCAAGAACAATAATACAGAAAATTGGAGGTTTTGAGACTTTTTCTACATCAATTCTCAACTTACCTCGCTATAGCGGCCCTGCTATAGTATTTTGAGCACCGCTATGGCGCTTGCATATGGTCGCTATAGCGGACGCCTCCCACTATAACAGACTATGTGAATTACACAGACTCGAAAATCCCTGAAAAACTCATTTTTCACAACATACTTTTCTTCCCTTGATGTCCTGAACAATCTGCTTCACACCGAATTTGATTTCGGGAGTTTTACTCACCCAAATTTGATTCCATGAAACCCTATGGGTTTATTAATGTCTTGGCTACAAGAAAATATCAACCAAGCCTAAACATTACACCCCACCCATTCTCGGATAGCCATAGACCGCACATAGCCCAGATTCTATTTAAGGTTGGTCTAGCCCGAAAATTTCAAGTCTCTGCCTAGAAAGTTTTTTGCCCCTCCCCGCTATCTCTCACCATTGGCCTAGTCATAACGACCGGGATGGATCATTACATATATGAAAATGGGCTTCTCTGTGATTTTGGGCCTTATGATTTCAAGTTGAGAGAAGTTCCTAAATGAACCTTATAAGGGATGGTCTTGATATTTTAGCCCTTATAAAAAATTCTTACAAAAATAATCTTCATTTTAAAAAAAATAAATAATTGAACAAAATTGCCCTCAAAAGTTATAAGCTACTCACTGATTGTTTTATGTCATCCAAAACAATATCAAACTAAAGAAATAACTTAATATTATATCATCATATGTGTTCTTATTAAATAAGTGGAGCTAAACGGTATTTTTTTATTCATTTATGGAGCTAAAAACTATATTTTCTTATTAATTTAGTATCTTTTTAAAAAAATTAATTTACTTCAAGACTCAAGTATCAAAGCTCAAGATAATATTTAAACACTTATTATTTTTCTGTATGGATATATATTTTTCATTGAAATCTTCTATTTATTTATTTTTTAAAATCAAAAATCGATTTAGTATAATTTAGTTCAGTCAGGACAATCAAAATTTTAAAATCACTGATAACTTAGCTTAGGGATTTCATAAAATAAATTATGTCGTATTGGCAATAGTTGACACTACCTTGTTATGCCCTTGACTAGTTATCATAATGGTCCCAATGAGATAGCATTTTTTTGGATGCTTCTCTACTGACAAAGTATAACCAATGTTATTGTCATGATTCAACCTACACTAGTGACATTTTCTTTCAATTTGTTGTCATCTCCAGCTTTACGAGATATGAAATCAATTGTTGTTGATCATATATTTTGTTGAATTCATACTTCAGCGTTGTCATATTCCACAGAATGACAATAGCTCAGCGAAGAAACTTGGTATACTAGAACAAGCCAGAACATCAGGTACAATCTATTGATTTGTTGTTTTCTTCTAAATGATGATATCCTTTAAGCTAAATTAGAAATCTTTTTATCTTCTCAATTCCAATCTTGCGGAACATGTTATGGTTAAGTTTGAATTGTTTTCACCATCATGTGTGCTAGTGAAACATATTGATGTCTAGTTTTCCTTGTTGTTTGGTGCATTTGCATAATTATTACAAGTTTCTTGTGGTGACACCCAATCACTTATCTATTAGGATTACATTTGACATTATTTTTGATGTGCACAGAATTTTTTTGGTTTTTTTCTAAATAATAAAACACAAGAGTATGTTCTTTCAGATTATATGTTAAAGAGGTCATATTTTTAAGTTATTTAACACATCAATTTTTTGTCTATTTAATGCTTCCTCGTAGCCTCAACCAACTCCATCGCAGCAATAACAATCATGCAAACACTTCTATTCTCAAATGGACTCTTACAATAACGACGAATCCACACACAACTAAAATTATCCAGGTAGGATATCCTAGATCATAGTCTTGGACGGCATGCCCATAAAGATACTAGAAAGGAATAATGCAGACTCATCTCCGTAAATACTGACTTCATCAACATATCCATGTTAAATACATACCCAACTCATGCTATTAATGTTAAGAATAACTGGTAATGCATATGATCTCAATGGTGCAGAGAATAAAACATAATACAATTAAGCAAAACTCTCAATGTGTAATGCATTGCACCACTTCACTTGATGTGGTGCAATGAAAGGTATTTCAACTCTTTACTGTCAACAACAGGCTCTCGATAGGTATCTCAACTCTTTACTGTTAACAACAAACTCTCGATAGGTTTGTTTATTTTGCAATAATATTTTTTGAATTAGTGTTAAAAATTTAATTGGTTTAAATACTGCGGACAAATCATTTTGGTGATTTTCAAAACAAAATTTTAGAAAAATAGTTATTATGATAGTTTAACTCTCTTGACTCATTCAATAGATTGGTATAATAGAGATTTTGATTATTCAAGCTCAATTAGGCCACTAAAACGTCAAATGCTCTCAAATGTTTGATTTTTATTATGTTACTAGTTATTTTGTATGCATTTACAGTTTATAATGCTATATGAAAAAATCAATATTATATTACATTAAGAAGGTATATTTTGGTGGTTTGAGGTTCTATTCAAACTCTATGTTTGATAAATTTTCAAATTTGAGTTCCTTTGAGTTAGTTCATAACTTATTGTTCTAAGACTTAGCTTGGGTAGTAAGTTATTGTACATAACATGTTATGAGTTGGGCAAACTATTTAGTTGAAGTACTAAATGAGACCATTTGATGTAGTAATACTTGAAAACCTTCGAGTTAGGTCATAACTTATTGTTCTAAGACTTAGCTTGGGTAGTAAGTTATTGTATAAAACATGTTATGAGTTGGGCAAACTGTTGAGTTGAACTACTAAATGAGACCATTTAATGTTGAAATACTCGAAAAGAAAGTTTTAGCTGATAAATGGCTTGAGACTTGTTTGTGAAATATATAAAACTTGTCCTTTTAGGGGTAGGATGGGTATTCAAAGTTTAGGAGACAAGAAAAGAATACAACCATTCTTAATAATACAAGAAGAAATACAATAGACGGTATCCAGACACATACTTGATGCATCATCAATAGAATCCAGAAGAAAGAAAGACTTGATAAAGGTGAATACACAAGTACACAAATGAATATACAACTAGAGTCAACCAAATACCTTCAAATAGAAAAGTGGGTATGCCCGTGATAATAATTTTACTTCTTCAATACTCTGCAATTGTATAACATACATCAGTAAGCAATCATATTGATTCTTAGAGAGTTAGAGTTCACAGTATGAAATACCAAATAAAATTTGTGACATGCAACCTCAAAATTATAATGTCTTGGTTCCTTGACCAATGTCTCAAATTTGTGGCATAATGCTATTCATGGATATAATAATTGAATATCCTTCAATGTAACCAGGATTGTTAGAATGAGAACTTACTTATACAAATAGGCTGCAATTCCAAGAATTATAAACAACAAAATGATGTCAATATAAAAGTTTCGACTAGATCTCAGTTGAAAAAGGAAAAGACTTGTTAGATCTGGTAACATCAAAAAATAGAAGTACTATCCTGCAGACTGCTTGAACTTACAGAGAATGACATAATATAGTGGAAGCTCAGTTTGCCTGGTTAACCGTGTCCTTAAGCCTAACATTCCTATTCTTAAGGTTAGATGTAACCTTGTCGATCTGTCTACAAATTAAAGCAAATTAGCACAAGTTTTGAACTCTTTCCATTAAACTAAAAGTAATTACAATAAGATTCTAACCTTACAGGACTTGCCTATCCAACTCTTGCATAGATTGGATCATCATTAATATCCTAAATATAGAAGGAGCAAAACAGGCCACACAAAAAAAAAAACCCAGACCTCATTCATATCACTAGCCATGTTTTTCAACGTATCCATACCTTCTGATATGACCTCCAAACCTTGGTCCTATGAGAAGTCGAAACAAAACCATACATCGGTATTTAGGAACCAACAAGCCAGTAATAAGACGTAATAAAAGGCAAAAAACTTCTGATGAATCATGAACAATTCCTTAATTAAATAGTTGATATACCGCGAGTTTACGGTATTTTAAATACATTTCACTTAAAAGTTGTGTGTGTCTAGGGCCTTTTTGTATTAGTTTTTATGTGTTTTTATTGTGTTTTTGCAGGAAATATGTTTGGACGCAGAAATAAAGAGACAACTGAAAGATGTGCAGAAAAGGGCATCTACGGAGGTGATCTACGGACCGTAGGTCCATTGACGCTCCGTAGATGGTGATCGTAGATCAGCAGGCAAGGCAAATCTGACCAAGTGTTGAACTACGATAGCCATTGACGGTCCGTAGATTGATCTACGGACCGCATTGCTAATCCGTAGATTGATCTACGGACCGCATTGCTAATCCGTAGAATGATACTACGAGGGTTCCAGTACCTGATTTTTGAAGATTCTAAGTGTGGAGCTACGGAGATGGGTCGACGGACCGTAGATCGATCTACGGTACGTACTGGTGGTCCGTCGTTTGCTTAAGAGAAGTTGAGTTTTGGAAGCTGAAAATATTGCCCAAGTCCTAGGTGACGGAAGGGACTCACAGACCGTAGATCCATTGACGGACCGTGAGTCAGTCTCGTTGAATGAAGACACGTACCCGAACATAATTTCCTTATTTCGTTTCCTTTTTAGTTAGGACTTATTTTTCTATATCTAGGGCATGAAAACCTCGTTTTTGGGGGTTAGACTTTATTACTTTAGTTCTACTTTGTGACTTTGGATTTCATTTTTGCAAACCTAGCAATTCTTGATTTCGTAAGTTGGTTTTGAAGGTTTTGGTTTTGAAATTCAAGTTGAAATTCCGGGTCTGTTATTCTCAATTAAGTAAGTTCATAATTCTTTCATCTAAAAACAATGAATTGTGTTCATATGATTATGGGTAACTAAACTCCACAACTAGGGTTGTGGGAACCATGAGCGATTAACAAAGTATGAATAGTAAATAAGCAATTCTTGAATACTGTTTTGCATGCATTGATAATTCTTTTGTTTAAAAGTTTTTTAACTGTGCGCAACGTTAGAACTCGCCTTGTTGCTACTTGCCGGACCAAGGAGGTAATCAACAACAAAAGAATTATCAACATAGATTTAGTGTGATACTTGTTGACACCCAATTTTGACCCTCCACAATATAAATTAATCATTGAGCTTCTTCAATTTCAAACGATTTAAAATAATTAGTTTTATTAAAAATCAAATATTTTTCTAGTTATTTTCAAATAGTTCTAGTCATTTTATAATTTTTAGATAATAAAATACTTTTATATAATTGTGTATATAATTAGTATATTTTATGAATATTCGAAAATCACCTAAAAAAAGGGATTTTGTTTGTTTAACTATTTTATCAAATTAATTTAGTTAAGTTACGATTATATGTTTGAAATATTCTAGTTCATAAGTAAGTTAATTATTTTATTTGTTAAGATTGAGAAGCTCACTAATTAATTAATTTTAATTCATCTTATTTAAATTTTAATTAAATTCAATTTGACTAAGTTTTATACTTCTTTCTCTTGCCTTACTTAAACCCATTTGAAACCAAACCTTGGGCCAAAATTCATTCCCAAAACTGGCCCAACACCACTTCTTCAACTTTCCAACTCCAGCAGCCCTCTCAAATACCTGCGACCTGGCCCAATTTCCTTTCTCCAAAATTACCCAGAACTGCTCCAACATTACAGCAGTAGTACCAGCCGACCCCATCCCCTTTCCCTTCCAAGTTCCAACAACAACAGCGTACAGCAGTACGCATACAATTCCATACGACCCCTGCGTCCTCTTTCTTCTTCTTCACGTGAAAATCTCGGCAAATCCGGCGAGAAATTTGCGAAATCGCCCATACCCTGCAGCAGTCGTCCCATCCCTCTTTTTCCCATTTCAAAATTTCCCATCCCTTCCATTGTTGACTTGAAAGAAAAAAGCAAAGAATTCAAATTTCAAAAATAATATTTTTTATCCGTTTTTCCCCTCAAATCAGCTTTTTTCTTCATCTATTTAAGATCGGTTTTTCAATTAAAAAAAGAGGACGAGAGAAGGAAGCACAATAATTTCTTACTAGATATTCAAGAATAGGTTTATATTTTCCCTCTCGTTTACCCCTAACTGGAATTTTCCGAAGCTCATCGGAGCTTCATTTGTGGTGGTGTATAGCTTCACGGTCAAGCTCGTAGTCTCAGCACGCTGCCCGGAAAAAGGTAATACCTTTCCTTATATTTCCGTTTTAGAAGTCATGTAGTTGGTTTGTTTCTCCTTGCTCGATTCTCACTCAGTTTTGAGTTTTCACCTTTGTTGTATGTTAAGCTTGTCTGCAATCCTCGACTTTGATATATGGTTTGTTGCTGATCTTTCATGATATTTAGCTATTAACTTTAAGAATGTGAAATATACATGTACTGACTCTTTTTGGTTCCTTTGATATTAATCAATATGAATTTATATATCCAGTTGTTCTTTAGCTTTCATTTTAAAATAGTTGAGAGCTGTCATATTGCTAATATATCAATCATCTATCCGAGAAGCATTTTAGTTTGTTTTTGTTAGGATTTGTTGCCGAGAGTTTTTCCATGATCTAAGTTCATATTTGTTCATCGATTTGTTTCCTTGTTCAAGTTGGCTTAAAGTCTTGACCATGTCTAACTTTGATGTATTGCCTGCTCATTGTCAAGATTATCAATCTTCTTGTTTATCATCAGTTTATTTGCGTAAGTGAAACTTTATTGATTTGAGCCGATCTTCTAATATTGTTTCATGTTTTTATTCTTTTTTCTAAATTAACTCGGGTTGCTTTCATGCTTATGTGATCATTTACACCATTGTGGATTTGTCCAGAAATCTCAAAAAATGTTTATTGATTTTCCTTATTTTGGAAATATTTGGCATAATCAGTTTTCTTTATCGTGAATTTGTCTATATGAGCCGGCTAACTCTAAATACGGAATATCAATTCGACACTTCCTCCCCCCTGACATCTTCTTTGGAGAATAATATCATCTTCTTCAAGTCTTTATTTGATTAGCTATAGATTAACATTGTTCCAATAATGTTAATTGTCTGCCATTTATTTTGGGGGTTTATCTACATGAGTTTAAAATTTTATCTTTCTTATTTTATCCTATTTGGTCTTAGTTTGGCATTAAGAGATCTATTGATTTTCATATTAATGTTATGGGTTTGTATCCAGATTTGAGAAATCTAGTTGTGATATATGGAATGAGTGATAATGACAATGTAATTGCTTTCAACTAAGTTGATTTTATGAGTTGCAACAACTTGCGTTTTTGTCATCTTTAGCCCGCATTATACATATGCTAATCCTTATTCTTTGTTTTCATTGCATGAATTGTCAATCCGAGTTCACTTTGGACTCATCTCTTGCATATCCTTGAGTCATTCCGAGTCATCCTCATATTTGCGGTGAAAGAGAAGCTGAAATGGGCTGTATACATATTGTATACAGCAGTACACACTCATAATACAGAGATATACAGGTCAAAAACGCAGGAATACAGGGCTGGGGTGAAATACATGTGTTTGGAAGCAAGAGATACATTAAAAGAGCTGATATATATGCTCATATACACTAATATACACCAGGTGTATACAAAAACGGGTTTGGTATTAACCCCAGAAAATTTTCAACAAAATTGGCCCAAAAAAGGTGCCCAATGTCATTTCTACTTTACCTTTAAATTATTTAATTGTCTTTATTTATTGTTTGTTTTTCTTATCATTAACTCTAACTTTAGGATTGTTAATTAGCTTAATTAAATTCCCCAAAAGATGAGTTATTTTCTTCGTGTTGGTTTAATGTTAATACATTTCATGTTTTGTGTTCATTTATTTTAGTGATCAAGTATATTGGTCAAAATTTTATATCTTTAATTAAGTTAAACCTTTTTGTACTTAAAAAGAGACGTTCTTTAATGTGTTTCACTTAATCACATTTATTCATTTTAAAATTATTTTTAAGTTAAAGTATTTTTCTGAAATAAACTTTAAAATGTTAGTTAAAACCTTTTCAATTAATAATAATAAAAAAAGAATATACGCTTACCTAGTCATTTTCTCAAAAAGGTTAGACAATTAATTTAAAACGATTTTCATGCTTTAGTTTATTAAATTGGGTTAAATTACTATTTCAAAATGAATTAAATAAATTCTAATTAATCTATTTTTATTAATATTCTAATCACTTGTATTTCTAGTCAAATGTTTTATTTCTGTGTCCCTTTCTCTAAAAAATAATTAAAAAATGTGTCATTTATTTAATTATTTCTTCAAAGTTAATCAAATATTGTAAGTTATTATTTTTTATGTTAAATCATTATTTTCCTAAAAATAGTCAAATATATTTTAGTCAAGTCGCAGGTCAACCGCATGTTAGCGGGCACTTTGAATGCTTAAACCCTTCTCGAAGCGTAAATTGAACCCCGAACCATCTTTGGTATTTTCAAATGATTTTTTCTATTTAAATCTTTGAAAATTATAAGTTTTCTTAATTTCTTTAAAAAATTAAGTGGTGACTCTTTTCTAAGTATTTTTCTCAAATTGTTTTATACTTAGAACATTTCAAAAAGTGATTTTTCCGAATATAGTAAAATTACGACACAACAATACTATCTAATAGTTTAGTGTCGATTGGTGCGAAGTAATAACTAAGCTAAACATCGATGTCATGTCTAATATGAAGTAAAGGTAAGGGTTAGTAAATTATACACATGTAGCCGAACCAAGGTGCGGGGTGAAATTCTCTAGATGCCGGACCAAGGATTTAGAGATACCTAGCTTATCACTTTGCATATAGTACACTAGGAAAGGATTGCTATTACTAGGATTACTACGTTATGAGCTTGTGGGGAACACGTATACCCTAGTTAATTCTCTCATCTTGATAACAACCAAAATTAATTTTTGTTTACTGATTACTTACTAAATTCTTACAATTTGTTTCACAAATCCCCCCCTTTAATTACTTGTTTCTGGAAGTAATTTGACTAAATGAATATAATTGTTGGTTAAAGTTAAGTCTAAACCATTTTCCTCGTGGGATCGACCCCAACCTAGAAGTTGGGTTCTATACTTGATAACGATCGCTTATGCTTCTTTAGGGAGGTGTAATTTGAGCGTATCAATAGTCCAAAAAATACATGCCTGTTACATTTTGCACATTGCATAATCTTATCAGATTTAGTTTCTGCACGAGAATCTGAACCTCCCATCCACCAGATTGTTTGGGTGCAGCTGCTGCACCGTTTGAAATTGCATCTATCCGATTGGGCAGTGCAAGTACCAAATCATTCCATACAACAAATTCTTCGGTTGAAAGCCCTTTAACCTGCAAAGGAAGTATTGTTAGTTGACAAAACAAATCCAGTGAAACTAGGTTATTTCTTGTGAAGCATGGGCAAACACTGGAGGAAAACAGTCTTAAAGAAATCCTAATAATATAATAATGGTGGAAGGAGTGTATGAGAGGCAGTGACAAGAAGAACCAACTGCACAGACTAAGCTCTTAAGTAACATACTTCTATAGCTATTTTTCTTACTAAATATGGAAGTCTTGCTACCATCACTACAGAGTGGACGATGATTTGAGGTCAAATACTATCATCCCTAGTGCGCTCAATAACCTGATCATACTGATATGAACAAAACATGTTCATGAAAAATTGAGATCTACAAACTATCACACCTTTTGTAGCATTAACTATAGTGATCCCCTTACAATCCAGGTGCTTGATATCATTAGAATCTCGTAGATATCCTAGAACGTTCTAGTACCTTGTAATTATGTTTCTTGATTATTTTTCCTTTCTTCAAAATGAACACTTGGCTATTTAAACCCAATGAATTGAGGGAATAATCAAGTTGAGTTTTCTCTCAAACTGTGTTTAGGGGAGCATGAAGCAGAAAAAGAGACTAGACCCTGCTTCGCTTAACGCGTGAAGCAAGCGCTCGCTTCACTTCACCGAAGTGCAACAATTTTTTTAAAGAAAAACAAAATAAACCTTCCACAATGACAATATATATATATATATATATATATATATATAGCAGAAAATCCTCCATAGTACAAGCAAAATAAATACTAAAACATAAACTTTAGCAATTCTTCCTTCACATGAGCTGGGAAACTTTGACAAGCGGTAAGGTTTGGGTTATCAACGATGAGATGATGTTTGTGATGATGAATTCCCCCTTTTGTGATCTTGTTACAAAAAAGACATTGAATAGTTCTTGTCAGTATCACTAATTTTTGTGAATAAATCCAAGTCTGTCTTTGTTTTGATCTTGTGCCCATTTACAATCTTGAAGAGAAAGAATTCAAATACAACTACCTTACTTTTTAAAAAATCCACTAAGAATAGACAATTTGAATTCTTTTTTAGAATTCATCTACTTAAATTAAAATTGAAACAAAGATGAAGAAAAATAACCCTAGCATTTATACCTAAATCATTGTCATGACCCGGATTTATTGGGTCAAACGGCAAGCACATGCAAAGAATTAGTCCATACCTCTCATATAAGTACAATGCAAGTATGGCAGGAAAGCAGAATTTTGGAAATTATCTCATCTCTCTCCTTTACAAGCTCTCTCCATCTTCTGACTTATTTCTCTATTTCTCGATCTCCTCTCTGATTCACTTCTTCTTCAGATTTTCAATTGATCCGAACTACTTTAATGAACTTATGTAATGATTAAACTGAAATAACAAGAACTGAAACCGCATAGCTGACAAATTGAAAGAAATCAGGATTTCCATTGATAACTGGAATGATTACAAGATGCTACTTCTAGTAATTGAAATGAACTATCTCTAATGGTGGAACTTGGAAGGTTAACATCACATCTATAGTAGTTACCTGCAGGTTTAGAGAAGAAGTAATGAGGAAGAAGAAGGGAAGCGAGAAACACGGAATACCGGGTGGATCTGTGACCCTTGTGGAAGCTTGAGAGACTGACCTGATACGTTTGATAACTTTATAAGGTCCATAGTATTTAGCACTAAGATTTAAATTCTTGTGAACCTCAACTGATGTCTGCCGGTAGGGCTGTAGCTTCAAATAGACTAGATCCCCCTCCTTCAATTCTCTATTTGTATGATGCTGGTCGGCGAAAAACTTCATATGAACCTGTGTTTGATGGAGGTTCTCCCTGAGGTTCTGGAGCATGGTTTGCCTGTCAGCCCAGCTATGATCCTATGGAGTGTGAGAAGAATGGGTAGGGAACCCAGTGGTATCATAAAATGCTTCAAAAGGAGTAGCTTTTAGGGAACAATGGTGGTTGATGTTATACCACCACTCAGCCAAAGGTAACTGTTTGATCCACTGTTTGGGATTTGAAAAAACCATGGCTCTCAAGTAGGTTTCTAGGCATCTATTCAATTGTTCGGTCTGGCCATTTGACTGAGGGTGATAGGATGAAGATAACTGCTTACTGCCTATTTGAACAAATGCTCCCAAAACTGGCTTGTAAAATAGAGTCTCTATTCGAGACTAAGGTCTTTGGTAAGCCATGCAGTTTGTGGACTTCATTTAGGAAGACATCAGCAACATCTTGGGTTATATAGGGATGCTTCAAGCTCAATAAATGCCCATACTTTTACATGTACCTTGCTGACCTGAATGACCAAAATAGTGTTTTTGTGACTTGAAGAAGGCAATCCTTCTATGAAATCCATGGCAATGTCCCGTGTCATGGATTAGTAGGGGCTGTAACAACCCAGGATAATGCACATTTACATTCTTAACCCCCCCGCGGCATAAATCACATTCAAACACCCGTCTCACAATAAATAAACCATATGAATTCTTTTATATGTACCTTGCTGACTTGAATGACCCCCAAGGTGAGATTGATGAAGCGCTTCAAAAATCTTCTGCCTCAAACCAACACTTCTTCCCACAAAATCCTTCATTGCATATTTAATGACTCCAATAAGGGCATTGAGGCTTACTAGAAGGAGTTGTAATAAGGGCAGTAAGTAGTTCTTGAGCCACTGGATCATGCTCATAACTTGCACCAATTTCTAGCCTCCATG
Source organism: Solanum verrucosum (assembly GCF_900185275.1). Classification (NCBI taxonomy): domain Eukaryota; kingdom Viridiplantae; phylum Streptophyta; class Magnoliopsida; order Solanales; family Solanaceae; genus Solanum; species Solanum verrucosum. Next base: position 998,171 of record NW_026020176.1, read on the forward strand.
GCTTATTTTAGCCTCTCGAAGGCATTCCCAGCTTCTTCACTCCATAAAAAGGCATTTTTCTGGAGCATGTTGGTCAATGGTCTGCTAATAATACCATAAGATTGAATAAATCTTCTACAGTATCCAGTGAGCCCTAGGAAACCCCTCAAGGATCTAATAGATTTTGACTTAGGCCAAGTAGCCATGCATTCAACCTTGGCAGGGTTTGTTCACACCCCTTTCCCATTAATACTATGACCCAAGTACTCCACTTGTAATTGTCCAAAGAAGCATTTAGACAACTTAGCATGAAGTTGCTTCTTCCTCAACACTGTAAGAACCTATCTGAGGTGAATTGTATGCTCCAATAAAAATGTATTGAAGATCAACATGTCATCAAAGAAAATGAGTACAAACTTGTAATTTTCCAAAGGAGCATTTAGACAACTTAGCATGAAACTGCTCCTTTCTCAACACTGTAAGAACCTTTCTTTCTGAGGTGAACTGTATGCTCCAATAAAGATGTACTGAAGATCAACATGTCATCAAAGAAAATGAGTACAAACTTCCGCAAATGTTCTTTAAACACATAGTTCATGAGACTTTGGAATGTGGCAGGGGCATTGGTTAGTCCAAAGGGCATGACCTTGAACTCATAGTGCCCTAAATGAGTCACAAAACCAGTCTTGTGGATATCTTCAGCTCCAATTTTTATGTGGTGGTAACATGCCCTCAATTTTGGAGAAAATAATTGATCCATGCAACTCATCCATATCTTCTACAAAGGGAATGGAAAATCTTTTTTTGATAGTGATGTTGTTAAGCTCTCTATAATCAATGCAAAACCTCCAACTCCCATCCTTTTTCTTGACTAATAAGACTGGTGAATAGAAAGGAGAATGACTAGGTTGGATAGTACCATGCTTAAGCATATCTGAAACTTGTTTCTCTATTTCATTCTTTTGAAGGTAATTATACCTCTAAGGTCTAATGTTAACAGGTGCTACATCATTTTTCATGGGAATATGATGGTCGTGACTCATGTTTGGTGTTTTGGCTCCATAAAGACATCTGGAAGTCATTCAGTACCACTTAATTTTCCTCAGGTATGACCTCTTTTTCTTCCACATTAGATATAGTAACAGTGAATAGATGGGCTCACACAGCTTGCCTTTTCTTGAGTAGTTGCTTAACTCCACTAGTAGTCATACTCTTGAGCTATGTTTGGTTGTACATGCTCCTGAAAGTTTCCCTTTTTCCTTTGCGAGTCACCTCAACCTTGTACTCCACAAAATCTAGGAGCAATGTGTTATGCCCTTTCATCCCATCTACCCCCCCCCCCCCCAAAAAAAAAAATCATATCATTTCCTCCCAATTTCACCAACCTGATCGAGTCTATTAACTCCACACCTTGTATTTTCCACTTGAAATTTGGACATGAGTGTCAGCTCATGATATGGCTCTCATTAGCCATTGTTACCCTCATGGGAGCAGCTTCACACACTCTACACCCTATCTTCTTGGCAGTTTCACTATCCAAAAAACTGTGAGTGCTACCTGAATCCAGTAAAATAGTTACCTTGTTCTTCTTTGCATCCCCTTCTAACCTAATGGTATTAGGCACCTCCATACTATTGAGACTACATATATAGTAAAGTGTGGTCTCTCTAACAGCTTAAGATTTTAGATGAAATGGTCACACACTTCAACATGGGTTTGACAAGAAGGTTCTTGGGTTTTAGGCTATTTGTTTTCAAGCGGGTAACCATTGGGTGAGAAAGGATGGCTATTTTTGGTTGTGGCGGTAATGAGTCGGGACTTTTTGACTCATTCATATCTTTCTCTCATGATTTTGTCACTTATGTAGAGAATGAGGCAACTTATCCTTTGTTTGATGTTGTTGCAAGTATTTGTGGCGTACATGAAGTTTGATGGAAAGTGATGAAATTTAGAAAGAGTGGAAAAAAGGAGCTGCAGACAAGGAAATTGACCCTCTGATGTTGCAAAAGTGACCAAGGACTGGTTTAGCGGTTGGTCAACAACAAGTGAACTTTCGCTTTAGCGGCCACATGCAGACCGCTTTAGCGAGAGGTCCATGACAGTCAAGGGTTGCTTTTGCGACCAGATGGATCGCTTTAGCGATAAGGTCAATAACGCCCACACGCGGACCGCTTCAACAAGTGCTGAGGAAATTTCAGATGTCGTTTGAGCAAGTACTTGGGGTTGCTTTAGCAGTAGTGTGTTAACGGTTGTCTAATCGTTTTAGCGACTGTCGAGGCACTGGTCAGGGGCAATGCAGGAAATTTACATGTTTTTACCCCGAATTCTCACAAAAGCTGAGGAGGAGGATCTTATCTTAAAATTATGTTTTGACATTTTGAAGAACATTCCATACTTGGAGCTTTGGTTTAGGCTTGGATAACAATTTTCCTCACAATTCACCAATTGGAGTGAAGATTGAAACTCTATGGTAACTATTTTTATTCTTTCTTCAATTCCTTGTTTTGTAGTGCTTGAATTGTAGGTATAATAGTTTAAAGATGTTTTGGATATTGAACTAGAAATAATCAATTGTGGGTTGAATCTTGTATTGTGCTTTTGCAAATTAATTGAATACTATCCTGTTTATGATATGGGTCTTTGCTCTCTAATTGATTCCATGCTTAAATTGACTTTCCAAGGGATTGATCAACCCAAGGACTTGCCTATTTATCTTGATCTAGCTTGAGAAAGAGGATTAAGTGTAGGAAAGATCGATTAGCACAATTTGAGAATTGGGTTGACTATTTGACTAGAGCTCGGGAGAATCTAGATCCGGGCCTAACTCTGTAACACCTCAAAAAGAGGCTTGTAAGGAAGGGTTCAAGAATGATGGAAGGGTCTAAGGAAGGGTTCAAGGAAGGTGGAGAGTCCACGGTCAGTGAACCCATCCTTGAACCCAAGCCTTGTGAAAAATATTCTAAAGGCAAGGGTCTATGGAAGGGTTCAAGGAAGGTGGAAGAATCCACGGTCAGTGAACCCATCCTTGTAAAAATTATTCTAAGACAATGATTCATGGACAGGTTCAAGGACGGTAGAATGGTCCACGGACGGTAGACCCGTCCGTGGAGATTGACTTAGAAAATAAAACTCGTCAGTTATTTTTTGAAGGTTATATGGGTCTTTTCCTATGCATATAATACCTAAACTAGGTCGTTTCAATCCTAATCCTAGACCCTATATGAGTCTTTTAAGCCTAAAATTTAACCATTCTAAATCACTCTTTAAATTTCCCCAAATCCCTCCAAGTTCTTTCTCCAAATATTTCTCTTTCTAAAAGAAGAAATCAAGCTAGGGTTTTCAATACCAAGTGTCCGAATCCTCCATTGATTGCAATCTTTTGGCATCAAGGTATGATAATCTTCATCCATGGAGCCCTTTCCTCCATGGAGTTCCTAAATTCTCCAATTTATAAAGTTAGAAATCCCCTATTGAGTTAGGGTTTTTCCTCTATGTCATGGGTTCTTTTAAATGTTGATTTATTTGATTGATTTATGAACTTTTATGCATGAATTGATATAATCTCATGATTTTAAGGTGAATACCCCATGAACCCATCCTTAACCCATGTTTTCTAGTTATTGATGGTTGAAAGTGGGTCTTGAACTATGAAAGCTGAATTATGGAATTATGCATGTTCTTATGGAATTGATGAGATATGATGTAGATTGCTTTGAGAGTAAAAGCACATATGTTGTTGTTGTGAAAGGATTTCTCACATAACTACCACATGCATGAATGTCAAAGGTTGTTCACATTAATGATTCTAAGGTTGAAAGGTCTTCTCACCTAAAATGAATCAAAGATAAGGAAAAATTCAAATGAAACCTAGCTTGGATTGGTTACTTCATTGTACCTTTCCATGGATGACATATGACTTAGCTTGGATTGGTAAGATGACGTACCCTTCCTTGGATAATAAAGACAAGTTAAGAAAATGACTATTCAGTGGGATTTACGCTTAGCACCGAGAGGATATTGAGATGGGAGCTCTCCCGTTAGTAGAGGTCGGGTTTCTAGAAGCAATCTCTTTATCCCATGCCTATGTGCCCACATAGGATGATTGACTTAGATAGACATTATCTAGTGGATCCACATAAGCTAGAAGTTCATGGCCTTACCTTGGCAAGTAGGACATCCCTTTTTCGATGTGGGGTAGACACCGAATTTTGTGTTGATAGCTCACATGGTCTTATATGTCGGTTAAAGGTATGCCTCCCACAATAATGAACTAAGGTTACTTCAAGAAGTATCTCACATGTGACTTAAGATGATGTCTATTCGCATTGACCATGTTTTATGACTAATGTCTTCTAGTTCTTTTACATTCATGATTTAGCTTGGTCAATGCACTTTATGAAAATGTCCCTTTTCTCATGTCTTCAAGTGTTTTATGCATGACTATCATACTTGCTACATATTTTGTACTAACACATACTCTTGCCTACATTTCCCCAAATGTAGGGACCGACCTTACAGATTCGCACTTCCGTGGCTAGGGATCTTATATAGAAGATTGAAGTTCGGTAAGTCCTCATATTTCGAGAACCGAGCTTGATTCCCCTTTGGTCTTTAATTTCAGTTTTGGACATGATGTATGAGCTAGTTCCAATTTCATTATATTGTATTAGATATGTAAAGAGACGAGAGTTTTAGACTTTCGCTTTACTTCTATAAAATTTTTGGACTTGAAATGTTGTCTTTATATCTTTTGTTCTATTTCTTATATTATGAATGCTAAGTGGCTTGCATGGGGCCTCTCAGGGTCTTATATGCCATGTTACATCTAGGGTGTACCCCTGGGTTATGGCAAACTTAGTAATCAGAGTACAAGGTTTAGAAAGGTCCTAGGAAGTCTTATAAGCCACGTCGAGTAGAGTCTTGTTCAAGAGTGTGAAGCGCGTCACATTTATGAATAAAAGGCTATAAGATGATTATGAAACTCCATTTCTTTCATTACTCTAAAGTCATGCAATAGAGTGTAACTCTATATGTCTTTCTCCTAATCCCTATTCGGTGCTTTTCAGGATATGGCCCCTCGAAGAGTTTACGTTAGGAGAAATGTGAATGAGAATGTGGAACGAGAAGCTCCTCAAGTTCTGGTCGACCTTTTGGCCGAGCAAGTGACTAATTCGGAGTTTAGGGCTATTTTTCAAGTGTTGGCTCAAGCCAATAGGGAGGTTGTGGCCCCCGTGAACCCAAATGTGAGTATGGCGGCATCTAGAGGGAGGGAGTTTAATAGAATGAATCCCCCGGAGTTTCATAGGTACAAGGTTGAGGAAGATCCTAGAGCTTTTATTGATGAAGTGTATAATGTGTTGATGATCATGGGAGTGACGCTAGTGGAAAAGGCGGAATTGGCCGCTTACCAACTTAAGGGTGTTGCTCAAGTTTGGTTCGACCCATGGAAGGAAGAGAGGGCAGTTGATGTGGGTCCCCTCGATTGGGAAAAGTTTAAGGTTGCTTTCCTTGACAGGTTCTTTCCCCTTGAAATAAGGGAGGCAAAGGTGCTTGAATTCATCAACCTTTGTCAAGGAAATATGAGTGTGAAGTAGGGGTGTGCAAAAACCGAACCGAAAAAAGTGTTATTGGTTTATTGCTATTGGGTTATTGGGTTAATGGTTTTATAAAAAAAATTATCGGGTTATCGGTTCGGTATTGGTTTTTAATATTGGGTTATTGGGTAAACCGATATCCCATTAAGAGTTAAGACTATAGTAATTTACTACTTTTACATATACATACATATTAGTAAATATTAAACTAATATCTTAATAGTTATGTCTTTGTCATTTAGCCATCAATTCATACTTCACTGTGACTTTGAGTTCATAACTATACATTATACAAATCGTCAAAACCTAAAGTAAGAACCATATTCCTCTTGATTTCTCTTTGTGTTACACATATATAGTTCTTTTCATGTTTGTTATTATTATTTCTATTTTATGAGCTTTTGTAAAGTTACATTATTGTTTTGTCGTGTCAACTTTATTAGAGAAGTCATATATTTGTTTTATAAGCATTTTCTTATTGGTTAAACGGAAAACTGAACCGTTAAGGACCAAAATCGATAAACCGAAAACCGATAAAAAATTATCTTATTGGTTCGTTATTGGTTTAGCGTATTTAAAAATTGAAAATTGATAAATCGAACCGATAATACATAAAATAGAACCGAACCGACCGATGCACACCCCTAGTGTGAAGGAATATTCTTTGTAGTTCACACAATTGTCTAGATATGCTCCAACTATGATTTCCGATCCTAGGGCAAGGATGAGTAAGTTTGTTTCGGGTGTGTCCAAGATCGTAGTTAAGGAATGTCGTACCGCTATACTTATCAATGATATGGACATTTCTCATCTCATGGTTCATGCACAACAAATAGAAGGAGAAAAGCTTAAGGAGAAAACTAGGGATTCAAAGAGGGCAAGAAGGGATGATGGTGATTCTTCACATTCGAGGTCCGATGGAGGTAATCATTCTCAAGGTAAAGGTTCTAGTGAGCAAATGTCATTAGAGTGTAGGGAGTGTGGGAGAAGACATAAGGGTGAGTGTCTAGCCGGTTCTAATGCATGTTTTGGTTTTGGAAAAATGGATCATAAGCTAAGGAATAGTCCTACGGTTGCAAAGAATGAGAGAGATAATCATTGACGGGCTCATCCCTACCCTTCCTCTTGTCCTAGTGGTGGTTGGAAACGAGATAGGTTCTATGCTCTTCAAACTCGACAAGATCATGAGGGTTCCTTGGATGCGGAAATTGGTAAGTTATGGTCTTTTAGCTTGTGGTTATATATTGCTTGATATTGAGTGTTTCGTTGGATAAGGTCAGATGTGAGACCCTCTGGTTTTTCCGCATAGTATGCGTATCATTGCATGAGTGTATGAGGTTTATATGACTTGGTGTATCATGTTATAAGAATAAGTTTGCATAGGGGTGGTAAAAAATGATAGAATTTAACTAACGTAATGGGTCAAGGATGACCTTAAACAAGTTCGAGATAAAGAATGTCTCTTCTAACACCCCACCCGTTCGTAAGGTTTAAGTTAACCAGTGCCTTTAGGGTAAGACAAAGAGTGTCTTATATGCTAATAAGGATGTTTTATAAGGTGATATTGTCTCCTAATGATCGTAAGTTAAGTTTTGAAGTCAAGCAAGTTGGGAAATAAAAGTTGACAAAGGTTAGAGTAAGTTTCTTTAATAAACGTTCTGAAATTTGGGTTAAATGTCTCGAAGCTTTTCTCCTAATATATAAAGCTTTAGAAGGACCTCAATATATAAAATTGAAGGTCTACGAGTCTACTTTCCAACACACTAAACTATTTGTCCATACGACTTTAGAAATAAGAGATATTCAGATTTTAGTGAGACTGCACAAGCAGGCACGTGTAGGTGGGTCTTTCGCCCTTATGTCGGTTTAGCTCTATAAGATTTAGTTTCCCTTCATTCTAACTCATTTTTTTCGACCAAAATAAGAAGAAAACAGTCCTAAATCCTCTCTAAGGTTCCCCTATCATCCAAGCAAAGATCTACAAGATTTCAACAACGTGGTTTCACCATCAGAATGTTCATAGAGATTGTGTTACTTCTTTCGTCCTCGTTGGTTGTGATTTGAAGGATTCTTTGTGGTGAAAGAGTCTCGTTTTTAGGTGGTGTTGCTGCTGTTTGGAGGTAATAATTAATTCTTACCCATCATTTGAGTGATTCCAAGTTATAGCTATGCTATATAAGCAAGAACACGAATAGATGGCTGGAAAATCGTATTTTGATAGTTATATGATGTTGGGCTGTTTTTGAAGTATTTTCTGATATTGTTGTTGCTGGAATTTTTGGAAATGATTTGGTTGTGTGTGGATGTTGTTGATATGAGTCTGGAAGAGATGAAGAAGTATAGATGGGTAATTAATTATAAGATAAATAAGTGTAACGTTGGTTCTATTATTGCATTGCAATTTTCAAATGACTTCTTCTTAGTTCAACGTCTTGTATTTGAGGAGACATGCTAAAATACTATAAGCTCCATCAATTTTAAGTTAAGGTTCTGCCCTTTTATTCTCGTATTGCTTATGAAGATAAAGACGTGATTCCAAACGTAATTATTGGACAAACTCACAGGATGGTGATTGAAAGCCGTAAGTTCGAGTTATTATGGTTATATTGAACAATTATAGGACTGTATTACATATATTTTTCGGGCTTTAATGGTTTGAAGACTCATGGTTTGGATTTGGTTGTGGTTATTTTGTGGTTGGAGAGGAGGGTTGAGGCGATACGCCGAGTTTTTATTATTGTGCAGGCATACTCTATTTGGTTGTTGTTGAATATTGTAGGCCTCCACTTGTTAATAGCTTCTGCAAAAATGTATGTTACGTTATTAATTTGGGGTTGTAATTTGGAGAAGAAAAGGTAATGAAGCATACATTTAAAAAGGGTATGGCGAGCTAATTACTCTGCTAGTAAGATCTAAATTGCTACTTTGACCCTGCCGTGTTAATATTCTGCCTGTAATGGTTGTATGACATGAATTTCTGTAAATTACATACTGTAAGGAAGGGGTACAATCCATATTGATACAACAAGACCCAAAATTGAGCTATGTTAAGGCTAAGCACTGTACTTCCTTTGAGCACGAATTTTGGAATCCTAAATCATCAAATATTGTTTTATTACTCTATGACTAGAAAGACCTTTGGTGAAAGGCATTGATATTGCAGCTGGTGTATTTTTGTGACTCCATTATGTTGCTATACCACTCATTCGGTTAGATAGGGTATTTGGCGTCTTTATGTCATTTTGTTGATTCTCTTGACTATAGGTCCATGTGTACAAATTCTTATTCTTCTTTAGGTGTAGTAGCTTAAAAAGATTCGAGATTAACAATATGAATTTGAAATCAGCCCTCCTTCCTCGCTAATTTATATTTTTTGAAAACTTTAAAATAAAACGTTGATCTCAAAATCTCTTAAATATAAATCGTAGGTTTAAACTACTAAAGTACGGGTTTTTCTGAAATACTTTCTTTTACAAACCACTAAGGAAACATATGTAGATACTAAGTGAAGAACTTTAAGCTCTTTATGAACATCCTCAAGTTTAGGTTGCCTTTCTAAATCCAAGTTAAGTGTTCCAATTTAATCTATAAGTATATAAGTTTCACGAGATATTTACATGTGATACGAAAGTGATTACGAGATTATGAGGACAAGAGTACCAATGAGCCAAGATTGGCAACATGATTCAGGTAGCAAATGCATTACTGATTCATGACATTAGATGATATGCATTCTACTTCCGAGCTATAATCGGAAGGTATGGGGCCTATTGCCTATATTTATACGTATGAGACACAGATGGCCACAAGTTGGCGAATATGATCTCGGTTTGCTACCGGAAGGCACCACCATTGCTAGCACTTGGTTGGGTATGACATGCATTTGCGATATATATATATATATATATATATTCATGACATACGATTATGCGAGCATACCATGCATATTTAATTATATAAAGTTTGATATCAGTCATGGCGGCTACCAAAGTTTCTGTTTTAGGTGGTATCTGTATTTCCCTTTTTATAGTAACTATTTATTATTCTATTTTCTGCCTTACGTACCAGTACATTTTTATTCGTACTGACGTCCCATTACCTGGGAACACATTTTTGTTTCGTGTATGCAGGTCCTGGTAGGGATTATGATTGACCCCTCTGTTAGGATTCGGGGCTCAATTGTGTGTTGGTAAGCTCCACTTCTTCCTGGAGCTTTCATAGGATGTTACTTATATTGTACAGTTTGGGTATAATCGGGGCCTTGTCCCGACTAGTACTTATGTCACTCATAGAGGCTATTGTGGACACAGTATTCTGGGTTTCTTTCTGCAACATCCAGTTTCCAGCCACATAGGCTTGGCATGTATAGATAAGTATGTATATGTGTATATCTTCATTGTAGCCTTGTCGGCTAGCTAGTACTTTATTATCTTTGACTTATCTACCTTCGTCTATATGACTTATCAATATTCAGGTTATGACCTTAAGGGTCCAGTCATAGTATTTTAGATGTTATGCCCGACCTTCTAAGCCCTCAGTTGAGTCAGTTGGTTGGTTTATGTGGCTAACTTGATTGGTTAAGGTGTCGAGTGCCAGTCACGCCTTCTCTACTTTGGGGCTTGATAAACTTCGTATTAGAGCATGTCGTGTCCTAGGAAGTCCACAAGCCGTGTCTTGTAGATTCTTGTTTATGGGTGTGTTGTGCACCACACTTGTAATCAAGAGGCTATAGGGCATTTAAGACTAGTTACATTTGTTTCAATTTATAGATCGTGCTATTGAGCTGAGTTATTAGTACGTATGAAATCTAAATCGTGCTTTGTGTTTCACATACACTCAAGAGGATTTATCAAGGTTCGACGGTAGAGATTGTTTGCCATCAAAATTTTTTAGACGTGATAGGGCTAGAGATGCGCGACTTTGTTATTGATATGGGCATGGATTAGTGGAAACCTTATTATGTCGATGTCGACTACCAAGAGAAGACTGTTAGATTTCAGTTCCCAGGGGAAGTAGTATGAGAATGGAAGGCTAATGGTACAATGCCAAAAGGCAAGTTTATTTGCAATCTTTAGGCAAGGAAATGTTTGCCAATGGTTGTACTTATCATATTTTCCGAGCGAGTGTAAGATATTGATGTTGAAATCTCGACTCTTCAGTTATTATAGTGGGCAATGAGTTTCTAGGTGTATTTCCAGGTGAGCTTCTTGCTATTTCCCTGGAACAAGCGACAAATATTTCTACTGATACATTACGGATGCTCTGCTGATATCAATTTCCCCATTTAGAATTGCACCAACAAAATTGAAGGATATATTAGATAAGAGCTTTAATAGGACTAGTGCATCACCAAGCAGTGCACCAATGTTATTTGTTCGGAAGAAAGGTGAATCATTGTAGAAGTGTATAGACTACAAAAAAACTGAATAAGGTGACTATAAAGAACAAATATTGGGTTTTTTCGACCAACTATATGATGTTGGATGCTTCCCAAAGATTGATTTACATTTAGGGTACCACTAGGTACTTGTTCGAGAGAGTAATGTTTCAAAGACAACTTTCAGGATTAGATATGGCCATTTTGAGTTTCTTGTAATGTCTTTTAGATTAACAAATGACCAACAATATTTATGAACCTGATGAATAGTATATCCATGTCATTTTATACTTGTTCGTAATTGTATTAGTTAATGATATTCTGGTACATTTCATTCAGAGGCAAATCATAGAGATCATCACTAAGTAGTGCTTCAGTTACCCCAAGGTTAGAGGTTGTAAGATAAATTCTCAAAGTATGAGTTCTGGTTGTATTTAATGGTTTCTTGCCGGGGCCATATTGTATTAGATGCTGGTGTTCAGGTATACTTACAGAAAACTGAGGTCGTGAAGACTTGGCCTAGACCTATGAACCTGGTGGAAGTTCGAATCTTTCTGAGGGTTAGTGGAGTGTTATATAAGTTTTGTGGAAGTATTTTTTTTTCTTTCTCCACTTTCAGCACCCCTAACAAAGTTGACTTAAAAAGAAGTTAAGTTTCAGTGGACAATAGCCTACGAGGGGAGATTCCAAGAGCTGAGATATCAAATGACTTCAACACCAGTTCCGACCCTACAAGATGATCAAAAGGACAATGTAATGTATTATTATGCTTCAAGAATTAGGCTGGTTTATGTTCTGAAACATTAAAGAAAGGTAATTGCTTATGCTTCATGATAGTTAATGAAGAATGAAAAGAACTACTCGACCTACAATTTAGAGTTGACTGCAATTATTCATTCCTTGAGGATTTTGAGGCATTACTTGAATGTCTTTAATGTTGATATTTATACAGATCATAAGAGCCCTCAGTATATTTTTAGACTGAAAAAGGTAATTCTACAATAGTGCAGATGGAATGAATCGCTGAAAGTTATTGATGTGGATATCTTATATCATCCAAGAAAAGTAAAATATAGTAGCGGATGCCCTCAGTCGTAATTCTATGGGTAGTTTATCACCTTTGGGAACTGAGAACCAGGAGATGGCCTAAGAGCTCCATCAGCTAGCTGGTTAGGGGTTATATTATAAAACTCCAATGTTACTAGAGTCACAGTTCAAGACTAGGTAATATCATCTCTATTTGTGGAGGTGAAGGCTTGACAAAGTGAAGATCCTAGCTTAGATCAGCTCAGAGGCAAGACTTAGCAGCAAAAAAAATAAATTCACCTTTGATAGAGTAGGAGAGACAGTCTTCAGATTCAGAGTTCAGTTATATGTTCTGAATGCCATATGGCTTCTATTGAAAAATATGGGACATGCGAACCATTCTCGCTTCTCTGTTCACATAGGAACCATGAAAATGTGTCATGGTATTAAGGAGATATGTTGTCAATAGGGAGAGGTAGAGCATCAGAAGCTTAGTTTGCTAACTCAAGAGATAGTTATTCCATTGTGGAAGTGGAAGGAGATAAATGTGAATTTTGTCACATGTTTTCTGTCACGCCCCGAGCTACCCCCAAGACGTGGACACAGGACCTAGGACCATAAGTGATCCCAAGCTAACCCTGCTAGCATGATCATGAGCATACTAAAGAAAATAAACTGATGCGGAAGCTAATTCATAAATAAATCTGAAAAGATGGGGAATACCCATATACTATAACTGAATATATCGAATCTGAGAGTTTAATACAAAAGAAATATCAAACTCAAGACACTAAGCTGAATCTAACTATGTCTGAAATAAGACTCTAAACTGACTAGAAATGTTGGGACATGCCCCAACTAGATCTAGCAAAACTGAAACTAAAGACTAAAAGCGATAAAGATAAACATGTCACTAGTCCTCGAAGAATTAGGACTCACCACTGATGCTGCTGAACTGAAGATCGGGAATCGATCTAAGTGTGATCTGGATGCTGAGAACCTGAACCTACATCACGAGAAAAGGTAGCGCACGTATGCGTCAGTACTTGAAAGGTACTGAGCAGGCAGAATAGAGTAAAGCTGAAAGAACATATAACTGAACAAAGCAATAAAGCAATGAAATAATCTGAACATGATATAGATACTGAATACTGAGCTAACTGAATGCAATGACCAATTTATAACATGCTGACTGAATAATGAATAAACTGTAAATGTGGTCAATGCAATAGAGTCTGACTGAACTGTGGGAGCTACTAATAACCGACATAAAACCACATGAGCTAAATGTGGAGTCCGATGTATACGCCCCATCGAGAGGACCCAATATACCCTGCCAGAGGTATAAAGGCATGCTGGCGTGATCACTAAACTGATGTTGCCCACAGAGGGGACTTACACCTACGTGGCTCGTAGTTCTGGGACTATATGGGTACGCTGAAACCATAGTCCAACTCGGTATGATGCTACTCCCAATGAATTAAGTAATTAACTGGTTATGACTAAATTTCTGTAAATACTGGATAGCTCGAACTGAACATGCAAACTGAGAATGCAACAATTAATCTGATAATGATGCATTCATAAACTGAGGCATGTATAACTGAATACTGAAATATCTGACCTAGCATGTGTAATTCAAGACTAAAGAAATACATAGCTAGGGTTCTGAAATTCATGCGATAAACTGAGCAATAACATGATAATCTGATTTGGAACATTTAAATAACTAATTCATGATGATCTGTTGAAATTCTAGAAACCCTAGGTTTGTTCATAATCATGGAATCAAGAATCTGACTGAATTCTAGGGACCTAATGGGCGAAAGGAACCCACTAGTGAAATCCCACATACCTGGTGACAAATTCCACGGAGAAATCTTTCGATTTCGGGGCTGGAACTGAAGAAACCTCGCTGCGTTCTTGAACTAGGGTTCTTGACCTTTTTCTCCTTCTTGATTCTAATTTTCTAAGTTTTGATTAATGATTTTGACTAAGGTAAGTTCTAATTATGTTTCTAGGCTTAAACTGATTAAAACCTCATGATTTAGGGTCTAAACGACGTATTTTAGGGGTTAAATGAAATAGGAAAAGACCAAACGAACCCTGAATTAGCTGCTGTCGGAGTGACTGACGGACGGGACTGACGGTCCCGTCAATCAATGGACGGTCCGTCGATTGGGTCCGTAGGTCGAGTTTGCCCGACAGGGCTTCACTAAAACGGGCATAACTTTTTATTCGGAGGTCGGAATTTACCAAACTCGGTGGCGTTGGAAAGATAATTCAATTATCTATCTAACCATAGGTCATGGGACACATAATTCGTTTTGTGCTAAAATTTATGACCATCTGAAGTTGACCCATCAATATTTTTCATCTAACTAGCTGCTAACCTCATCTACGATCAGACCTACGGACCGTGGATCGAATGACGGTCCGTGCTGGTCGACCGTAGTTTGTGTTAGAGGCTGGTAAGGTAAGTCTCGATCCACGGACACAGACCACGGACCGTGGTCTGATCTACGGACCGTGGGTTTGTCCGTGAGTCGGGACTTAGCCAAATTTTCTGACTGAGTTCTGGGGAAGTTTTTTGTCACGAACCACGGACATGCAGGACGGACCGTGAGTCCATCTACGGTCCATGGATGGTGTCCGTGAGTGCCACCTGTAACACCAGAAATCTGAAATCTCTATTTTTGGATACGGGGTGTTACATTTTCCGCATTCACGAGGGAAGATCAAATTCCATTTGGGTGATTATTCACAGGTTGACGAAAGCAGCCCATTTCTATCTAGTCAGGATTATCTTCTGGTGGAATATGTTGGGATGTACATAAGAGAGTTATTAATACTCATTTATGTCTCAGTATAGATTACTTCAAATAGATGGACATATTTTATAGCACAACACAGAGATCCTTGTTGAAGGGTTTGGGGACTCAAGTTAATCTTAGTACGGATTTTCATCTTCAGATTGATGGCCAAGCTGAACGTATAATATAAATGCTCAAGGACATGTTATGGGTATGTGTGCTAGATTTTCGTGGAAACTGGTATGATCACGTGTTACTGGTTGAGTTTTCTTATAATAACAACTTCCAAGCAGGTATTCAAATAGCTCCTTATGAAGTACTATATGGAAGAAGTGCATGTCACCAATTTATTAGTTCAAGATCAGGGAAGTAGAGTTGCTAGGTCATGATCTAATCTAACAAGTTATGGAGAAGGTAAAGCTTAGTAGAGATCGATTGTAGATACCATAGAGTAGTTAGAAGTCTTATGCAGATGTTTGACTGCGAGACTTAGAGTTTGATGTAGAAGATTGATTTTTCTTCAAAGTATAGCCTATGAAGGGTTTCATGTGATTAGTCAAGAAAGGAAAGCTGAGTCCAAGGAATGTAGGGCCATATAATATTATTCAGAGGATCGGTAGGGTGGCTTACGAGATTGATTTCCCTTCAGAATTTAAAGCAGTTCATCCGGTGTTCAATGTATCTAGTTTATAGAAGTGCATCGAAAATGCTTTGAATTATGCCCATTGAGGATATTCTTGTCTCTACAGACTTGTTTTATGCTAAGGTGTTAGTGGCTATTTTAGTTTGGCAGGTAAGAAAGATTTGGACTGAAGAAGTGGTTTCTATGAAATTGTTATGGTGGAATAACAACATTGAGGAAATAACTTGAGAAGCCGAGGAGGAAATAGGGAAGAATTACCCCCCCAACTATTGACGACTTAAGTTAAGTTGTTTTTCAATAATTGACAATTATTCGTGTACACAAACTTAATTGGATGTTAAATACCAAAAAATGTAGTTTATATGGCTTGTCACAAGCTAAATATACGAAGCCTTATAAGTGGATTTTCAGAACTGGATTTAAGATTTTCGAACGTAACAAGTATAGCCTTGCAAACAGCACAAAAGCAGCAAGGAATACAACCAAGAGATTGTTCGAATCCATTCGCGAACGAATATTCATAAGGAGGGGAGAATGTGAGACCCTGTGGTTCTTCCGCATAGTATGCGTATCATTGCATGAGCGTATAAGGTTTATATGACTTGGTGTATCATGTTAGAAGAATAAGTTTGCATAGTGGTGGTAAAAAATGATAGAATTTAACTAACGTTATGGGTCAAGGATGACCTTAAACAAGTTTGAGTTAAATAATGTCTCTTCTAACACCCCACCCGTTCGTAAGGTTTAAGTTAACCAGTACCTTTAGGGTAAGACAAAGAGTGTCTTATATGCTAATGAGGATGTTTTATAAGGTGATATAGTCTCCCAATGATCGTAAGTTAAGTTTTGAAGTCAAGCAAGTTGGGAAATAAAAGTTGACAAAGGTTAGAGTAAGTTTCTTTAATAAACCTTCTGAAATTTGGGTTAAATGTCTCGAAGCTTTTCTCCCAATATATAAAGCTTTAGAAGGACCCCAATATATGAAATTGAAGATCTATGAGTCTACTTTCCAACGCACTAAACCATTTGTCCATACGACTTCAGAATTGAGAGATATTTGAATTTTAGTGAGACTGCACAAGCAGGCACGTGTAGGTGGGTCCCTCACCCCTATGTCGGTTTAGCTCTATAGGATTTGGTTTCCCTTTGTTCTAACTCATTTTTTTTTACCAAAATAAGAAGAAAACAGTCCTAAATCCTCTCTAAAGGTTCCCCTATCATCCAAGCAAAGATCTACAAGATTTCAACGTGGTTTCACCATCGGAACGTTCATAGAGATTGTATTACTTCTTTCCTCCTCGTTGGTTGTGATTTGAAGGATTCTTTGTGGTGAAGGAGTCTCGTTATTGAGTGATTCCAAGTTATAGCTATGCTATATAAGCAAGAACATGAATAGACGGCTGGAAAATAGTATTTTAATATTTATGAGATGTTGGGTTGTTTTTGAAGTATTTTCTGATGTTGTTGTTGCTGGAATTTTTGGAAATGATTTGGTTGTGTGTGGTTGTTGTTGATATGAGTCTGGAAGAGATGAATAAGTATAGATGGGTAATTAATTATAAGATAAATAAGTGTAACGTTGGTTCTATTTTTGCATTGCAATTTTTAAATGACTTCTTCTTAGTTCAACATCTTGTGTTTGAGGAGACTCTTTGTAATTGAGGAGACATGCTAAAATACTATAAGCTCCATCAATCTTAAGTTAAGGTTCTGCCCTTTTATTCTCGTATTGCTTATGAAGATAAAGACGTGATTCTAAACGTAATTATTGGACAAACTCACAGGATGGTGATTGGAAGCCGTAAGTTCGAGTTATTATGGTTATATTGAACAATTATAGGACTGTATTACATATATTTTTCTGGCTTTAATGGTTTGAAGACTCGTGGTTTGGATTTGGTTGTGGTTATTTTGTGGTTGGAGAGGAGGGGTGTGGCGATACGCCGAGTTTTTATTATTGTGCAGGCATATTCTATTTGGTTGTTGTTGAATATTGTGTAGGCCTCCACTTGTTAATAGCTGTTGCAAAAATGTATGTTACGTCATTAATTTGGGGTTGTAATTTGGAGAAGAAAAGGTAATGAAGCATACATTTAAAAAGGGTATGGCGAGCTAATTACTCTGCTAGTAAAATCTAAATTGCTACTTTAACCTTGCCGTGTTAATATTCTGCCTGTAATGGTTGTATGACATCATTTTCTGTAGATTACATACTGTAAGGAAGGGGTACAATCCATATTGATACAACAAGACCCAGAATTGAGGTATGTTAAGGCTAAGCACTGTACTTCCTTTGAGCACGAATTTTGGAATCCCAAATCATCAAATATTGTTTTACTACTCTATTACTAGAAAGACCTTTGATGAAGGGCATTGTTATTGCAGCTGGTGTATTTTTGTGACTCCATTATGTTGCTATACCACTTGTTCGGTTAGATAGGGTATTTGGCGTCTTTATGTCATTTTGTTGATTCTCTTGACTATAGGTCCATGTGTACAAATTCTTATTCTTCTTTAGGTGTAGTAACTTAAAATGATTAGAGATGAACAATATGAATTTGAAATCAGCCCTCTTTCCTCGCTAATTTATATTTTTTGAAAACTTTAAAATAAAACGTCGATCTCCAAAACTCTTAAATATAAATCGTAGGTTTAAACTATTAAAGTGCGGGTTTTCTGAAATACTTTCTTTTACAAACCACTAAGGAAACATATATAGATACAAAGTGAAGAACTTTAAGCTCTTTATGAACATCCTCAAGTTTAGGTTGCCTTTCTAAATCTAAGTTAAGTGTTCCAGTTTAATCTATAAGTATATAAGTTTCACGAGATATTTACATGTGATACGAAAGTGATTACGAGATTATGAGGACAAGAGTACCAATGAGCTAAGATTGGCAACATGATTCAGGTAACAAATGCATTACTGATTCATGACATTAGATGCTATGCATTCTACTTCCGAGCTATAATCGGAAGGTATGGGGCCTATTGCCTATATTTATACGTATGAGACACAGATGGCCACAAGTTGGCGAATATGATCCCGGTTTGCTACCAGAAGGCACCACCATTGCTAGCACTTGGTTGGGTATGACATGCATTCATAGTATATTCATGACATACGATTATGCAAGCATACCATGCATATTTAATTATATAAAGTTTGATGTCAGTCATGGCGACTACCAGAGTTTATGTTTTAGGTGGTATTTGTATTTCCCTTTTTATAGTAACTATTTATTATTCTATTTTCTGCCTTACGTACCAGTACATTTTTATTCGTACTGACGTCCCGTTGCCTGAGGACACATTTTTGTTTCGTGCGTGCAGGTCCAGGTAGGGATTCTGATTGACCCCTCTGTTAGGATTCGGGGTTCAGCTTTGAGTTGGTAAGCTTCACTTCTTCCTGGAGCTTTCATAGGATGTTACTTATATTGTACAGTTTGGGTATAATCAGGGCCTTGTCCCGACCAGTACGTATTTCACTCATCGAGGCTATTGTGGACACAGTATTCTGGGTTTCTTTCTGCAACTTTTAGTTTCCAGCCACATAGGCTTGGCATGTATAGATATGTATGTATGTGTGTATATCTTCATTGTAGCCTTGTCGGCTAGCTAGTACCTTATTATCTTTGGCTTATCTACCTTCGTCTATATGACTTACCGATATTCAGGTTATGACCTTAAGGGTACAGTCATAGTATTTTAGATGTTATGCTGCCCGACCTTCTAAGCCCTCAGTTGAGTCAGTTGGTATGTTTATGTGGCTAACTCGATTGGTTAAGGTGTCGAGTTCCAATCACGCCTTCTCTAGTTTGGGGCGTGACATAAGACTCCATATATGGTGATTGTGTTTGGAGTAGTCCTTAAAATCTTTGTGGAAACTTCTTAAGTGTTTACTTGTAGCAATGGTTTAGTGGTTGTTAAGACATTGGTGTTATTGTTAGATTGAGGGAGATGGATTTGAAAAAACTAGTGTAGTTTTCTCCCAAGGGGGAGATAGTGTGCTTCATGATTGGTACGTGAGTAGAACTATGTTGTTTTTGAAAGAGCTCCTTGTTATGGTTTGGTGGGTGAAAGTTCAAAGGCGGCGTTATGTCTTAGTATCCCTATCTCTTTTCCTTCTATCTTCAAGTCTAGCTTGAGGCCTTAGCCCTCATGGTTCACTCTTTAGGATTCGTGTGTCTTCGTCATTCTCATGTTTCCTCATGCATGCATGCTCATGGAAAATTTTATTTTTCAAAAATATGATTTAAATTAATTGATTGTTTCATGATTATGTGCATTTAAGTATGAGTTGCATATAAACCTTATGAGATGATGCTTTGAATATGTTTTAGCTTGGAGTTGATTTTCCTTCTCGGATATGTGCATTTATGTGATTGCATTTATGTTGGGATGTTAGATCTTCTCTCTATCCTCCTTATGATGTCTCGAGTCTCATTCGAGGACGAATGTTTCCAAGGGAGAGATATTGTAACACCTCAAAAAAAAGTCTTGTAAGGAAAGATTCAAGAACGGTGGAAGGGTCTAAGGAAGGGTTCAAGGAAGGTGAAAGAGTCCACAGTCAGTGAACCCATCCTTGAACCCAAGCCTTGTGAAAAATATTCTAAGGAAAGGGTCTAAGGAAGGGTTCAAGGAAGGTGGAAGAGTCCACAGTCAGTGAACCCATCCTTGAACCCAAGCCTTGTGAAAAATATTCTAAGGCAAGGGTCTACAGAAGGGTTCAAGGAAGGTGGAAGAGTCCACGGTCAGTGAACCCATCCTTGAACCCAAGCCTTGTAAAAATTATTCCAAGGCAATGATTCATGGAGAGGTTCAAGGATGGTAGAATGGTCCACGGACGGTAGACCCGTCCATGGAGATTGACTTAGAACCCTTCCTTATGTCTGTCAAAATTTGTTTGTTAAACTAAGAATGAATGAGTTTGGGTTGTAGTATAACACATGGGGAAGTCTTGAGTACCTATTTTGTGTTCAAATAAGTTGATAAGTAGTGTGCCTGCCCAAGTGTTTGATGAATTGTTTGTGAGAATTCGACCTTGTTGGGTGAAAGTTTTGTGATGAAATGTTGTAGACTGTGAATTACTTGTTGATCACTGTGTAGTCGAAATCATATGAGTTGATAGGTACAAAAGTCAGATGGGTAAGTTGGGGACGACAGGCCGCAATAGCGAACCTTTAGGCGCTAAAGTAACTCTCGCTAAAGCGGCCTCCCCTCGCTTTTGTGATTCCCGCTAACGCGGTACTAAGCCTCTAAAGCTATGTTCTCTTAAGCTGCCTTTGGTCGCTTTTGCAACATCAGAAGCCAGTTTCTGTAGGTTTTCCTAATTGCTGAAATGTGGCAATTTGGTCCCGAGATGATTTTAAACTCCTTTCTTTGGCTTTTATCAGTAGCATTGCATCATTTAACACATATTTCTTATGTTTTCATGCTATTGTGATATTTTGAGGTTTTAAAAAAGTCGAGAGTGGTGAATCAACTTATTGATGAAGTAGAAGTCAACGATGACTATGATAGGACTCAATTCGTTTCTCTTCAGAGTCAGAACATCTACTATGGGGACTTAATCAGAAAGAAGGTGTTCGCTGAGAGAGGGATTTCTCTTGAAAAGGTCCCCAAGACTCTTCCCAGATTCTATCAAAGACTAGAAAAATCAACCAAGATCCCTCAGAATACCTTCTATTAACTCCAAGTCAAAAGACCAGCATAAACAGTTGCATTTTCAGACATACAAGAGGATGAACATGAGAGCTTAACTGACATTCAACCAAATCAATCCTGGTTGCGTCTACTTCAGGGGAAAATACATATAAATTCTTTGCAAAAAGTTGCCTGGAAGATGAATGGGAAAATATGTACACACCCCCATTATCATTTCCACTTAAGATCCCTCATAATTTTTACAATATGCAATCCTACCATCATACTTGGTTTCTACAACTACAACCAGGTCCAGCTGCAGGACATCGCACAAGCAAACCTAGCTGCTCTAAGTGTGTTCAACAATATGAATGGAAATCCTAGCACATGTATAAACAAAACTGGTTAAGCAATCTAAGCAATTTACAGGTCCTACATCTCTCACATGACTACCATAACCAATAACACTTGTATAGAGATAACATCACAAATAATGTTAAGAATGAGATGTCTAACTCTTCCAAAATCATCAAGACAAGGCACTTTGATGATAAAACTTAAAGTTCTTGATTGCAGCCATCCTTCAACCAGAAGGGGACCTTCATCTTGGAACCTTCAGATGAGTACACACTTAAAGAAATCCATGAAGAATTCCTGCACTAAGTGGCCATTTGCATCAATGGCCCACTTCTGATCCGGATCCAGAGGAATTATAGCTATCGGAATCACGTGAGGATGAACCCGAATCACTGCTGGAACTGCTTGAACTACTTGCATTATCCATCTGTCTTCTCGCTTCTGCATTTGTAGCAAGAGCACTAGTGTTATTTCTACCAGTATTACTGTTCAGTGCACCAGCAACCATAGGAGCAGAATTCATAACTGGGGCAGTCCGTGCAGTTCCTCTGGCTTGCAGAGCAAGTTCAGTCTTTCTCTTCTGCTTGCTTAAGTTCTTTTTGTAATTAGTCACAATCCTTTCAAGCTCCCAGAGGCTTTCCACATCAACACTGTCTATGTCTAGTTTCAATCTCATCATCATGTTGATAAAATGTTGAGTTCCTCTTTTTAATAATCTGAACAACAACATCAAGCTTTTTAAAGGTAAACTCTGAAGATGTGTGTTGAGTCTCTGTTTTTCTTCATAGGTCATATTCCTTTTATTGGAATCATTTGCTTTTGGTTTCTTAGGAACTGGTACCCTACCAACATGAGCAACGCGTGATGGCTTGAACCTGAAACCAGCTGGTCCAGTCATTGACTCAGACCTATCCAAAGTCCTTGCTTGAGAAACAGGGGGAGCGGCATGAGAAGTTACAGAAGCACGGGAAAAGGGAGAAGGCTGAGGGACCTTTCTTGAAGTGGGGGTAGGCAAACCTGCATCATGAATTCATGATACATTTGATACCTCCAATCTGGATTAAACTCGGCATCTATAAACTGCCCACCTGTCTTCAAAAATCTTCAACAACTGTTCCGACATAACATGAACATCATGTCCTTTAGGATTATAAGTCATGGCATACAGAAGACAAGTCTCACATCCTCAGCAAACTCCCTGGGAGACTTGTACAAATTTTGAGATAGCCTAGCTTTTATAGTGCCCAAATCCCTAGGATGCTTGATGATAGCATGATAATCATGCAGCCCAAGGCCCTTCACATTCACTGGCTCATTAAACACCCACCCATGCTTGTGCTTCATTAACCTCTGAAACAGTGGTGCATCTCTTAAACACCTGATTTCTATGTTTATCAAAGCTAAAGCCAACGCCAAATGGATACCCCTGCTCCGACTCACCATTGTGTTTCCTCCCAGCACTATTTGGCTTAATTTTTTATTGCTTTCCGGAGGCAATGGTTCTTCCCAAGTAAGAATTCGGAATTAGTGTAATATTGATTGGCCTTCGGGGTCCTCTTCTCCTTCTCCGCAAATTCAGCACCTACATTATTGTTTCCACAGCTGCAACCCTTGGTCACTGGAATGGTCTCAATCAAGGGTGCCCCACCAAACCACCTCTGAATTCACTCGCACTAAAGCCCTACTATTCATCACATAATTATCGATATATCGTGATTGACTATAAGAATTAACAGTACCACTAGGAATAGCAGTAATCCTACCAACATTATTAAAACTACCATTAGTATTTGTATCATGTGTGGTCAGCTGAAGCTCCTTAACTTCAAGATCTGTAACTAAACTCCTAATCTGATCAAGCTCACCCACTAAGTCCCTCCTGATACCTCTAATCTCAACTCTTGATGTCGCTCCCTCTATATTAATCCTAATTCTATCTCAAACCCTAGAAATTACAGGCTTAACTGTCGAATCCAGCTCAGCATGCTCTCTATTTAATCAATCTGTATAACTCGCCATAGCATCCTCTTCCCCCCGAACTTCCCCATCATTATTAGGCTCCACAATTGGGCGGCCACCAACCTCAACCATATCTCTACCATCTAAATCTCCCTGTGTTCCAAGGGTATCTTCGTGCCCTTGTCCACCATTTATCAATTATGTAAAGATATGACACCTAGGCCTAACTCAACCCCAAAAGCTAGCTCATGAGGGGAGGTTTGTCCAATTCCATACAAGGAGACCAATTTTTCATCCCTCTACCGATGTGGGACTTCTTAACATCAATGAATTCTATGAGTTCAAACTCCATGATTGCCCCTCTCTCGTGTTTCCTTCTTTGATAACTGAACTGAGCAAGCGGGCTGAAGTTGAGGAGTATTCTGGCGACAATTGGATAAGCCCAAAAATCCCAATCTTTCCTTTAAAGAAGCGAGGTGAAGTGACTGCCACCAAAAGCAAGAAGTGAAAGATGGATTCAGGGAAGGCGTTGAGTATTGAGGATGGCTCTTCTAGACCATCGGCGGTGAGACCATTTGAGTCATTGGCCGAAGAGTTGAGGGTAGTCCGAGAGTTGGCGACCAAGCTGCCTCAAGGGCCAGGTGAGACATCTGCGGGACCTAATTCTTTGTCCCACAACAGGAGTTGGATGCTTTCTTGGAGGATCAAAGGAAGCAAAAAGCTCATCTATTGAGGTTGGAGAAGGCGTACACTGATCTTGCTAAATCACATGGTGAGTTGAGTCGCTCCCACGAAAAGATGAAGAAGAGAGAAGAAAAGAGATAAAATTTTCACCCGAGTGTGGAAGGGGGTGAAAGGGATTTAAAAGGTCCTTAAGTCTAATGATCTGATTTCCTCATTAAGACCGGATGAGAGTAATGATGTTCCGGCACAGTTGTCTGAGGATGATGATGTTGATGACAGTGAGGGCACCGAGAGTGAGGATAGTGAGTGATGCAGTCCAGGGAGCCCCTCATATTCTCTTTATGCTTTCATGTTGTACAACTCATTCTATTCGTTACGACTACATTAGTTAGATTGGTTATTTTTCCTTCATTGTAGTTGGTGTTTCTCAAATTAATAGAAAATCAGAAAATTATGTCCCAATTTTTGTTTCTGTCAATTAGTTTGTTACACATACTCTAAGGTTATCGTACTATTTTTGTCGAGCTAACAAGTAACAACCCTTTAATACTGATAATAAAACAGAAAGTTACCCTTCACGGAGCTAAAGGTAAAGTAAGCAAGTATGACAACAACAAGATTAACATAACTCATAAAAACTCTTCTTAGGTTCTACTTCAAGAAATGAACTTTCCATGTAATTTCGTCTGGTGGTCCACAATACATTGATTTATTGCTTGAGTAGAATAGTGAGGGGATCTGTGTCTAACGTCTCAAAACCCAAATATGCCTCTTTCTACTAATATATGCTTGCTTATCAATCTCCCCACCTCTTGAGCTACAATTGAGTTCAATAAACCCAAAACAGAAATTCATCAGAGAAAAAATTAGTAGAGTAATGCGCAAACCTCAATAATGTTTTCTTTCTATATATCCTAGATCTACATTGTATTACAACATACTGAATATTTAGAAAGTAAAATATTAGGCCAAAAAACATGTACTTAACCTCTTCAAGAATGCATATCAGTAAAGCCCAATTGACCAAATTATGAAGGATAACAAAATGAACACACCTTCTTCACAACCAATCTTTGCAATTTGGGAACATCCTCAATTAATCTACCCTTTATTCTTCGAATATCTGCACTGATCCTCACAGAAGACGCTCTATTTTTTTCTTTCTAAGTTGTATCTGCTTTCTAATCCCAAATGCCTTCAAATGTTTAAATTTAGGAGTAGGCTGTAGATATTTAGGCTTTCTGTGACAAAAAAGAAGTAAATTGAAGAGAAGTGAGAATTGAAGTGTTAGTTGCTATGTTTTAGGACTGCAGCCTTTTCTTTATTTACTGTAGTAAATTAGCTTTAGTTTTTCTTAAATAACTTCTTTACCTAGTCTCTAGGAGTTTGTTTATCTTCAGCAGATGTGTTGCTGATTTTAAGGACCATGAAGTTAGTTCTTTATTATAAGTGTAAGTCTTAGGCAGTGAGAAAAGATTGTATTATCAAATAAAGTTATCTCTTCTTTCTTGTTCTTCATTGCTTTATAGTTCTAATCTTTCATTATTCTTAAGTTCTCCTTTGTTCTTTTTCTGGGTTTCCACCTAAATTAACTACAATTGGTATCAGAGCTTTTTATTCTTGAGGGACTTGTGTGTGTTCATTAATCTGTTTTAGTGAATTCCATGGACGGAGAAGCAAGCTTTTCTTCAATGGCACCACCAACTTTTAATGGAGAAAGTTATCAGATCTGGGCAGTCAGAATGCAGACATATCTAGAAGCTTTGGATCTCTGGGAATCTGTAGAAGATGATTACGAGATTGTTCCCTTACCAAACAATCCCACAATCGCGCAGATTAAAAATCACAAGGAAATAAAAACCATGAAATCAAAGGCAAAGGCATGCTTGTATACAACAGTTTCATCCACCATTTTTTCTCGTATTATGTCCCTGAAGTCAGCAAAAGAGGTATGGGATTATCTCAAGACTGAGTATGAAGGAGATGAAAGAATTCGAGGGATGCAAGTGCTAAATTTAGTACGTGAGTTTGAGCTGCAAAGGATGAAGGAAAGTGAAACCATAAAGGAGTATTCTGACCGACTTCTTAATATAGCAAATCGAGTCAGATTGTTGGGTTCCACTTTTAACAATTCAAGGATTGTTGAGAAAATCCTTGTAACAGTACCTGAAATATTTTAGGCTACTGTTACAACCTTAGAAAATACTAAGGACTTGTCCAAAATTACACTAGCAGAGCTCTTAAGTGCTTTTCAAGCACAAGAGCAACGACGTGTAATGAGACAGGAAGGAGTTGTTGAAAGAGCCCTATTAGTTAAACATCAAGATGATGGAAGAAACAAGAAGAAGCAGAACAAGAAGATACAAGGACAAAATAGTGAGAATTTTGCTAAAAGCAAGAAGGCTAGCTATCCTTCTTGTCGGCATTGTGAAAAAAAGGTCACCCTCCTTTCAAATGTTGGAGGAGACCTGATGCAAAATACAGCAAGTGCAATCAACAGGGTCATGAAGCTATAATTTGTAAAGACAAAATTTAGTAGCCTGAAGTTGAAGCTCAGGTTGCTGATCGAGAAGAAGATCACATTTTTGTTGCAACTTGTTTCACAAGCCTAGATTCAAGTGAAAGTTGGTTAATTGATAGTGGTTGCTCTAACCACATAACATCTAATAAGATGTTGTTCAAAGAATTGTGGAACACTGAGACAAAGAAAGTTAGAATTGAAAATGGTGAGTGTCTTGCTGTGAAAGGCAAGGGCACCATAGCCATTACTAGTGGCTCTAGAACTAAGCTTATCTCAAATGTTTTGTATGTTCCAGACCTTCATCGAAACCTTCTCAGTGTTGGTCAATTAATGGAGAATGGATTCAATATGTTCTTCAAAAAAAAAACTTGTGTGATAGAAGATCAATCAGGCAATGAGATATTCAAGGTCAAAATGGAGGGGAGGTGTTTCCCGCTCAATCCTTTGGAAGAAGAGCAGACATCATTTCTTATGACAGACAACTCTACCGAAGTTTGGCATAAAAGGATGGGTCATTTTCATCATCAAGGTATGATGTTCTTGCAAAGAAAGGAACTTGTGAATGATCTACCAAGATTGCAGAATCGGTAGACAGATTGCCAAGCTTGTTTACTTGGAAAGAAGAACAGGCTGCCCTTTCCCAAAACAACTTGGAGAGCATAAAAAAAACTTCAACGGACCTGTGTGGACCTCATAGAACACTATATTTAAATGGTAGTCTTTATTACATTGTATTTATTGATGATCTAACAAGACTAACCTGGATTTTTTTCTTAAAATTCAAGTTTGAGGTAGCTGATGTGTTTTGGAATTCTAAGGCAAAAGTGGAAAGTCAAAGTGGCTGTAAAATTCAGACTTTAAGGTCTGATAATGGGAAGGAGTACACTTCAAATCAGTTCAAATTACTCTGTGACAAAGCTGGTATAGAACATCAGCTAACAGTCCCTTATACTCCATAACAAAATGGAGTTAGTGAGCGGAAAAACAGAACTATAATGGAGATGACTAGGTGCATGCTACATGAGAAACATCTATCAAAAAGGTTCTGGGCGGAGGCTGCCAACACTGCTATTTTTTTTTGCAAAGCAGACTTCTTTTTAGATCTGTAAAGGATAAAACACAATATGAAGCATGGTATGGTCATAAACCCTCATTGCAATTTCTCAGAATTTTTGGTTGCTTGTGTTTCTCTTATATACCACAGGTTAAAAGAGATAAGCTTGATAAGAAGGCAGTTCTTGGCATCTTTATAGGCTACAGTGTTTTCTCCAAAGCATATAAGGTCTATGAACCTCAAACAGAGAAAATTGTCGTAAGTAAAGATGTCCACTTCATTAAGGACCAGCACTGGAACTGGGAAAAGCCTGAAAACAATCCACCAGTTGACAGTCTATTAGATCCAAAAGATCTAGTAGATGATCCTCATGTTAGAGGCACGCGGTTGATCTCTGATATCTATCAGAGATGCAATACTGCAATTTGTGAGCCCGCAAGCTATGAGGAAGCAGAAGGGGATGACAAATAGGTGGCAACAATGAAGGAGGAGATAATGATGATCGAAAAAAATCAGACATGGGTACTTGTTGAGAAACCTCTAGACAGAAAGATTATTGGTGTAAAATGGGTCTTCAGAACAAAGCTAAATGCTAATGGTTCCATTAACAAACACAAAGTGAGGCTTGTAGTGAAAGGTTACGCTCAGATCTTTAGAGTAGACTACTCAGAAACTTTCGTACCAGTTGCTCGACTTGACACAATCAGATTGTTACTAGTTGGAGAGTTTATCAACTTGATGTTAAGTCAGCCTTTCTCAATGGTCTTCTCCAGGAGGAGATTTATATTGAGAAGCCAGATGGGTTTGTTGTCAAGGGGCAAGAAAATAAGGTTTATTTGCTAAAGAAAGCTCTATATGGTTTAAAGCAAGCACCAAGAACTTGGTATAGCAAGATTGACGATCATTTTCTCAGTTTAGGCTTCAAGAAGAGCCTATCTGAGTCTACACTTTGTATTAAGTGTTCAGGTGCAGACATACTTATTATTTCTTTGTATGTTGACGATCTCTTTGTCACAGGAAGTATGGTTTGCCTAATTGAGGACTTCAAGTTGGAAATGATGAAGGTCTTTGAAATGACAGACCTTGGACTGATGGCGTACTTTCTTGGAGTGGAGATCAAACAAAATGAAGACAATGTGTTCATTTGCTAGAGAAAATATGCTAAATAAATCCTAAAGAAGTTTCATATGGAAGACTACAAAGTTATGAGTACTCCAATGAACCAAAAGGAAATATTTTCTGAAGATGATGGAACTGAAAAGGTGGATGAGGCATATTATAGAAGTCTTATTGGCTGCTTGATGTATTTGACTGCAACTAGGCATGATATTATGTATGCAGTGAGTTTTTTGTCTCGGTTCATGCATTGTGCAAGTGATTTACACTTGAGAGCAGCTAAAAGAATTGTCAGATACATCAAGGGAACTATCAACTATGGTGTTAAGTTTCACAAAAGTCAGAAGTTTAGACTTAACAGATTCTCCAATAGTGATTGGAGTGGTGCACCTGATATGAAGAGTACTTCAGGTTTCTGTTTCAATATTGGGTCAGGAGCTTTCTCTTGGTATTCCAAAAAACAAGATATAGTAGCACAATCAACAGCCAAGGCAGAATTTATTGTTGCAATAGCTGTTGTGAATCAAGCACTATGGTTGAGGAAAATTATGTGTGATCTGAATATTGAGCAAAAAGAAGGGACTGAGGTTTTTATTGATAACCAAGCTGCAATTTCTATTGCTAATAATCCAATTTTCATGCAAAAACGAAGCATTTCAATATTAAGTTGTTTTTCTTAAGAGACGTGCAGAAACATGGAGATGTGAAGCTTCTTTACTTCAAGAGTGATGAGCAGGTTGCTGACATTTTCACCTATCCCCTTTCCCTCGGCAAGTTTGAGTTTTTCAGAGAAAAACTAGGAATCAGCAGTTCCTAAACCAAGGAGGAGTGTTAGTTGTTGTGTTTTAGGACTGCTGCCTTTTCTTTATTTACTGCAATAAATTAGCTTTAGTTTTCCTCAAAAAACTTATTTACCTAGTCTCTAGGAGTTTGTTTATCTTCAGCAAATGTGTTGCTGATTTTAAGGACCATGAAGTTAGTTCTTTATTATAAGTGTAAGTCTTAGGCAGTGAGAAAAGACTGTATTATCAAATAAAGTTATCTCTTCTTTCTTGTTCTTCATTGCTTTATAGTTCTAATTTTCATTATTCTTAAGTTCTCCTTTGTTCTTTTTTTGGGTTTCCACCTAAATTAACTACATGAATTGACCTGAAGAGAAACTTCAATGTCGAAATTGATGGCGATGTAAAGAGCAGCTTCAAAAGAATCATCGCCAGAAACTGTCGCTTGTGGAATTTTGCTCTATTTAGGTTTAAGAATTTGTGTAATGGGAAGATGATGACAAACAAAGGGAACACTTTTGGTAAGACATTGTTGTGCTATAATGGACTTTTGGTATAAGTTGGTATACGCTAGAACAGACTTAACAATGGAATAACAGACGGAAAAAACGGTCAATAAATATCATCTTGGTTCAAAATTATCTTCTTCTTTTTCAATGTTTTGGTTCGAACAGCCCCCTAATAATTTTGTCCAAAAATATCCTTATTTCTATTTTTGGATTAAAATGTCTTTTCCTAATAAAAACATAGTTTTTTTTATTTACACATTCTTTTTCTGATAAAATATTATAATTCATCATTAATTTTCATAGAAAAGATCATAATAATCTATCATTATTTTTCATTTGAATAACGATAAATTCATTTTCCTAATAAAACAAGAAATTTTTTTATTTCTCAATATTTTCAAATTGAAAAAGAAAACACATTTGCTAGTATGATCATTGATTTTAAAGTTCAACAATAATGCCATAAAATATAAACTTTATTACATTGCTTCAAATAAACAAAATATCATCAATGGAGTTATTGTTGATAATTTTTTTATATTAACTTAAAATCAATGAATATTTAGGAAATGTTTATCCTATTTCAATTCAAGAAAGATTAAAAAATAATAATATTTTCTATTTTATTAGAATTTTTAAAAATTATTATCTAAACAAAAATTAGTGATGAGGTTATTATGATCTTATATATATGTCTTATATTGATTAGGAAAATAATGTGTTTAAAAGGAAAAATAAACAATATGTGTATTCGGAAAAGAGACATTTTTTACCCCAAAGTAACAATATTTATATTTTTGGATCAAAGAATTAATGACAAGGCCATTTTTAGACCAAAGTATTACAACAAGTGCATTTTTAAAACCAAATTGTTAATGTGGGTATTTTTGTTCAAGTTCGTGTATTTTAAGAATATTTTTTTATTCTTTTCCATTGCAATACTCCCTCCATCTCATATTAGTTGATCATCTTACTAAAAATAAGTGTCTCATCTTAGAGCATGTTTGGCATTGCTGATTTTAAAAGGGTCAAACTTATGAGATATGTTAATCAATTAATAAGGGATATATATATATATATATATGTAAGGGATATTTTAGTCTTAAAAAATTGATTTTCTACTTTTGCTTCTTTTTTTTAAGCAAAAAATTAGCTTCTTCCTAACAGTAGAAAAACTGCTCATGCTTCCATTTAAAAGCAATTTTAAGAATTTGTCAAACACTTAATTTTTCAAAATAAGTGTTTTTTTCTCAAAAAAAGCACTTCTGGCCTCCTAACAACAACGACAAACAGATTCTTAGTTGTCCACCTCTAAATCAAGAAAGGATTAATTAAATTTTTCCTCTTTATCACTGTTGTAATTTTATTTTTTTTATGAAAGTGTTCACATTTTATTGTAAAATTTCCAAGAAATTTTTTAAGGACTAAATTAGTAAAATTATATTTTTATTTATGATTTCTTAATAAGCGTGTAAAAAGAAAAATGATCAACTAATATAAAAAGGAAGTAGAAATACATAATTATTCATAATAACATATAAAATGGCCACAACAACCCAATAAAGCAAATCAAGAAAAGGATTTGGCCCGAACAAGTGTTGCTTTCAATTTCACACGCAAATGTACGTGGTCGCACAACTAATATAGTGACTCTTAAAAGAATCGGATTATCGAACCCAAAAGACTTGTCGATTAACTATTTACTAAATTATACTAATTCTAATTATTTATTTAAGGGGGAGGATTTCAAAGATGAATATATATTAGCTAAACTAAAAATAAAGATAAAATAACTAAAAATCAATTAACTAAGAAAAGATAGATGTTTTCGCAATCAATGAATGAATCGATCTAGGATTATGATTTAACTAACAATCATGTTTAACATCAATTTCATCAACTTATTTGATTATTTAGTTGTTGATTCACGGGGTTGATAATATAGTCATGATATCCCGACCTCTAACCATCTACCACAATTGACAGCTAACTACATCGTTGAGCGGGGATAGACTGGATAAACTATGGAGCATTAAGTTGTCTTCCCGTATTTGAGCCAAGCAAGACACCTAGGTATATCCATATCCTAGACACAAATCAATTCAAGTGACATGCAAGAAAAGATCATGCTCTTTATATTCCACGTTCTATCCTCTTATTCCTCTCCCGAGTTCAATTCAGACAATGTGTTTATTTCAATGGTGATCAGGCACGAAATACGAAAAACAAGAATATAAGAACAACTAATATGATAAAGAAATTATGCCGAATTAAAATCACCAAACAATCATATTGTAAGTAAATATAATCCAAGAACGAGAAGTTTAACTCCGCATAGACATAGAGCAATTACAATGAATCATTCAAAGAAAAGATGTAAAATAAATAAAAGAGAAGAAAAGATGAAACCCTAAATTAAAAGTTAATTTCTACATTGTATCCTCCTCCCTTAATAATTTATAGTTATAGTTTGCATAATTGCGCTCCATAGCAAACATAAATATGTATATTTCACTATACATAATTCGCTATACATATACAAAAGAAAGCAGTTGTATAATCTATTTCGGTATACATACACAAAAGATCAATTGTATAATTTGTTTTTGTATAAAGCGAGAAAGAGAGAAAGACAAAGGAAAATTGGGCAGGGAAAGATTGTATTTGTATAATCATAAGTGTATAGGACGAAAATACATGCATTTGTATTGTATATACAATTTTCTCTCGCTTTATACAAACACAAACGCAATGTATATATTTGTGTTTGTATAAAGTGAGAGAGGCGAGTGAGAGTGGCGAGTGAGATCTGGGAGAGGGGAATGAAAATATATGTATATATACAGTTGCATCTCGCTTTATACAAACACAAACACATTTTATACATTTGTGTTTGTATAAAAGCGAGAGAGGCGAACGAGACTGCCACCAAAACGAGAGGGGCGAGCGAGATTCCACCAGGGAGAGGCGAAAATAGAAATAGTTTGCTATAGGGTACAATTAAATCAAACTATGTTTATAACATTTAATTTAAATTAATAATTTGCTATTATATACAATTTTTCCATAATTTATTCGTATGAACTATTTATAGATATAAAAAAGCTGAATAAAATAATCGAATCCAAAACAAATTAGGAACCCAAAAACCTAAAAGATTCTGCGTGAACAGTTCCGTGCGTCTTTCCGCCGCTTCAATGTTGCGTGTCTTCAAATGTTGACACGTGGCCATGCATGATTTCAATTCAACTCTGATTCTTTGCAACTTTTATATAATATATAATATTAATATATTCAATTTAATCTATTCAGCTGTCTGCTTAATTTCCTTCTTCAATCTTTCATCTTTAATTCGTTTTAGCTCCAAATTCCTTTATCTTCACATCAATTTAATCCTACAAATAAAATATACTATTAAGTACAATTCATAAATTCTATATTCAAAAAGGACAAATATAAATAATAAATGTGAGGCAAATAATGATTAAAAATATGTATTTTGGTCTCACATCAACAGGCGGCCCAAACCCAACTTACACATAAAAAAAAACAGCAATAAAAGTGCAAATATTGTTCCAAAAGGAGAAATGCTAGAAACTGCTACTCTTT
This sequence comes from Solanum verrucosum, assembly GCF_900185275.1. NCBI lineage: Eukaryota > Viridiplantae > Streptophyta > Magnoliopsida > Solanales > Solanaceae > Solanum > Solanum verrucosum. Next base: position 1,031,840 of record NW_026020176.1, read on the forward strand.
GCTCTCTCTCATCTTCTCTGGATGTGAAGAAAACTAAAGAAGTTATGAACGAGAATTTTTTTTTTGTGAGTCCCATAATCAACATTACTTATGTGAGATAGTTGATTAATTGACATGTGGACTGAAGGGTCCCACAAGATTATTTAAAAGTAAATTTTAAAAAAAACTTTTAAAAGTCTATATTGTTTCTAATTGGAATGCTTAACTAGAGGACAATATAAAAAAACTTAAATGTACAAAAAAAAAGATCTCCATTAGATATCAAGGAAAAAGAAGGCATGCCAGCATCATGTAAGTAACTTAAAAATAATGTGATTTTAAAATTGTATCGATATAATATAACTTTTTAAAATAAACCAACTAAATCATATCACTAACACTATGAGTTAAGAGTTAAAATTCTTATTGTTCTCTTAATTGATTGCATGGAAAGAAGTTGAAATATGCAAATATAAAAATAACTCGTACTTTAAATTATACTTAAATATTTAAAATGATAAACTCTAATAAAAGAATGAAAACAATTTTTTTATATAGCAGTTATTAAAATTTTAAAACGGTGCTGCTATGCCTTCTTGTTAATTAATATGAATATTTTTTTGAGAAAATGGTCGAAAACCACTTCAACCTATACCCGAAATCTCAACTACACACTCTAATTTTACGGGTGTCTTATCACACCCCTTGGACTATTTAAAATGAAATAAATAACTGAGTTGGCACAGAGAGTGCATTCACTCTCTTTGAGAGAGTGGACTGCCTATTTTTTCCTTTTTATTATCTTTTTGATAGTTTTTTCTCTTTCTTTTTTCATTGTTTTCTTTCTCTTTCTTATTATCTAAACTATTTTTCTGATCTAAATTTTGTCATGGTCGGAGTTTGAAGATTTTCCGGCAACCTTTTGGAAATTCATCTCCTAATTAATTATTAATCTTTGTAAAGAATTAATTTGTAATCTAAACCAATCCATCAAACTTTTTCTTCTCTTGATAAGATTTTGTGTCTTTACATAACAATGTTCTTAACTTTTTGAAGAAAGATACTTCTTTTTTACTGTTGAATATAAATTCAACTACTTTATATACTAAAGAGAGTTTAGATTAAATTTATTTATTATAGAAGACTAAACTTTGTATTCAATTCACTGACAAGATAACAAATATTTTTTGGGTTAAAACTTTGAGCAGGTGAAGAAAGTGAAAGGGTTATTGGTGAAGAGATGGAAGGTGATAAAGGCGGAACCAAGGATCATATCTCTATTCAAAATCCGCCGCCGCGTTCATCATTTTCTTAAACTCCTCAAAAACCATTTGGCTTCTAGATCTCTATTCAAAATTCCTCATCTGTTTTTGAAAAAAAACTCCTATAACTAAGAGATAATGAGAAAGTTAACCTGAAAGGATTAGATCATAGTTTATCCCTAGTAAAACATCTAGGGGTCGTGGAGGTGGAGGGGGAGATGGTGGCGGTGATATCGATTTTTTTAGCGGCGGGGTTGAAGAAAAGGATGGAAGAGGTGGCAAGTCTACATTTCTCTACAACTACACTGGGTAATTAAATCTTCAACAAAAAAAATAAATTCTCCCAAGTTGGATTCAAATCCCTCAATATTATTTTAAATCGAAACTTTCACAAAGAATTAAGGTTGAAAAATAATTGAGGAAGAAAGGATAAAGAAGAAGGAGAAAAAATAATTAAAAAAGATTAATTGGTGAAAAACACGTGTCAAGTGCGTGTGTTTCACCACAAGACACATGAGTGGTTATAGCGTTTTAAGGGGTTATTTATTTCATTTTTAAATAGTTCAGGGGGTAGGACACCTGTGAAGTTGAAGTGTGTAGTTGAGATTTCGGATATAGATTGGAAGGTTTTTAGACCATTTTCTCAAAAAAAAAAATTGTTTCTTGTCTTCTACTTGGGCATTCTAATTAGGAATAATATAGATTTTCAATATTGTCTTTTTTATAATTTATTTTAAAATAATCTTGTGGGACCTTTCAATTCACATGTCAATTAATAAACTGTATTACATAAGTAGGTGACGAGTTCTTCAAATTATCGACATATAGTGATTGATGGAGTGAATCATGACATAGTCTTCTTGAAACAAAAAATTTACACATGTGAAAGGTTTCAATTGAATGAAATGCCATATGCACACTGTTTGCAACAATTTTTAAAGGTGATAGAAAACAAATTGTAATCACAAATAAAATATGAAGAAACATAAAAAAAATATTGATAAACAGTGTAGGTACAAATCCGTTCCTTCCTTGATTCTTCTCCCTCTTAAGAATATGATTTGCACTTGATCTTCATAATTCGAGGATCGTTAGTGACTTATTTCTCGAACATATGAGGCTACATCTTGATGAATATCCCATGAATTTATGGAATTTTTGAGATTTCTTTTCAAGGAATATAGTATCCTTTATATAGGCATGAACTAGGCTTTAGGGTGGATAGCCTCCAAGAACCTTAACTGGAATTGAACATCTCTTGTAGAATCCAAATTGAAATCGGACACGTCTTGTAGAGTCCCACAAGATTTCAATGTCTACAAATGTCCCCTGCTTCATGGCTTGTCGGAGGGTAGACTTGATAAACTCAAAGACGGAGCTTGAAGTATACATTCTTCCACCTTTGAGGTTTTGTGGCATATTTGATTTGTGAGAGAAGAGATGGATGACAGATTTGGTCCCACTAGGCGTGCCAATTTATTTGCAACAAATTTCAAAGTTAAGATTTGGATGATGCCTTTGATTGCACTGCATTCTGAGAGGCTCCTTTTGGATTAGCTGGCTGGTTTGACTTCATATCGCTATTGCTCGCTGCCTCTTTAGCCACTGCACCTTGAGAACCTCTAATTTGAGCTGTTCTCTTATCCTTTCTCTTTGGTCTGTAACTAGACCTCTCCCTCTTGGGAAGCCACCTCTCTGGATCAGGTGGAGGTCTTGGATTAGCTGGGTCAAAGCCCTTCGGATATTTCGGCTTTCTCTTCGTCTTTTTCTTCGCCTTATCCTTACTCTTCCCTCCGTATGTTTCAGTGGCACCAGCATTTGGACCTTACTTCCATGGCTTTTCACTAGCTGCCCATAAAGGCGTGCTGCCTCCTCTTTCCTTCCATGCCTGAGCTTGAAAGCAGCTGCCTCCTGCATGATGGTATTGAGCTTATTGTCTTCAGTCATGGCATTTGACCACCACTTGATTGCGGAATCAAACACAGCATCAGCACCATCAGTATCTCCAGCCCGTTCCTTGAGAGAGACAATAGTGGCAACAGTTGCAGGCTTGTGTTGAATGTCAGGTATTTTCGCCAAGGAATCAGCTGCAATCTGTGGATGGCCAGCAGCTGCAGCAACCTGAGCCCTTGCAAGCAGGATAACCTTGGACCTGTCAGGAAACTTATCTGCATACTGTCCAAGTATTTCTTCAGCTTTAGCAGCCTTGTTCTCTCTCACATGTACAGCAGCTTGAAGAAGTATAAGCATCAAGTGTTGAACAAAATAATTCCCATGTTATCCTTGGTTCACAACAGCTACAAGAATTGAAGAAGGCGAGTGATGATTTCAGACAAAGCTCCAAGTTTAAGACATAAATAGAGTAGTAGCTGGGTATATATATATCTTGGACACGTGGAATGAAATCTCAACATTGATCAAGAATGTGTTGGATGATTTATAGTCATCTGATTATTTTAGCCTCTAGAAGTTTCTGTAACAAACTTGTAAATATTCATTTAGATTTATTTATTTTTAGGCAAATAGAAATTTTACAGCTGTATAGTTTGTTACGAATAGATTCCTTTTGTATTAGCATAAATACTGTACAGATTTCAATGAAAAGACACACAAAAATTTCTCAATTATTTCAACTCTTTCTTCATGGTATCAAAGCAGGAAATCTGATCCTAAATTTCCTGATTTCATCTTCCTAATTCTTCTTCTTTCAACGCTATATCTGCTGCTATGGTTTCTTCTGATGAAACTCCAACTATCACTAACTCAGGATCCAGTTCTAAGGATTCTAATCACCATCTTTTCCTTCATTCCTCGGATTACCCAGGAATGAGTCTTATTAATTTCATTTTTGACGGCAAGGGCTATGGTGGATGGCGTAGATCAGTCCTGATAGCTCTCTCAGCAAAAAATAAGATTGCTTTCATAGATGGCTCTGCTTTGGAACCATCTGCAGATTCACCAGACTTCAAACCTTGGAATAGATGCAACGACATGGTGTTGTCTTGGTTGTTGAACTCTCTATCCAAGGATTTATCTGGAAGTGTCATATATTCGAAGACTGCACGGGACCTCTGGGCAGATCTGGAGGCACGTTTTGGCCAAACAATTGGGGCTGAACTCTATCACCTGCAAAAGGAGCTAAGCGACTTAGTTCAAGGATCAAGTGACATAGCAGGATATTTCACCAAATTCAAAAGACTGTGTGATGAATTGGAGACTCTAAATGCTGATGTTAATTGTGGATGCACTTGCTCTTGTGGAGGTAAGGCAAAAATCACTAAGTCTCTACAAGATGAGAGGCTTATTCACTTCCCCATGGGTCTACAAGGTAAAGCATAAATCTGATGGTGGAATTGAAAGACTCAAAGCCCGATTGGTTATAAGAGGGGATACACAACGTGAGGGGATTGATTTTCATGAAACATTTTCTCCGGTGGTAAAAATGACTACCATTCGTTGCTTATTTACTGTGGCTGTCAAGAATGATTGGAGAGTTTACCAACTAGATGTTAATAATGCTTTTTTACATGGAACCTTACAAGAGGAAGTATATATGAAGTTTCCACCTGGAATGGAACCTCCTCACCCCAATCTGGTCTGTCGTCTAAAAAAATCACTTTATGGGCTGCGACAGGCATCCCGACAGTGGTATGCCAGATTGATTGTTGCTCTTAATTTCAAAGGATATACATCTTCACTCAATGATTATTCTCTCTTTTATAAAAAGGTAGGGACCTCTGTTTCTATCGTCGCAGTCTACGTCGATGACATATTGTTAACTGGAAATGATCCCACGGACCTACATACACTTAAACAATTTCTTGATCATGAATTCAAAATTAAAGATCTCGGGGAGGTTCACTATTTCTTGGGAATGGAAGTCCTTCGAGAGTCTCAAGGACTGATTTTGAGCCAACGGAAGTTTACTTTTGATTTGCTTGCTGAATTTGATACTCCTGAGTCTCCCTCTGTTTCTTCTCCTCTTGATCCGTCCCAAAAACTTCGAGCAGATGAATGGGAGCTTCTTTCTGATCCTAGTATATATCGACGTCTAATGGGAAAATTGAACTTTCTTACCCATACTCGTCCGGATCTCTCTTTCCTAGTACAACATCTCAGCCAATACATGTAAAATCCTCGTTTGCCTCATTTTCTTGCTGCACTCCGTGTCATTCGTTATCTTCGGTCTTCCCCAGACCAAGGTCTTTTCTTTTCTTCAAATCCTTCCTTCAAGATCCTTGCTTTTTGTGATTCTGACTGGGGATCTTGTCCAGACTCTCGCCGCTCAGTTTCTGGTTATTTTATCAGTCTTGGCGACTGCCCTATTTCTTGAAAATAAAAAAAACAGACTTCTGTTTCCTTGTCGTCCGCTGAAGCAGAGTATAGGTCCATGCGTCGTGTTGTGGCTAAGTTAACATGGTTGGTTCGTCTTCTTGAAGATATTTCCGTCATTCCAATTTTACCTATTCCAGTGCACTCCGATAGTCAATCTGCCATTCATATTGCCAAAAACCCAGTTTTTCACGAACGAACCAAACACGTCGAGTTGGATTGCCATTTTGTCCGACAACAATTTCTTTCTGGCTTGATATCTCTCTCTTTTGTTCCGTCTCCTTCACAGGTCGCTGATCTCTTTACTAAACCCCTTTCCGGACCATCTCATCGATCAATCCTTGCCAAGTTGGGTCTCACTACTTTCCCCTCCAACTTGAGAGGGGGTGTTGAACAAAATAATTCCCATGTTATCCTTGGTTCACAACAGCTACAAGAATTGAAGAAGGCGAGTGATGATTTCAGACAAAGCTCCAAGTTTAAGACATAAATAGAGTAGTAGCTGGGTATATATATATCTTGGACACGTGGAATGAAATCTCAACATTGATCAAGAATGTGTTGGATGATTTATAGTCATCTGATTATTTTAGCCTCTAGAAGTTTCTGTAACAAACTTGTAAATATTCATTTAGATTTATTTATTTTTAGGCAAATAGAAATTTTACAGCTGTATAGTTTGTTACGAATAGATTCCTTTTGTATTAGCATAAATACTGTACATATTTCAATGAAAAGACACACAAAAATTTCTCAATTATTTCAACTCTTTCTTCATCAAGCTACCAGGGAACATCCCAGGTAGAGCGCCAACTAGTTCTCTAGCTTGTAACAATCCAATGACAAAAATAAACGCTGGAAAAAGACTCGGGGAATAAACAGTAGCAGTTGGATGTTTATTAATGGGTCCCCTTGTTTCTAATGCATCAATTGTTCAAAGGAGAACCATTGCAAACTGATGTAAATCTTACAGATAATATACCTGATCCATCGTATTAGAATGAAGTAGCAGCAACACCATATTCGTATATATTGCTTCCCTTGGCTTCTGTGAGAGCTTCAAGTTCAGTCCACGAGCAAGCTGGAACTTCTCTGGTCCATCACTTTTCTCTATTAGCTTATCAAGTTTCCTTAGGCCATCAGAGACATCTTTAGGACCCTTTAAAGCAATGAGATTATTTACTGCCACCGCAAGTGAAGACTCGTCGGCCAAATTTCTTTTGACAAAATCAGTATAAGATGCAACGGCCTCTTGGGCGTTCCCTAGATCCTGGAGAGAGAAATTCTCTTCCATTAGTGTTTCCTGACCAATTCTGTAATTCCATTGTCCACAGTAAGATATTCATCTTTCTTCTATATTTTCATTTCATTCATGCAAAAACTGGAAGTTTCACAGAGAATTGCAAAGAAGTGGAAGATTTTACCACATTTAATTTGACACTTCTAAAAATGCATAAAGTTTATAAAAAGACAAAGGAGAGAAAATATCAATATACGATTGTTCCAAATTAATAGACCAGAATGCAGTTTGTCCCTTGTAACATCTCATAAATAGATATTCCAGTTTACCCTATGATCTCTGGCATCAAATAACAAACTGCATACAATTGTCTACAAGATATAAAGAGGAGATCATCCTACAAAACGCAACTTATAATTTACAGCCTCATATAAACATGCCCCCTATTTAATAACCCCCGCCCCCCCAAACCAAACCAAACCAAATCAAAGAGAAGACATTAAGACTTAAAATAAAAAGGCAAGTAACAATTATAACCAATCAAAAACACAGAAGCATTATTTGCATGATCCTGAAAATTGGAATGGCTAAAAAAAACTTTATTTCTTGTATAAAGAACCGTAAACTCCATTTTTCATACAACAAATAAGAAGATATAGCGGCTTTGCAGATATTTTAACCCCCAACATACAAGCACTTTTGACTGTAATGGCACACATCTTTTCAATTAGACTGGTTCTAAATTGTTAGTCTATCATTACTAAAGGGTTAACAAACCAACAAAAAGTTAAACACAAATAAGAAAATAAAAGATGCTTAAGATTCTCCTTAAGTTCATAGAGACAAGAATAAATCAATTGCTAAAGTAAGTACATCTTGATGACAACTTAAACCCTCCAAAATAACTTCCAAGCAAGGAAATATCTGATGTTTTTTACTAGTCATAGATTGTGCATCATCAAGTGTTAATAAAATGGATAAAAGTCATACAAATAAAGCAAGTCAGGACTAACAGAATCTAACTTTTTTCATGATGTTATGATCAGCTAGTTAGAGTCAAACTTGCCTTCTAGCTGACAATAACAGTTGTTCTGCATCTTTGTATTTCTCCCTTTCAATTAAAGAGCAGGCAGTACTGTAAGCCAATTCAAAACTGCTAGTTGCTTCAACTCTCAGTGAATCCAAGGTTCCCTGCACTTCAGAAAACCTTCCAGCAGAAACCAGACCAGCAACAAGATTTATCTCCAAGATTTATGGGTTGAATATGGGTATCAACCCATATTTTACCCATGTAAAAAGTCAATCACCCAATCCATTAAAATATGGGCGGGTTACAAAAATATAGGCTCATTTTGCCGGCACTATGTGTACTTATAGATGTGCTGGTCCGTAGGTGCGAAACTATGGTAAGTGAAGATGTTAAAAAGGGACCGGGTAGACCTAAAATCACATAGAAGAAAGTAATCCCAAAAGACCTGGTATAATTATAGACTTAGCTAACGATAGGGCACAATGGAAGAAAAGATCTTAAGGTGATAGCCATTAGTTGAGGATATATTTTACACTCATATGGACCTTATTTGTTATGATGATGATATGATATGAGCTTAAATGAAGAAATCAGGATTCATATAGCCAATCCCAACTTGTTTGGGACTGAGGCGTAGTTGTTGTTGATTCAAAGTATTTAATGTGTTTGGTTGTTAAGATTAAGAAGTAAAAGCTAGTGCTTTTTAATCACCGAAAGATTTGAAATTTGTGATTTTAGATTTAATTTTAAAAGTTAATGCTTGCAAGTATTTAGTATGTTTGGTTGTTTTATTTGATGTAGGATGGATAGGGTTTGCATATATATTGCTTACAATGGAAAATGGACTACAGATAACAAGTATTTGGATCATGAGATCAAGCTAATTCTTGTGAATGATGGGATAACATTTGAAGGTCTCGCCGAGAAGATTTTTCAGGGTCTAAAACTGAAAGTGGGTGAGATTAAAGCAAATATTTGGTTTGACTCGAATCTAGAAACAAGGAAAGGAATGCAAGTAACAAATGATGAGGAAGTTACTACTTCCATCTACTTGTTGAAAAATGATCCAAACTTCAAGACTTCCTGTTTCATTGTTGCTATTGCGGAAAATAATTCTTTGTATGCAGTCAATATTGTACAACGTGAGGAAATGCAGATTGAAAGAGATGAGACATCGATACCAGTTGAGCCAATATCAGAATTTGAACCTCTGGAAACAAAATCATCTCATGGTATGAAACTGAGAAAAAGGGCCCAGAACAAAAAAGTATCAAAAAAAAGAAAAATATCGAGGAGTAAAACAGACGATTTGTCAGGTGTGATTTTGAGAGAAGATGCTTCATTGGATGAAATAGTTGTGGGATCTTTGTTTGCGAACAAAGAATGTTTAAATATTTCGGGAGCTTTTGATAAATATCGACAGATGCACCCATCTTTCCTAAATGATTCAAAATCTGAGATTCCAACAGCATTGACTCAGTACTTCCTTCTTGCCCTTTCAAGGACTCTAAAGCCTCCTCCAATTTATTTTGCCGATATAAGCAATAACCCCTTTCAAAGAAAGCATGACAATGAAAAAGGGGAAACGTTAGTGAGAAAAACAAAATCTAGAATTGAAGAGAAAGGAACTTATTTTTCTTTTCATCAAGTAGAGGTGATACACTGAAACACAAGGCAAGTATATGTAAATAATTTGCATAAAGATGGGTCTGGAAGGACCCAAAGCTAACTTGGCACTGAAAATAAGCTTATGAAATTGTTAACTATCCCCTGTAGGAATAATCAGGGACTGATGACTGCTCGTATATTTCCTATTATACTTCCTACTTCTTAGTTGGAATTGCCCATGGGAGGAAGCCATAAGGATGTTTCAGTTCTAATCATATCACTCAGGTTATACAATACGAGACTATCAGATGAAAAAATCACTGTCTCGAACATCCTGGAGAATCGACCTTTGGTATGAGTATCCTAACTAGCTTAACAACATACGTTGTACTTTCTTCTCTTTTTCCTCTTCCTAACCGTAGATCACTGACAATTATTTCTTAAGGGTATTTGAGTCTTTTTCTATGCATTTAACATATATACTATGTCATTTTGACCCTAAATCTAAGTCCTATAACAACCTTTCTATCCCTAGTTCTATCCGAACCCTCTTATTCTCTCAAATTCCCAAATCCCATCCAAGTTCATTGTCCCCAATTCTCTCTCAAGTTCAAGGAAGAAACTAGGGTTCAAGCTTCAAGTCTCCTTTTTCCTCCATTGCTTTTGGGCTTTGATGATCAAGGTATGTGAGAATTCACCAATGGTTCAATTCATCCATTGGATCCCAAAAGATTTCCAAGTTCTAAGTCAATTTCATCAAGTTTGATTAGGGTTTCATTCAATTCTCCATGGGTCCTATTTGTTATGATTCAATTGTTTGATTTTAATCTTATTATGAATGGTTTGATTCAATTACACGTTTTCCAATTGATTTCACATGGACCCATGCATTATTCATGATTTTGACTATGAATTTATGAAGAAAGCTACGAATTTGTGAATGATGATGTATTGAAGTTATGTATGATTTATGAAAAGAATGTTTATGAACTAAGGTTGCTTTCAAGATAAGCATCAATAAAATTGTGAAAAGCTTTCTCACAGCATAAGAATTTTGAAAGATTCTCACATATTAAGAAATCATGATTGGTGAAAGGTTTTCTCACACATGTATGGATCATGATTTAAGGAGCTACTCTATGATGACTTAAGCTTGGATTAGTGACTTAATTATGTTTTTCCATATATGATGATATGTTTACGAATATGCCTATTATGTTGGAATTTTTACTTAGCACCGAGAGGACATTGAGATGGAGTCTCTCCCATTAGTAGAAGACGGGTCTCTAGTAGCAATCTACTTGCCCCTAACTACGTGCCCCTGTAGGATTATCATAGAAAGACATAGCTAGTGGATCCATCTAAGCTAGAAGTTCATGGTCCTTACCTAGGCAAATAGAACATCTCTTTTCGGCTTTGAGATGTTGTGGAATTACCAAAAGGAAAGAGGTTGGTCAGGTGCAAATGGGTGTTAACTATGAAATATAAGTCAGATGGGTCCAAAGAAAGATATAAAGCACATTGGGTAGCAAAGGGTTATACACAGACCTATGGAATTTGATTATTTGGAGACTTTTGCCCAGTGGAAAAAATGAATACAGTGAAAATCTTATTATCATTGGCTGCAGTTTTTAATTGGAACCTACAACAATTTGATTTAAAAAATGTCTTTTTACATGGAGACTTAGATGAGGAGATCAATATGGAGGTGCCACCTGGTTTTGAAAGCAAGAAGGGAATGTTGTGTTGACTGAAGAAGGCACTCTATGGATTAAAGCAATCACCTCCCTCGTGCATGGTTTGGAAGATTTACAAAGGTTATGATCAAGCTAGGGTATCGACAAAGTCAAGCAGACCACACCTTGTTCATACGACACTTAAGTGATGATTCAGAGCAGATACAAAATTTGAAAAAGTGTTAACTCAAGGAATTTGACATCAAAGAGCTTGGTAAATTAAAGTATTTTTTGGGAATCGAAGTGGCACACTCAAAACAAGGAATCTTTATTTCCCAAAAAAATTATGTGCTTGATTTGCTTCAGAAACAGAAAAATTAGGGTATAAACCAGTGGCTACACCAATATCATAGATTGTGCAATGCTCCAAAAGATTATGTGGTAGATAAAGGCTTGTAGGGAAATTGATTTACTTGTCCAATACAAGGCCAGACATTGCATTTGCTGCAAGCGTTGTTAGCCTATTTATGCATGATCCTAGAGAAATGCATCTACATCAGGTGGGGAAGAGTGTCATGACCCGCCACCTCATCACGCCATGTCAGTTCCACGTGGCATAAAGTTGTCCATTTGGAAGCATAAGTATATTAGCATTTATGAGAAGATTCTAGAACCATGAAGAACTTCTTGGAAAGACTCTAGAATAGCTAAGAAGAATTCTTGAAAAGCCTTAGAATAGTCTACGCATGTAGAGAATTCTAGAAAAAAGGTTTATTTGTAAATATGTAGGGACTTATGTAACAATTATTATTTACACTTTGCCCCTAAGTTAGTAGTATAAATAGAGGGGCATCCATAGGTAAATCAACCAAGCAAAAGCAAGCAATCTTCCAAAGCAATACAAAAGCCTTCTTATAAACTCTCTTGTGTTTTTCTCCATTCTCTTAGCAATTTAGTATTAAAAGGCTTACTTGAGCTTGCAAGATCGTGAAAGATTCATGAACGAGTTGTCTAGTGCCGCACAGTGTGCTTCATAGAAGTCTAAGGCCCTGACAAAGTGGTATCAAAGCAAAACTTGATACTAATGGGAATGGCAAATGAGGAGACATTAACGCTGCTAGCACCGACAACGTTAGGCCGGATGGTGGATGAAGCACCAAAAAAGGGAGGAAAAATCTTAAGAAGAATGAGGAATTGTTGTGTGAACCTACACGAAGCGAAGCATTAACATCCCACTCACCTTCAGCCACTGAGGCAAGTGATGATGAACGTGGGAACAACCCGTAGACATTATGCCTAGAATTGAGTGGATTGTGGGGTTGACACAACAAGGTAGGTTGTGGTGATTTTAGACAGACGCTTCAACGGGGTCGATTAAAAGTTCAAGACTCTTGAGGACTTCACCTTTGACAAAAATGAAAACATCTTCAAAGAGTTGGAGGCGCATAGGCATGCGGAATATGAGAGAAAACATCATCTCTTCCTTGGATGTCGGCTCATGGATGCATTAAGCACAGTTAAAACCATGAAGGCCGAGATGAAAGCACTCAAAGTGGGCATTGAAGTTGAAGGACCCTCGTTGTTCGACAGATATAGGGAGGCCAAGGTTGAGGCTCCCAAGCCACCTCAAAGGCGTCCGTGATACGCAAGAGGTGGAGAATTTCATATGGCATTTGGAGAACTACTTCAAGTGCAATAGGGTGAAGAGCGATGAGAACAAGATCAACACTGTCGCGTTGTACCTCTTGGAGATGGCCATGCTTTGGTGGAGGCGTAAAGAGTCCGAGATACGGAAGGGGCTTTGCACCATCAACACTTGGGAGCAATTCTGAGAAGAGTTCAAGAAGACATTCTTTCCCAACAACGTCATCTATGAGGCAAAACGCAAGTTTAGGGAGTTGAAGCAAACAAACAACATACGAGCATATGTGAAGGAGTTCACCACCCTCACGCTTCAGATTCCCAACCTCACGGATGAAGATATGTTGTTCCACTTCATGGATGGGCTGCGAAGTTGGGCCAAGATGGAGTTGGAGCACCAATAGGTTAGGACTATTGATGAAAGTCATCACGCAGGCCAAAGCTCTGACAGACTTTAAGCATGACAGAGGAAAATGAGAAGAGAAGAGGGGTAGTCATGACTAAGGTAGAGGAGATCATGGAAAAAGCAAAGAGCAACAACCACATCCCAAGAATCATGACACCTATAAGTCTGATGGAAAAAAGTTTAAACGTTAGAGTGATGTTATAGGAAAACACAGGTTACAAAGGGAAACAGTTACTACATATGCGGTGGGCTGCATGGCTATGCAAGATGCCCTGAACTGAAGAATCTTAGTGCCATATTACAAGAATGGAAGGAGAAAGATACACAAAAGAATATGGCGCACAATATGTAGACATCACGATCAATGGAAGACCCGCTCGTACTATGGTCAACACAGGTGCAGAGGCCAACATCATTACCAAGAGCCAAGCAACAAATTTGAGGTTGAGTTACAATCCAAGTAACACTCACCTCAAGACAGGTAATGCTCCACTAACTCCCTTGTGTTGAGTCACTCATGGAGTAAGCATCACGAAAGGCAAGTGTTAAGGAAACCAACTTTATTGTCGCTCTGTTAGATATCTTTGATATAATTCTTGGGCAAGAGTTCTTCCAGAAATGTCACACGATGACCAATCCTTACCTCCAATGACTCTTAGTCATGGAGCAAAAAGGATCATGTATGGTGCCCGTGATTAAGGTACTAAAGATAGAAGGACAAGCTCAACTATAGGCTATGCAGCTCATGATGGGCCTTAAGAAAGAGGAGTCGACGCTCAAAGCCACCATTCCGAGAGTGACTAAAAGCAATAGACCTAGAACATTTTTATCACCACGTATAGAGAAAATACTAGAAAAGAATAAGGATGTAATGTCTAAGGAGTTGCACAAGGGCACTGATCAAGTCAATATTCTACTGGCCACACATGTGAGAAGGCAAGATTCAGATGTTCATACAACAACAATGTGCCACGGTCGTCGCAATATCAGGTGGGGAAGAGTGTCATGACCCCCCACTTTATCACACCACATAAGCGCCACGTAGCATAAAGTTGTCCATTTGGAAGCATAAGTATGCTAGCTTTTATGAGAAGATTCTAGAACGATGAAGAACTTCTTGGAAAGACTCTAGAATATCTAGGAAGAATTCTTGAAAAGCCTTAGAATATTCTACGCATTTAGAGAATTCTAGAGAAAATGGTTTATTTGTAAATATATAGGGACTTATTTTACAATTATTATTTACATTTTAGCCCCTAAGTTAGTAGTATAAATAGAGGGACATCCATTTGTGAATCGACCAAGCAAAAGCAATCAATCTTCCAAAGCAATACAAAAGTCTTCTTATAAACTCTCTTGTGTCTTTCTTCATTCTCTTAGCGATCTAGTATAAAAAGGCTTACTTGAGCTTGCAATATCGTGAAAGATTCGTGAGCGAGTTGTCAAGTGTCGCACGGTGTTCTTAGTTGAAGTCTAAGGCTGTGACACTAGGGCATAAAAGACTAGGACACACTTTTACTTCAGTCCTTAGTAAACTGTTTGCTACTGATGTCACTACTGTTAGAAATAAAATAGTAGACTGTGTAGTGTGCTAGTAGCATAAAAAGTAGTAGTTGTTTTGAATTGTTTCATGTAGATCTTTGGGGTCCCTACAAGACTTGATACATATGATGGGAACAAATATTTCTTGACAGTTGTAGATGATTTTTCAAGATATATATGGTTGTTTCTTTTAAAATGGAAATCTGATGTTTGTATATCCCTTCAATACTTTATGAATTATACCAAAAATCAGTTTGGAAAATCAGTAAAAAATAATAAAGACTGATAATGGTACTAAATTCATCAACACAATATACGATCAATTATTTAAACAATTAGCAATTGTTCATCAGACAACATGGGTTTACACTCTTCAACAGAATGATGTGATACAATGTCAATTGAGTAAGCCTAAAGAGCATAGAAGATTGATAGTTGCTCTTGAACAGCTGAACTCGATTCTTCCAAGGAAGAAGATGAATTGAGAGAGAAGAGATAGAGAGAGAAAGAGAATTTCTTATTGATCTAAATTGATACCTTTATAATGAAATCAACGAGTATATGTAAGAAGGGACAGCTATCCACAAATTAGTTATAACAACTTGTAACCGACTTCCTATACAACTATTACAACTCACGTGTCAGTCACGTGTCCCACTTAACAGACTCAAATACAAAATTAACGACTAACTCGATTTCTAATCAATTGACATGTAACAATACTCCCCCTCTTCATCTGATCCTTGACCTCAAGGATTAAAATATAGAAACCGCTGGGTGAAAGACTGATAATCCTCCCAAATGCTATCATCTTCAGACGCATTGAACCATTTGACTAACAACTGAGTAGCAGGTCTGCCATGCTTCTTGATAATTCTTCTATCAAGAACTGGTGTTAAGAGGATGTGACCAGCGTCAACATGAACCTCAGGGAGGGTAGCCGAAACAATATGGGACCCTAACTTCCTTTTGAGCTGAGAAATATGAAAAGTAGAGTGAATTCGAGAGGCAGGGGGTAATTGGAGAGTGTACGCAACTGAACCCACCCTTGCTATAATTTGAAAAGGACCAAAAAACTTGGCTGAAAGTTTTTGGAAAGTATGAGATTTCAATGATGTTTGTCTGTAAGGATGTAACTTATGTAGACCCAATCCCCGACTACATAAGACCTATCAGTCCTTCCTTTATCAGCTTGAGACTTCATCCTACTTTGCGATCTAGCTAAATGACACTTTAGGCATCTCAAGGTAGCCTCTCTGGCTTGTAAACTCCTATCGACCATGTCAAGTTGGGAGTCGAAAGGCATGTAAGGAAGGAGCGGAGGAGGTGTTTGACCATAAACAACATCATAGGGTGTCATGTTAATAGCAGAATGAAATGAAGTGTTGTACTACCATTCGGCTAGGGCCAACCATTGGGGCCATTCCCTAGGTTTCTCAAACGTCATGCACCTGAGATAACACTCAAGACATCTATTAACAACTTCAGTCTGCCCATATGTCTGAGGGCGGTATGCCGAGGAAGTGAGCAAGGTGACCTTCTGCAATTTGAAAAATTCTTTCCAAAACCTGTTTGTAAATACTGGATCTCTATCATAGACTATGGTTTTTGGCATTCCATGCAGTTTGAATACCCCATTCATGAAACCTGAGCCACCTCCACTGTAGTATAAGGGTGCTTGAGTGCCATAAAGTGAGTTGCTTTGCTCAACCTGTCAACTACCACAAAAATAACCTCATGTCCAGCGACCTTAGGAAGACCCTCTATAAAATCCATCGAAATATCTTGCCACACTTTATTTGGAATTGGTAGAGGTTGAAGAAGGCGGGTATGCTACATTTTCACCCTTGCACCTTTGACAAACATCACAACATCTAACATAGGCATAGACATCCTATTTCATTTTCTTCCAGTAAAAATCCTATTTAAGTCGTTTAAGCCTCTGTAAGGTGGTTGTGATACCAGAATGACCTCAACTAGCACTGTCATGGTGTAAAGCTATCAGATCTTTTCTCACTGTAGCCATAGAGCCTACCATAGGTCTGTGATTTTGTGCAAGTACAACACCAATACCTCCTCCAGAGGCATCTGTTTCCACTATGAATTCTGTGGAAAAATCTGGTAAAGCTAACACAGGTGCTGAAGTAACGGCCAATTTGAACTTGTCAAAAGCTTGAGTAGCAGCTTCAGTCCATTTGAAATTTCCTTTCTTCAATAAGTCATTCAAGGGTCTTGCTATAATACCAAAACCTTGGATAAACCTCCTGTAGTACCCTGCAAGTCCCAAAAACCCTCTCAATCCTTTTAAAGTTGTAGGTTGGGGCCAGTTCACCACAACATCTACCTTGCTTCCATCCATAGCAACCCCTTCTTGAGAGATGATATGACCTAAATAGTCAATCTGTTGAACCCCAAATGCACATTTACTTTGCTTCACATACAAAACATTTGCTCTAAGAACCTTGAAAGTTTCCCTCAGGTGAGAAAGATGATCAATCCACTTAGAGCTGTAGACAAGGATATCATCAAAGAATACTAAAATGAACTTTCTGAGATAAGGAAGAAAAATCTGATTCATCAAGCTTTGAAATGTAGAGGGGGCATTGGTTAGGCCAAAATACATGACCATGAATTCATAATGACCTTGATGGGTTCAAAAAGCAGTTTTTGGGATGTCAGGCTCGAACATCCTAATCTGATGATAACCTGATCGTAGATCCAACTTAGAGAAATACTTAGCTCCATGTAGTCCATCTAGCAATTCTTCAATCAATGGAATGGGAAACTTATCCTTGATAGTACGAGTATTCAGTTCTCTGTAATCGCCATGAACCATCCTTCTTCTTAACCATGACTATGGGTGAAGAATATGGACTAGTACTAGGCCTTATCACTCCTGAATCCATCATCTTATTGACCAACTTCTCAATCTCATCCTTCTGAATTGCAGGGTACCTGTAGGGTCTAATGTTGATAGGAGAAGTGCCTTTCTTCAAGACGATTATATGGTCATGATCTCTTGATGGTGGTAATTCAGTTGGTACCTCAAACAAATCATTGAAATCTCGCCGCATCTCCTGTATGTCAGCTTTATCCTTACGAACTTCATCACAAGTGTTTATAGAAAAGAAACTACTTGGTTACCCACTGTATTCCTCCCCCAAATACATACCCATAGAGATCAAGCATAGGTCGGCTGGTTTAGCTAACAATTTATCCATGCCACTTTGTTGTACCAGCTTAGCTGCAGGAGGTTTGACACCCCTCAGAGACACCTTGTGTCCCATGATACTGAACTCCATTTTAAGTTGTTTGAAATTCCACATTATATCCCCCAAGGTAATTAACCATTAGACCCCAAGGACCATGCTACACCCTCCAATAGGCAGTACTAACATGTCAGAATCGAATGAGACCCCTTGCATTTTCCAAACCAACTTCTTACATATATACTGGCAATGCATCTTCTTTCCATCAGCCACAGACACAGGAAAATGGGAGATAGCAGTTAAAACACATCCTAACCTTTTGGCAGTGTTTAAATCTAGAAAATTGTGAGTACTCCCTGTATCAATTAGGACTTGTACAACCTTGCCTTTAATAGATACTGTAACTCTCATAGCCCTAAAGTCATGCAGTCCATTCATTGCATGAACACACACATGAGGCAGAATGGCCCCCTGATCATCAGTCTCCAGGGAATGGCCTATCATAGTCAAGAATTTTGTAGGGTCTATTGCAACTTCCTGCTCTAATTCCTCAACACCCTTACTGTCCTCCTCTACTTCCATAGAAAATAATTGTCGCTTCTTCTTACCAACAAGCCCATAAACATACTTTTCATCACAATTAAAACATAGTCTTTTGCTCCTCCTTTCATCCATCTCTGCAGGTGTTAATAGTTTGACATTTTTCAGGTTAGGTTTGGGGTTATTAGAGAAGGTCATGGAATTGTTGGAAGGGTTTGGATGACTTCTACTGGATTGGTAGGTGGATCCATAAGAAAAAGTGGGAGTAGTTCTGGGATTGGAAAGTACTGAAGATCCAGAAAATACTTGCTTCTGGACAACTAAGGTTTGTTCCTGTATTCTAGCTAAGTTAACTGCCTTAGCTAGTGACCTTGGTGCAAGCATTTTAATAGGTAAGCCAATTTCTGGTTTCAACCCTCGAACAAAGCAACTAACAACTTGATCTTCTAATAGTTCAACCCTAGTGAGTAATTCATCAAAAAGATCGACATAGTCTTGAACAGAGTTTATCTGTCTCAAGTCCTTGAAGTCGCCCATTAGATCGTCAAATAGTTCAGCCCCAAACCTAGCATAGAGGCTTCCTATATACTCAGTCCAACGTGGTCATTCCCTTGACAGTCTGTGCTTCACATAAGATTGGTGCCATTGGAGTGCCTTGCCCTCGAAGTTGCTAGCCACCAGCTTAACCTTTAAGTCTTCTGGGGTTTCGTCTACATCGAAAAACTGTTCACATCTATAAAGCCATTCCCTCAATCCCTGTCCATCAAATTTAGGGAAATCCATCTGGTAATTACGAGTTGGTAATTGATAATTCCCGGGTCTATTTTCATCCCTAGGAATTCCTTCAGCTAGGGGTCTAACACCACCATGGGTGTTCGTAGATGTTGCCAACAATCTTCAAAATTCATCCATGGCCTGAGCCACACTAGCATCCACAGACTGTCGAATCTCAGCGACGAAGCTGGTTACTTCTTCCAAGGAGTGTTTGTGTCATGACCCGATTTCTCGAGTCATGATGGCACCTACTATACCCTACCAGTAGGTAAGCCAACCCGTAACCAAAACATCAAGCAATGAGCGAAAGGGCAGAAACTAGCGAAAACAACAAATCTAAACAAGAATAACAAGGCGGAAGCAACCCAAAATAAATATATACAGAAATCCTTCCCAGAACATGGAAGTCACTAGTACAGAGCTATCTAATAAAGAGTACAAGTCCCAAAAGTGGACTACAACAAAGTGTCTCAAAAGCAACAAGACTAGCTAAAACAAAAGAAGAAGACAGAACAAACCCAAAACGCCAAGTGCTCGCCCTCATCTCCGAATCACAGCTGCAAAAGAAGGCTGGAACAAATCACCGCTGGTAACTGGTACTGGGAACTGCATCACGAAATAGAACTAGCACTGAGTACCAAAGCAACATGGCAAAAAGGGTAAAAACAAAAAGAAAGGATAGAATCTAGACACAGAGAGGTCAAAAAGGAAATGAAAAGAAAGCACATGAGCATACCAGAAGTAAACAAAGTACAACTAAACCAAACCTAACTGGACTCCCATAAGCCCAGAAGGTACACTCGTGCGCAAGTTCAAATAAAATCTGAACGGACCCCCATAAGCCCGACAGGTACACAGAAAAGCTAAGTCTACAGAGAAAGAAGAAAATCGAACTCCCAGCCCAAAGTAACCAAGATAATCCATCAGACTCCCAGCTTCAAGACAACTTTAAGATTCATGAAAAGAATTATCCGGCCCATTACCTTGAACTAGCGGCGGTTGTTTTTTCCTTGAAGATTTGGAGGCATTATTTGTATGGTGTTCATGTGGATGTCTTTACCGACCACAAGAGTTTGCCATATATGTTTAGCCAGAAAGATCTAAATCTTCACTAAAGGAGATGACTTGAATTATTGAAAGACTATGACATGAGTGTTCTCTATCACCCCGATAAGGCGAATGTGGTGGCGGATGCTCTTAGTCGTTTATCGATGGGTAGTGTTGCTCACATTGAAGATAATAAGAAAAAGTTAGTTCAAGATGTTCATAGATTGTCCCGATTGGGTGTTCGGTTAGTTGACTCTACCAAGGGTGGTGTTATGGTTCACAATAGTTCAGAATCGTCTTTTGTGACCGATGTGAAAGCCAAGCAAGGTCTAGACCCAACTTTAGTTGAATTGAAGGAAACAGTGCTTAAAAAGTCCGTAGAGTGTTTTCCCAAAGGGGAGATGGTATAGTTAAATATCAAGGTCGTTTGTGTGTTCCTTATGTAGACGACTTGAGATAACAAATCTTGTAAGAAGCCCATAATTCTCGATATTCCATACACTCGGGAACCACCAAGATGTACTGTAACTTGTGGGAAATGTATTGGTGGAATGGGATGAAAAAAGATATTGCGAAATTTGTGGCTAAGTGTCCCAATTGTCAACAAGTGAAAGTTGAGCATCTAAAGCAGGGAGGTTTATCTCAAGATATTAGTATACCTACTTGGAAGTGGGAAGATTTGAACATGGACTTCATTGTTGGTTCGCCTCACACCTGGCGACAACATGACTCAATTTGGGTTATTGGTGATCGAATGACAAAATCGGCTCATTTTATCCCCGTCAAGGTTTCTTTTTCGGCGGAGGACTATGTCAAGTTATATTTGAAGGAAATGGTAAGGTTGCATGGAGAGCCCTTATCCATTATCTCTGATCGTGGTACCCAATTCACTTCTCAGTTTTGAAAATCTTTCCAAAAGGGTCTTCGTACTCGTGTTAAGCTTAGTACAGCCTTTCACCCACAAAGCGATAGGAAAGCGGAGCGTACTATCCAAACCTTGGAAGATATGTTGAGAGCATGTGTAATTTGACCTCAATGGTAATTGGGACGATCGCTTACCTTTGATGGAGTTTGCGTACAACAATAGCTATCACTCAAGCATTGGTATGGCTCTATTTGAGGAGCTATATGGTTGGTGTACATCTCCAATAGGTTGGTTTGAGGTGGGTGAAGTTGCCCTTATAGGTCCCGAGTTGGTACATGAGGCTATGGAGAAAGTTCGACTTATTAGAGAAAGGTTGAAAACAACTCAAAGTCAACGAAAGTCCTATGCCGATGTGAGAAGAAAAGATCTTGAGTTTGAGGTAAATGATTGGGTCTACTTGAAAATTTCACCCATGAAGGGTGTAATGAGATTTGGGAAGAAATGGAAGCTTAGTCACCATTATGTGGGCCCATATCAGATTTTGAGACGAATTGACAAAGTCGCTTATGAACTTGAATTGCCTAGTGCATTGTCTCCTTGTTGAAGAAGTGTGTTGGAGATCCGACATCTATAGTCCCCTTAGAAGGTTTGCGAGTTAAGGAGAATCTTTCATATGAGGAAATTCCAGTTGAGATTTTAGACCGGCCAGTGTTATCAAAGGCGAAAAGCGCAAAAAAGCTCTAAGGTCTTTGGGGGCTTTAAGCGCAAATAAAGCATAGGCTTTAATGAAAAAAGGTGCAAAGAGAGAAGAGAATACAAATATATATGTTTAGTCCAAGACTAATAATTATAAACATGAACGACAAATATACGACCAAAGAAATTGAAAATTTTTTATAGTTAAGTCAAATATAAATTATTTAGTATCACTTCTTCATAAAAGGCTCATTGGCAAGGAAAAGCTTGTCTTTGAACCTTGATGACGACACCGAAGCACACATAAAGCTAGGCGAAGCGCTCAACACATTTTGAGCCTCGCTTCAAAGCTTAAGCGCGCTTAAGGCGCGCCTTCGATAACACTGAGACCGGCAAGTTAAAAACATGAGAAATAAAGAAATTACTTCAGTGAAAGTTCTTTGGAGGAATCAGTTAGTTGAGGGTGCTACTTGGGAGGCCGAGGCCGATATGATATCCCAATATACTCATCTCTTTCCCCATCCCTACTCTAGCTTGAGGTATTTAGTCCCTCATGGTTTACTCCTTTGGTGTCATGTGTTTTAGATATTCCCATGATTTCCTCATTTGTGCAAGTTCATGAAAAAGTTTAATTTTTTTGGGAAAAGGAAAAATAATAAGTTAGTTGATTGACTTCTTCATGTTTATGTGCATTTGAGTATGAGTTGCATATAGACCTTGTGAGATGATGTTTTGAATATGTTTTGTCTTAGAGTTGATTTTCCTCCTCGAATATGTGCATTTATGTGATTGCATTCATGTTGGGCTGTCTCAATGGTGCAAAGAATAAAACAAAATAAAATTAAGAAAAACTCCTAATGCATAATGCATTGCGCCACATCAAATGATGTGGTGCAATGAAAGGTGTAACACCTCAAAAAAAAAGACTTGTAGGAAGGGTTCAAGAACGGTGGAAGGTCTAAGGAAGGGTTCAAGGAAGGCGGAAGAATCCACGGTCAGTGAACCCATCCTTGAACCCAAGACTTGTGAAAAATATTCTAAGGCAAAGGTTCAAGGAAGATGGAAGAGTCCACGTGCAATGAACCCATCCTTAAACCCAAGCCTTGTGAAAAATATTCTAAGGCAAGAGTCTAAGGAAGGGTTCAAGGACGGTAGAAGAGTCCATGGTCAGTGAACCCAAGCCTTGTGAAAAATATTTTAAGGCAAGGGTTCAAGGTAGGTGGAAGAGTCCACGGTCAGTGAACCCATCATTGAACCCAAGCCTTGTGAAAAATATTCTTGGATAAAACATAATACAATTAAGCAAAACTCTCAATGCATAATTGTGTTGCACCACATCATGATTTGAGAGATTTCGAGCTTTGGTGAGTCCTCATGCTTCGAGGACGGATTTTCATTGTTTCAATTTTCTTTCTTACTTTCAGTTTCGGACATGATGTATGGGCTAGGCCCAATTTCATTCTTATGTATTGGATGGCTAACGGCATCTCCAACCCTAATCTCTATTTTACTCTCCAAATATAAAGTTCTCTATTTTATGAGACAACCAACTCCAATCCAATTCTATATTTTACTCTCCCAAAAGGAATCTTTTTTTCTCTCCTCAATATTATTATTATTATTTCTATTTCATTCTTATTTTCTTATTTCATAATATACATCCTTTATTTCTTTTTTTCAAATAATCACTTTATATAATTTTCATGTAATATAAAAATTTACTTTTTCAAATTTTTACTTCATATAAAATTATATTTTTTTCCTCAAATTCTAAAAAATATAAATTACAAACTAATATTATATAATATACAAATTAATGGACAATTCAAATAAAAGTGAGATTATTAATGAAATATAATTACATAAATACTCTACTTTTAAGATTATTATATTGCTCCCATAAATGTTCTATTAATGCATTACGAAGTTTAAAATGAACATTTTTACCCTTAATTATTTTATGTCTAGCTAAAGATTGTTCAAATCCGAGATTTTCATGCAACAAGAACAACTACGAATAATTGAAAAAAAAAATCAACCAGCACAACCGCAATCATTTTGAGAATGGTTGGAGAGCCCATTCTCTATTTTATTCTCCAAATGCAGAGAATTGAGAGTAAAATAGAGGTGGGTTGGAGATGGGCCTTTCGGGATCCTTTAAGCATGACAGAGGAAAAGGAGAAGAGAACAGAGGTAGTCATGACCAAGGTAGAGGAGATCATGTAAAAAGCAGAGAGCAACAACCACATCCCAAGAATCATGACACCTATAAGTCTGATGGGAAAAAGTTTGGACGTTAGAGTGATGTTACAGGAAAACACACACTACAAAGGGAAACAGTTGCTACATATGTGGTGGGCTGCATGGCTATGCAAGACGCCCTGAACAAAATCATCTTTGTGACATATAACAAGAATGGAAGGAGAAAGATACACAAGAACCTAGGCAAGGTTTGGGCATGACGCAGTTGGGCTTGATTTGTCTATGTGGATCCATCACAAAACAATCAGAGAATCCAAAAGAATATGGTGCACAATAAGTAGACATCACGATCAATGGAAGACCCGCTCATGATATGGTCAACACAGGTGAAGAGGCCAACATAATTACCAAGAGCCAAGCAACAAAGTTGAGGTTGAGTTACAATCCAAGTAACACTCACCTCAAGACAGTCAATGCTCCATTGACTCCTTTGTGCTAACTCACTCATGGAGTAAGCATCACGAAAGGCACGTGTCAAGGTAAAATCAACTTTATTGTCGCTCTGTTAGATATCTTTGGCATAATTCTTGGGCAAAATATCTTCTAGAAATGTCACACGATGACCACTTCTTACCTCCAACAACTCTTAGTCAAGGAGCAAAAAGTATCATGTATAATGCCCCTGATTAAGGAACTAAAGATAGAAGGACAAGCTCAACTATAGGCTATGTAGCTCATGATGGGCCTTAAGAAAGAGGAGTCACGCTCAAAGCCACCATTCTTAGAGTGACTAAAAATAATAGACCTAGAGCATTTTTATCACCACGTATAGAGAAAATACTGGAAGAGAATAAGGATGTAATGTCTAAGGAGTTGCACAAGGGCACTGATCGAGTCAATATTCTACTGGCCACACATGTGAGAAGGCAAGATTCAGATGTTCATACAACAACAATGTGCCACGGTCGTCGCAATATCAGGTGGGGAAGAGTGTCATGACCCGCCACTTTATCACACCACATAAGCGCCACGTAGCATAAAGTTGTCCATTTGGAAGCATAAGTATGCTAGCTTTTATGAGAAGATTCTAGAACGATGAAGAACTTCTTGGAAAGACTCTAGAATATCTAGGAAGAATTCTTGAAAAGCCTTAGAATATTCTACGCATTTAGAGAATTCTAGAGAAAATGGTTTATTTGTAAATATATAGGGACTTATTTTACAATTATTATTTACATTTTAGCCCCTAAGTTAGTAGTATAAATAGAGGGACATCCATTTGTGAATCGACCAAGCAAAAGCAAGCAAACTTCGAAAGCAATACAAAAAGTCTTCTTATAGACTCTCTTGTGTCTTTCTTCGTTCTCTTAGCGATCTACTATAAAAAGGCTTACTTGAGCTTGCAAAATCGTGAAAGTTTCGTGAGTGAGTTGTCCAGTGTCGCACAGTGCCCTTGTGCTAAACAATGTAGATTACCTTTCCAGTCTAGTAGCATAAAAAGTATTAGTTGTTTTGAATTGCTTCATGTAGATCTTTGGGATCCCTACAAGACTTGATACATATGATGGGAACAAATATTTCTTGACAGTTGTAGATGATTTTTCAAGATATATATGGTTGTTTCTTTTACAATGGAAATCTGATGTTTGTATATCCCTTCAATACTTTATGAATTATACCAAAAATCAGTTTGGAAAATTAGTAAAAAATAATAAAGACTGATAACGGCACTAAGTTCATCAACACAATATGCGATCAATTATTTAAACAATTAGCAATTGTTCATCAGACAACATGGGTTTACAATCCTCAACAGAATGATGTGGCTGAAAGGAAACATAGACATATTCTTGAAGTGACTAGGGCCATTAGATTACAAGCTAATATACCTACTAAATTTTGGGGAAATTGTGTACTGGCTGTAGCTTATTTGATAAATAAGCTTCCTAAATCAGCTTTAAATGGTAAATCGCCATTTGCCAAATTCTATGAAAACGGATCCATCTCTTACTCATTCGAAAGTACTAGGTTGTTTATGCTTTTGCTGATATGCCTAATCAACATGATAAGCTATTGTCTAGGTCTAGCATATCTGTCCATATGGGTTATTCTGAATTAAAAAAAGGATACATTTTGTATGATTTAATTGATAAAGTCTTCTTTGTACTATTCAATGAAACAGTGTTTCTATTCTTCAATGAAAAAGCTACACCAGTTCCTGTCTTTAAAGACTGAGACTCATTCAGTTTTGGATTACTCAACTCATTGGCCTAGGCATTCCTGTTAGTTCACGACAACCTGGTAAATATACAAGCACTGAGGAAGGGTCTAGGATAACAAATGATATAACCAAAGAGGAAGATCAACACAATCATTTGATAGTTGATTTGAATGGTGAACCATTACAGTTACCTGTACAGCCACCTCCTGAGAACAATCAACCAGAAAGGAGATCCACTGGAGGCAGTAAGCCACCTATTTTGATGAAAGAATTTGTATCTCTCAACATCCATCGGGATTAAAGCTATGGTCTGCAACAATACATGAGTTATGATGAAATATCAAACAAGTATAGTACTTATATAACTGCACTCTCCAACGGTGTAGAATCAAAGTCTCTTTTTTACCTTGAAAAGAGCACACTATTTTCAGAAAAGTACAAAGAGTTTCCAGAGTAATTCAAAACTACTTAGTACAACTTTAGTCACTTCTTAAAGAAGTCTTTGAGAAATTATCTCAACTCAGAGAATATTGTACGTGAGCATTTCAGTTATATATATTTTTGGGAGTAGTATTGAGCACCGATATGGGGTAAGAGTTCAGACAATTCAAATCCCATAAACTACGTAGCCAGCGTAGGATAGGATTGTACGGACATTTGGATGACTCCTTATTGCCTCAAGAAGGCCCTTTTAGTGGATCAATCAGTTTAGTTGTGTTCTATACTCCGACAAGGTATAGGACGGCTCTGGCAACGTGGGTAACACGTTGTATCATCACAAGGCTCATAGTAATGGTTGTCGATAGAGAAACTCCCTAGTAAAGTAAAGAGTAATTATATACATATATATATATATATATAGTTCAGTATTTGCTATTATTACATTTTATTTGTGAAGCTTAAATAATTTTATCTTTTGCTTATACTTTACTTCAATTGAGTTATATTTCAGCTTTTCAGTTCAGTTATTGTTTCACTCAGCCATATAACATACTCAGACATTCAATGAATTAATGTCATTCGGCCTGCATTATTTTCTTACACAGATACAGGTGCTCAGGATTATCAACAGGTATTTCATAGAGATCACCCGGTCACTCGACAACTTATGGTAAGGCCTCCTAGCTTTTAGAGGACTCCAGTTTCTAGTTTACTTTTAGTAGTTGTTAAGGTTGTCGTGGGTCTTGTCACGACGCCTATCTTAAAACGGCAGAGGCTTCATAGATAGATAGTATTGAGAGTCTTTAAGTATTGCTATTCAAATGTTTTCTTCAAACTATTACTACTTTCATTCAGTATTTTCAGACAGTTTAATTGAGTGATTTGACTTAGTGATTTGTTTTAGTTATAAAGTCTATATCTGCTTGAGTCACTCTTCCGTTAAGTAGTAAGTCAGACCAAGGATTCGCAACAATTGTTCACGAGTGTCGTCCACGTTCAGGGTGTAGGCTCGGGGCAGACACTTCTACTATCAAATATACTCTTACAATAACGAAGAATCCACACACAACTAAAATTATTCATGTAGGAAATCCAAGATCATAGTCCTGAACAACATGACCATAAAGTTATTAGAAAGGAATAATGTAGACTCATATCCGTAAATACTGACCTCATCAACATATTCATGTTAAATGCATACCCAACTCATGTTATTTATGTTAAGAACAATTGATAATGCATACAGTCCCAGTGGTGCCGAGAATAAAACATAATACAATTAAGCAAAACTACCAATGCATAATCCATTGCACCTCATCAAGTGATGTGGTGCAATGAAAGGTGTCACACCTCCAAAAAAAAAATGACTTGCAAGGAAGGGTTCAATAACGGTGGAAAGGTCTAAGGAAAATTTCAACGAAGGTGGAAGAGTCCACGATCAGTGAATCCATCCTTGTAAAAATATTATTCTAAGGTAATGATTCACGGACAGGTTCAAGAATGGTAGAATGGTCCACGGACGGGTTTGATTTAGAAAAATAAAACTCGTCAGTTAAGCCAAAAATAATCCTAGACCCTATATAAGTCTTTTAAGCCTAAAATTTAACCATTCCAAATCACTCATTAAATTTCCCCAAATCTGTCCAAGTTCTTCCCCAAATATTTTTCTCTCTAAAAGAAGAAAAAGAAGTCAAGCTAGGGTTTTCAAGACCAAGTCTCTTAATCCTCCATCGATTGCAACTTTTTGGCATCAAGGTATGATAGTTTTCATCCATGGATTTCTTCCATTCATGGAGTTCCCAAATTCTCCTATTTTCAAAGTTACAAATCCTCAATTGAGTTAAGGTTTTCTTCAATTGTCATGGGTTCTCTTCAATGTTGATTTAAATGATTGAATTATGATCTATTATGCATGAATTGATGAAATACTATGATTTTTATGATGATTCCCCATGAACCCATGTAAATCCCATGTTTTCCAATTATGATGATATGATGCGGGTCGTGAACTATGAAAGGTGAATTATGAAATTATGCATATTCAAGTAAGATGGAAGAGTCCACGTTCAATGAACTCATCCTTGAACACAAGCCTTGTGAAAAATATTCTAAGGTAAGGTTCTATGGAAGGGTTCAAGGACGGTAGAAGAGTCCATGGTAAGTGAACCCATTCTTGAACCCAAGCACTGTGAAAAATATTCCAAGGCAATGGTCTAAGAAGGGTTCAAGGTAGGTGGAAGAGTCCACGGCCAGTGAACCCATCCTTGAACCCCAGTATTGTAAAAAATATTCTAAGGAAAGGGTCTAAGGAAAGGTTAAAGGGCAGTGGAAGAGTCCATGGTCGGTGAACCCATCCTTGTGAAAAATATTCTAAGGCAAGGGTCTAAGGAAGAATTCAAGGAAAGGGGGAAGAGTCCACGGTCACTGAAAAAATATTCTAAGGCAATGATTCACAGCCGTCCGTGGAGATTGACTTAAAAATATGAAACTCGTCAGTTATTTTTTTCAAGGGTATATGGGTCTTTTCCTATGCATCAACTACCAAAACTAGGTCGTTTTAATCTAAATCCTAGACCCTATATAAGCTTTTAAGCCTAACATTTAACCATTCTAAATCACTCTTTAAATTTCCCCAAATCTCTCCAAGTTCTTTCCCCAAATATTTCTCTCTAAGAGAAGAAGCTGAAGTCAAGCTAGGGTTTTCAAGACCAAGTCTTCTAATCCTCCATTGATTGCAAGCTTTTGGCATCACAGTATGATAGTTTTCATCCATGGATTCCTTCCATTCATGGAGTTCCCAAATTCTATTATTTTCAAAGTTAGAAATCCTCAACTGAGTTAAGGTTTTCTTCAATTGTCATGGGTTCTCTTCAATGTTGATTTAAATGATTGAATTATGATCTATTATGCATGAATTGATGAAATACTATGATTTTTATGATAATTTCCCATGAACCCATATCCCATGTTTTCCAATTATGATGATATGATGTGGATCTTGAACTATGAAAGGTGAATTATGGAATTATGCATGTTCTTATGGAATTGATGAGACATGAAGTAGATTGTTTTGAGAGTAAAAGCATATATGTTGTTGTTGTGGTTAATTATTGTGAAATGATTGCTCACATAACTCACATAACTAACACATGCATGAATGTGAAAGGTTTTCTCACATTAAGGATTCTAAGGTTGAAAGGTCTTCTCACCTAAAATGAATCAAAGATAAGGAGTTATTCTAATGAAACCTAGATTGGATTGGTTACTTCATTGTACCTTTCCATGGATGACATATGACATAGCGTGGATTGATAAGATGACATGCCCTTCTATGAATAATAAAGACAAGTTAAGAAAATGACTATTCCGTGGGATTTACGCTTAGCATCGAGAGGATATTGAGATGGGAGCTCTCCCGTTTGTAGAGGTTGGGTTTCTAGAAGCAATCTCTTTATCCCATACATATGTGCCCCCATAGGATGATTGTCTTAGATAGACATTTAGATAGACATTAGTTAGTGGATCCACATAAGTTGGAAGTTCATGGTCTTACCATGGCAAGTAGTACACTCATTTTTGGTGTGGGGTAGACACATGATTTCACCTAGTCTTATATGTCGGTTAAAGGTAAATCTCCCACAATAATGAACTAAGGTTACTTCAAAAAAGAATCTCACATGTGACTTAAGATTGTAACACCTCAAAATATTCTAAGGCAAGGGTTCAAGGATAGTAGAAGAGTCCACGGTCAGTGAACCCAACCTTGAACCCAAGCCTTGGGAAAAATATTCCAAGGCAAGGGTCCAAGGAAGGGTTCAAGGGCGGTGGAAGAGTCCATGGCCGGTGAACCCAACCTTGAACCCAAGCCTTGTGAAAAATATTCTAAGGCAAGGGTCCAGGGAAGGGTTCAAGAACGGTGGAAGAGTCCATGACCGATGAACCCAACCTTGAACCCAAGCCTTGTGAAAAGTATTTTCTAAGGCAAGGTTCTAAGGAAGGGTTCAAGGACAGTGGAAGAGTCTAAGGCCGGTGAACCCTTGCTTGAACCTAAACCTTGTGAAAAATATTCTAAGGCAAGGTTCTAAAGAAGGGTTCAAGGATGGTGGAAGAGTTCACGACCGGTGAACCCATCCTTGAACCCAAGCCTTGTGAAATATATTCTAAGGCAAGGGTCTAGGAAGGGTTCAAGGACGGTGGAAGAGTCCACGGTCAGTGAACCCGTCCTTGAACCCAAGCCTTGTAGAAAAATTTTCTAAGGCAATGATTCACGGGCGTGTCCACGGCCGGTAGAATGGTCCACAGACGGTAGACCCATCCGTGCAGATTTACTTAGAAAAAAATTGCAAGCCTCTACTTCACGGGAGCCTTTACTGGCCGTGAATCAAAGAATGGCCGGTGAAAGCCGCCATTGAAACGTACCCGTCAGTTAACTTTTTGTAGGTTATATGGGTCATATCCTATGCATCTAATACCTAAACTAAATCATTTTATAATCCTAATCCTAGACCGTATGTAAGTCTTTTAAGTCAAAATACACCCATTCACTCCATTATTTCCCAACACTCAAATCAAAACCACAAAGTTCATCGTCTATACAAAATTTCTCTCTCTAGAACTCAAAGAAGAAGAAGAGTAGAATTGGAGATAGGGCTTGAAGAAACAAGGCTATTTCACTCAATTTCTTTGGAGAATCATAACTAAGGTATGATACTCCTTCATCCATGGATCCCTTCCAAACTAAATTTCTAAACTAGTAATTTTCCCCAAAAGTTAGGGTTTGACGTCAATCTTATTGGTTCTTTCCAAAAATATTTTTAATGGTTGATTTATGATGGATTATGATTGAATTAATGATTTATTGTTGATTTATGATGAATTATCCCAAGAACCATGAAACCCCATATCCCCCAATTTATGTCTTTGTGATGTCGGTGAATTGATGAAGGAATAGTACTATGAGATTATGCTTGTAGTAATTTAGTTAATCGAATCATGTTATAATCCATATCTAATGTAGTAAGTCTAGATGTGTTATGGAATGTGATCCTTGACCCAAGAGGGGTGAACCGTGAGAATTATACATGATTGTGGGCTCATTGTATAATAAGCTTTATGAACATGATTATATTCTAATTGTTGTGTTGATTGAAAGGTCATTCTCATAAACACATAATGAACATGATGTGAAAGGTTTTCTCACAATGCAATGATTCTAAGGTTGAAAGGCTATTCTCACCTATTGAATCTAAGAGCTATCTCATGAACCATGAAGGATTGACTGTCAAGGCATTCTTCCATAATAATGAACTTGACTCAAGACTAAATATGAAATTGTGGGAAGTAATGCTTAGCACCGAGTGGATATTAAATATGAGATGGAACCTTCTGCCACAGTTGAGTTCGGGTTCCCAAAACATGTATCTCATGAGATGGAGACCTTTTACCACAGTTGAGTCCGAGTTTCTAGTAACAATCTCCTTATTCCATAACTATGTGCCCCCATAGGTTATTTAGCTAGTGGACCCACCTAAAAGCTAATACATATTAGTTCTACCTTAGGAAAGTAGGACACCTCTTTTCGGTGTGGGGCATGACACCGAATTCCATGTTAAGCTCACATGGTCTATGTCGGTTAAGGCTTATCCCACCATGACAAGATTATGAACAAGAACATAAACTATGAATGATGGTTACCGAATAAGCTTTACTTAGCTTGGGTAGAATTATGGGATCTTATTCATGCATTGCACAAGTATGCTTTGAGGGTACAAATGGTGCGGTTCTCTTATGATATGAGTATTTATGTAATGAACATGCTTATGACTTATGCTCTTCCGTTGTCTTCTAAATGATGTTTTAACTTACAAATTGCATGCATTCAACTAAAATGTCATTTTTAGCATGTTTTCAAGGATAAGGATTTTATGCATGACTATCATACTTAGTGCATTTTTGTACTAACCCATATTTCTTCTACATTTTTCCATAAAGTGTAGGGTCCGGTTCTTAAGGCGATCTTCATTTGGTTCAAGCTTGGATTTAACTAATCTCATTGTTTGTGGTGAGTCCCCAAGATTTGAGGACGGATGTTCATTTTGAGTGTCATCTCTAGTATTTCATTTTCGAACTATGTTGTATGGGCTATGCCCCTTTCATTTGAACTATTGTAATAGATGGCTAATTGAGACAAGTCTAGACTTTCACTTTTCCTTTATAAAGATATTTGGACTTAAATGTGTTTCTCTTCATTGTTATAATGATTTATGTCATGATATGCTAAGTGGCTTACTTGGTGCCCTTCGGAGTATTATGTGCGTTGTTACGTCTAGGGGGTACCCTTGGGTCGTGACAAAAATGATGTCTATTTGCATTGATCATGTTTTATGACTTATGGTTTCTATCTCTCAAGATTTATGTTTTAGCTTGATCATTGCTTACTTATGAAACTGTCCCTTTTTAGCATGCTTAAATGTTTTTTGCATAACTATCATACTTGGTACATTGTTTTGTATAAACACGTACTCTTGCCTACATGTTCCCAAATGTAGGGTCTGACAGTCAGGGTTCTCAGTTTCGTGGCTAGAGGTTGATTTGAGAGATTTCGAGCTTTTGTGAGTCCTCATGCTTCGAGGATGAATTTTCATTGTTTTAGTTTTCTTTCTTACTTTCAGTTTTGGACATGATATATGGGCTAGGCCCAATTTGATTATTATGTACTAGATGGCTAAGGGCATCTCCAACCCTAATCTTTATTTTACTCTCCAAATATAGAGTTCTCTATTTTATGAGACAACCAACTCCAACCCAATTCTCTAGTTTACTATCTAAAAAAGAATCTTTTTTTCTCTCCTCAATATTATATTATTGTGAGAAATATATGGGGAAGATATTATTGAATTGTGTATCTAAATTGTTACATTGAGACCCTATTTATAGACAATACATTGAAATCCTTTTCTAACTAGGATTCCTATTCCTATTCTTCTTCCTATTCTTCTTCCTATTCTAAGTAGGAGTATATGTACATATTTCTATTCTAACACTCCCCCTCAAGCTGGTGCATACAAATCATATGTACCTAGCTTGTTACAGATGTAATTAATACGAGGACTTGTGAGGGACTTGGTGAAGATATCTGCAAGCTGATCATTTGACTTCACAAATTTCGTAACAATATCTCCTGAGAGTATCTTTTCTCTGACAAAGTGAACAGTCAATCTCAATGTGCTTAGTCCTTTCATGAAACACTGGATTTGATGCAATATGAAGAGCTGCTTGATTGTCACACACAAGTTCCATCTGATCAATTTCGCCAAATTTTAGTTCTCCCAGCAACTGTTTGATCCAGACTAGCTCACAAGTTGCTGCTGCCATTGCTCGATATTCTGATTCTGCACTAGATCGAGCAACCACACTTTGTTTCTTACTCTTCCACGACACCAAATTACCTCCTACTAAAACACAATATCCGGATGTCGAACGTCTATCAGAGGGTGATCCTGCCCAATCAGCGTCTGTATATCCAGTGATATGCTCATGACCTTGATCCTCATAGAGTAGTCCTTTACCAGGAGCTGACTTTATATATCGCAAGATACGAATAATTGCTTCCCAATGACTATTACAAGGGGAAGTCATAAACTGACTTACAACACTCACAGGAAAAGAGATGTCAGGTCTAGTTACTGTGAGATAATTCAATTTTCCAACGAGCCGTCTATACCTTTCAGGATTACTAAGTGGCTCCCCCTGTCCTGGAAGGAGTTTAACATTCGGATCCATAGGAGTGTCAATAGGTCTACATCCCATCATTCCCGTCTCCTCAAGAATGTCTAAGGCATACTTGCGTTGAGAAATAACAATACCTGATCTAGACTGAGCAACCTCAATACCTAGAAAATACTTCAATCTGCCAAGGTCTTTAGTCTGGAAGTGCTTAAAGAGATGTTGCTTCAATTTGGTGATACCATCTTGATCATTACCAGTGATAACAATATCATCAACGTACACAACCAAATAGATACACTGATTTGGTGCAGAATGCCGATAAAACACAGAGTGATCAGCTCCACTACGAGTCATGCCAAATTGTTGAATAACTGTGCTGAACTTCCCAAACCAAGCTCTAGGAGACTGCTTCAGACCATAGAGTGACCTACGCAATCGACATACAAGGCTACTAGACTCCCCCTGAGCAACAAAACCAGGTGGTTGCTCCATATAGACTTCCTCCTCAAGATCACCATGCAAAAAAGCATTCTTAATGTCCAACTGATGAAGAGGCCAATGACGAACAGCAGCCATAGATAGAAAAAGACGGACAAATGCTATTTTAGCCACAGGGGCGAAAGTGTCGCTATAATCTAGCCCAAATATCTGAGTATACCCTTTGGCAACAAGGCGAGCCTTAAGCCGATCAACCTGACCGTCTGGACCAATTTTGACTGCATAAACCCAACGACAACCAACAGTAGATTTACCTGCAGGAAGAGAGACAAGCTCCCAAGTACCACTCTTATGCAAAACAGACATCTCATCAACCATAGCCTGCCTCCATCCAGAATGAGAAAGTGCTCACCTGTAGTCTTAGGAATGGAAATAGAAGACAAAGATGATACAAAGGCATAATGGAGTGATGATAGACGATGATAACTCAAGAAGGTATAATGAGGGTTAGTATTTCGAGTGGATCGTATACCTTTTTGAAGTGCAAGTGGTTGGCTAGGAGGAGGCAAGTCCGCAGTACGAGCAGGGTCTGGCGCAAGACATGAATCATCTGGTACTAGTGCTGGACGCGGACGACGATGATAAGTTAGGAGTGGTGGCACTACATCTGGAGATGTAGAAGTAATCGCAGATTCCTCAAAAGTTGGTATAGGTAAAACCTGAGGAATGGGTAAGACCATAGAAACATCAGGATGATCAGAAGACGTATAGTAAGGCTGAGACAAAGAATGTAACATCAGCGGACATAAGGTAACGATGAAGATCATGTGAATAACAACGATACCCTTTTTGAACTCGAGAGTAACCAAGAAAGACACATTTGAGGGCACGAGGGGCTAATTTATCTTTCCCTGGGGCTAAGTTATGAACAAAGCATGTGCTCCCAAAGACACGAGGGGGGATAGGATAGAGATGTGACTCAAGAAACAGTATGGAGTGTGGAACCTGATTCTGAAGAGAAGATGAGGGCATTCTATTTATTAAATAACAAGACGTAAGAACTGCATCTCCCCAAAAACGCAGCGGAACATGGGATTCAAGGAGAAGAGTACGAGCAGTCTCAATAAGATGCCTATTTTTCCTTTCTGCTACACCATTTTGTTGAGGGGTGTATGGACAAGTAGTCTGGTGAATAATGCCTTGGTGAGTCATAAACTCCTGAAATTGGGAGGATAAGTATTCTAAGGCATTATCACTACGAAAAGTACGAATAGAAACACCAAATTGATTTTTTATTTCAGCAAAAAAACTTTTAAATATAGAAAATAACTCAGAACGATCTTTCATTAAGAAAACCCAAGTACATCTTGAATAGTCATCAATGAAACTAACAAAATAACGAAATCCTAAGGTGGAATTGACTCTACTAGGACCCCAAATATCAGAATGAACTAATGAAAATATAGACTCTGAACGACCTTCAGTACTACGTGAAAATGTAGCACGAGTGTGTTTCCCAAGTTGACACGACTCACAATCTAATTTGGATAAACTAGACACCATATTTTGCAGTTTGGATAGACTCGGATGTCCCAAACGTTTGTGAATTAGATCTGGGGAATTTGTAACGAAGCATGCTTTCAAGGAATTTGGAGAGGCAAGGTAGTAAAGGCCTTGTGATTCATGTCCTGTTCCAATCGTCTGTCCCGTACTGCGGTCCTGCATGAGAAAAAAGTCATCAAAAAAAGTTATGCTACAATGTAGAGCCTTCGTCAAACGACTAACAGATGCTAGATTAAAAGGAGAACCAGAGACATAAAGAACAGAGTCTAGGGTGACAGAAGATAAGGGTTTGGCTTTTCCAACCCCTTTTGGTTTTGTTTGGATCCCATTAGCTAAAGTAATAGCAGGAAGAGATTGTGAATAAACAATATCGGACAAAAGTGATTTATTACCAGAGATATGATCAGAAGCCCTTAAGTCCATGACCCATGATCCAAGAGTACTAGACTCTGACACACAAGCAAAAGAATTACCCGCAACAGAAACATCAAGTTGTGCAACCGAAACTACTTGTGGAGACGTTTGTTTATTTGCACGATACTGAAGGAACTCATCATATTCTGTCTGAGCAATATGAGCATTATTGGATGGTTGATTAGGTTGAGCACCATATGCTACTGGTGGAGATGTCTGTTTACTTGCGCGATATCAAAGGAACTCATTATATTCCTTAAGAACAATAGGATCATAACTGGGTGGTGGACCATGCAAAATATAACATATATCACGAGTGTGTCCAGGTTTATGACAATGACTACACTTGGATCGAGGTTTTCCCAAACGCCCTCCCCCTCGCCGATTCTCCATAGACTGGTATGTACGCTTTTCTGTGGTTTGAGATGCAAGAATAGAGGAGTCATCCACTTTGTGACTAGAAGGTGCAGCAAGACGAATCAGACGAGAGAATAATTCATCAATTGAGGGAACTGTAGGACTGGCTAGAATCTGGTCACGCACAGAGTTATGGTCAATAGGAAGTCCAACAAGTGTAAGAACTAGAAACAATGTATGTCTTTGCTCTTGTTGCTTTTCCACGTTTGTAGTGATAGGCATCAATGTTTCAAATTCCTCCATAACTGCCTGTACTTGTCCCAAGTAAGTAGACATATCGGATTCTTGTTTCTTTAAGTTGGTCATCCGAGATATCACATCATAGAATCGAGATATGTCATTAGTGTATAAAGCACGTGCCTTTTCCCAAACTAAATAACATGTCTGGGATGGGCGAAACAAGGGCATCAACTTAGAATCAATAGAGCGCCAAAGGAGACTACATAATTGGGCATCCACTTTCTCCCATTGTGCTTTGGCTTTTGCACCTTCGTCACTAGACTTTGTCTTTTCATCTTCAACCCAAGCATTGTTTGTTAAGTGATCGTGAATACCTTGACC
This sequence comes from Solanum verrucosum, assembly GCF_900185275.1. Classification (NCBI taxonomy): domain Eukaryota; kingdom Viridiplantae; phylum Streptophyta; class Magnoliopsida; order Solanales; family Solanaceae; genus Solanum; species Solanum verrucosum. Next base: position 1,069,672 of record NW_026020176.1, read on the forward strand.
TTTGCACCACAACGCAACTGAAGAAGCCCAAGCAAAATAGTTTGAACTTCCCATTAATGGTTCTGAAGTGATTGTAAGGCTTGAACTTCCAATCCCCGTAATTTTGGAGCCAAAAACATCACATCCAAAAGACATTTTTCGAAATTTGACTTGAAAAAAAAGAGCTGGAAACTGCCGGAATCTACCCACAGTGGCCTGAAAAATCTGATTTCACCGGGAACTCGCCGGAAACTGCCTGAAAATCACCGAAACCCTAATTCCGGTGATCAGATCTAGAGAAAACTGAATGGAATCTAGTCGGAAATACTGGGCGACCTCAACAGAAGAAAACAGCTCAAAAACAGATGACCGGAGCAGCAGTCACGCGCCAGCGCGTGAACAGATCTCGCCGGAAAGTTTCCACCTCCGACCGATGCGTGGAGGCGCGTGGGGGGTTGTTTTTCGGTGCATCTGATTGGGGTCCGGTCGCCTGAGCTTCTCAAGCCTCGTGATGGTGTTGTCTTTCACACAACACCTTCAGAACGAAAGATGACACAAATCAATCCCAACCGTCGTCGCCGGAATTTGACACGATGACTTAAAATTTCTCACCAATGCTCTGATACCATGTGAGAAATATATGGGGAAGATATTATTGAATTGTGTATCTAAATTGTTACATTGAAACCCTATTTATAAACAATACATTGAAATCCTTTTCTAACTAGGATTCCTATTCCTATTCTAAGTAGGAGTATATGTACATATTTCTATTCTAACAATTATTATTTCTATTTCATTCTTATTTTCTTATTTCATAATCTACATCCTTTATTTCTTTTTTTCAAATAATCACTTTTTATAACTTTCATGTAATAAAAAAATTTACTTTTTCAAATTTTTACTTCATATAAAATTATATTTTTTTCCTCAAATTCTAAAAAACATATATTGCAAGCTAATATTATATAATATACAAATTAATGGACAATTCAAATAAAAGTGAAATTATTAATGAAATATAATTACATAAATACTCTACTTTTAAGATTATTATATTGCTCCCATAAATGTTCTATTAATGCATTCCGAAGTTCAAAATTAACATTTTTACCCTTAATTATTTTATGTCTAGCTATAGATTGTTCAAATCCGAGATTTTCATGCAACAAGAACAACAACAAATAACTGGAAAACAAAATCAACAAGCACAACCGCAATCATTTCGAGAATGGTTGGAGAGCCCATTCTCTATTTTATTCTCCAAATGCAGAGAATTGAGAGTAAAATATAGGTGGGTCGGAGATGGGGACTTTCAGGATCCTATACGCCATGTCACGCCTAAGGGGACCTTGGTTCGTGACAAACTTAGTAATCTGAGAACCAGGTTTAAAAAGGTCCTAGAAAGTCTCATAATCCACGTCCAGTAGTCTTGTTCATGAGTGTGAAGCGCGCCACATTTATGAATAAGATGTTATAAGATGATTAAGAAACTCCACTTCTTTCATTACTCTAAAGTCATGCGGTAGAGTATAACTCTATATGTCTTTCTCCTAATCCTTATCCGGTGATTTTCAGGCTATGGCCCCTCGAAGAGTTTACATTAAAAGGAACGCGAATGAGAATGTGGAACAAGAAGCTCCTCCTCAAGTTTCGATCGACCCTTTTGCCGAGCAACTGACTAATGTGGAGATTAGGGCTGCTTTTCAAGTTTTGGTATAGGAATGTTTTGGCCCCCGTGAACCCAAATGTGGGTACGACGACATCTAAAATGAGGGACTTTACTAGAATGAATCCCCCATAGTTTCATGGGTCCAAGGTTGAGGAAGATCCTCAAGAGCTTATTTATGAAATGTATAACGCGTTGAAGATCATGGGAGTGACGCTGGTGGAGAAGACGAAATTGGCTGCTTACCAACTTAAGGGTGTTGCTCAAGTTTGGTTCAACCAATGGAAGGAAGAGAGGGCAGTTGATGTGGGTCCTCCTGATTGGGAAAAGTTTAAGGTTGCTTTCCTTGATAGGTTCTTTCACCTTGAAATGAGGGAGGCAAAGGTGCTTGAATTTATCAACCTCCGTCAAGGAAATATTAGTGTGAAAGAATATGCTTCGAAGTTCACACAACTATCTTGATATGCTCCCACCATGATTGCCGATCCTAGGGTAAGGATGAGTAAATTCGTTTCGGGTGTGTCTGAAATGGTGGTTAAAGAATGTCGTACCGTCATGCTCATCAATGACATGGACATCTCTCATCTCATGGTACATGATCAACAGATCGAAGAGGAGAAACTTCAGGAAAGGTCTAGGGAGGCAAAGACGGCTAAAACCAATGATGGTAATTTCTCTCATGCAAGGTCTGATGGACATGGTCGTCCCAAGTTTCGACAAAGATTTTTCAGCCAAGGTTCCTCCAATGCTCCTTCTAAGTTCAACAGAAATAGGGTGTCTAACCCTAAGCCTCAAGGAGGGAGTAGTAGTGGATCATCATTGCCTATGTCTACTTGTGTTAGGTGTGGGAAGAAGCACGAGGCATGTGCCTAACCGACACGGATGCTTGCTCTGATTGTGGTAAAAGTGGTCATAAGATGAGGGACTGTCCAATGCTTATGGCTAAAGGAAGAGAGGGTAAGCAAGCACCTCCTAGTGGTTCGGGTTCCAATGCTCCCAAGCAAAACAGATTGTATGCACTCCAGACTCGTAGGGAACAAGAGGGTTCTCTCGATGTGGTTACCGATATGTTGAAAGTCTTCCAACTTGATGTTTATGCTTTACTTGACCTGGTGCTACCTAGTCTTTTGTGACGCCATATGTGGCGATGAGGTTTGATACCCTTTTTTGTTTCTACTCATGTTGGTGATTCTACTGTGGCTAAGATAGTCTATAGAAAGTGTCCAGTCTCCTTGTCTCAAAGAGTTACTTGTGCTGACTTGGTAGAGCTAGATATGTCCTCTAGATTTAGATGGTATGGATTGGCTGCACTCATTTTATGCTTCTGTTGATTGTAGAACTCGTGTAGTTAATTTTCAGTTCCCGAATGAGCCTATACTAGAATGGAATGGAAAGGGGGAAATTATATGCCTAAGGGTCAATTTGTTTCTTGTCTAAAAGCTAGAAAGAGGATTACTAAGGGTTGCATTTACCATCTAGTTAGGGTGAGGGATGTAGATTTTGAAACCCCTACTCTTGAGTCGGTCCCTTTGTTAACGAGTTTCCGAAAGTATTCCCAAATGATCAATCGGTATTCCTCCCATAAGGGAAATAAACTTCTGTATTGACCTTCTCCCAGATATGCAACCTATTCCTATTCCTCCTTACAGAATGGCTCCGGCAGAACTTAAAGAATTGAAGGAGCAATTGAAAGATTTTTTGGAAAAGGGTTTCATTCGTTGAGTATTTCTCCATGGGGTGCTCCAGTTTTTGTTAGAATGAAAGATGGTTCATTCTATAAGTGTATCAACTACCGACAATTGAATAAGGTCACCGTGAAGAACAAATATCCTCTTCCAAGGATAGATGATTTGTTTGACCAACTTCAAGGAGCAAGTTACTTCTCTAAGATTGACATTCGGTCGGGTTATCACCGATTGAGGGTGAAAGGAGATGACATTCTGAAAACGGCATCTCGAACTTAGTATGGTCATTATGAGTTTTTGGTAATGTCGTTTGGTTTGACTAATGCTCCAGCAGCTTTTATTGTCTTGATGAATAGGGTGTTTAGGCAATACCTTGACATGTTTGTGATTGTGTTCATTGATGATATATTGATATATTCAAGGAGTCAAGATGAGCACACTAATCACTTGAAGATTGCATTGCAAATCCTCAAGGACCAACAACTTTGCAAGGTTTAGTAAATGTGAGTTTGGTTGAAGTTCGTGGCTTTTATTGGTCATATTATTTCCGGAAAAGGTATTGAGGTAGATCCTAAGAAGATAGATGCGGTCAAGAGTTGGCCTAGACCTCTATCCCCTTCGGATATTAGGAGTTTTTTAGGTTTAGCCGGTTACTATAGAAGTTTTGTGGAAGGGTTTTCGTAAATTGCCTATCCATTGACGGTGTTGACCTAAAAGAAAGCCAAATTCTTATGGTCGGAAGCTTGTGAGAAGAGTTTTCAAGAATTGAAAGATAAACTTACGTCCACTCCGGTATTGACTTTACCGAAAGGGAACAATGGTTTTGTCGTTTATTGCGACGCCTCGAGAATTGGGTTAGGATGTGTCATTATGCAAAATGAGAAAGTCATTGCCTATGCTTCAAGACAACTTAAGATTCATGAAAAGAATTATCCGGCCCATGACCTTGAACTAGCCGCGAATGTTTTCAACTTAAAGATTTGGAGGCATTATTTGTATGGTTTTCATGTGGATGTCTTTACTGACCACAAGAGTTTGCCATATATGTTTAACCAGAAAGATCTAAATCTACGCCAAAGGAGATGACTTGAATTATTTAAAGACTATGACATGAGTGTGTTCTATCACCCTTGTAAGGCGATTTGGTGGTGGATGTTCTTAGTCGATTATTGATGGGTAGTATTGCTTACATTGAAGATAATAAGAAAGAGTTAGTTCGAGATGTTCATAGATTGGCCCGATTGGGTGTTCGGTTAGTTGACTCTACCAAAGGTGGTGTTACGGTTCAGAATCATCTTTTGTGACCGATGTAAAAGCCAAACAAGGTCTAGATCCAACTTTGGTTGAATTGAAGGAAACGGTGCTTAAAAAGTCCATAGAGGCTTTATCCCAATGGGGAGATGGTATACTTAGATATTAAGGTCATTTGTGTCTTCCTAATGTAAACGACTTGAGAAAACAAATCTTGTCAAAATCCCATAATTCTTGATATTCCATACACCCGGGAGCCACCAAGATGTACCGTGACTTGCGGTAGATCTATTGGTGGAATGGGATGAAGAAAGATATTGCGGAATTTGTCGCTAATTGTCCCAATTGTTAACAAGTGAAAGTTGAGCATCAAAATTCAGGAGGTTTATCTCAAGATATTAGTATCGCTACTTGGAAGTGGAAGATTTGAACGTGGACTTCACTATTGGTTTGCCTCACACACGGCGATAAAATGACTCAATTTGGGTTATTGTTGATCGGATGACGAAATCGGCTCATTTTATTCCCGTCAAGGTTTCTTTTTCGGCGGAGGATAACGTCAAGTTATATTTGAAGGAAATGGTAAAGTTGCATGGGGTGCCCTTATCCATTATCTCCGATAGTGGTACCCAATTCACTTCTCAGTTTTGGAAATCTTTCAAAAAGGGTCTTGGTACTCGTGTTAATCTTAGTACGACCTTTCACCCACAAACCGATGGGAAGGCAGAGCGTACTATCCAAACCTTGGAAGATATGTTGAGAGCATGTGTAATTGATTTCAAGGGTAATTGGGATGATCACTTACCTGTAATGGAGTTTGCGTACAACAATAACTATCACTCAAGCATTGTTATGGCTCTATTTGAGGCCCAATATGGTAGGTGCAGATATCCAATAGGTTGGTTTGAGGTGGATGAAGTTGCCCTTATATGTCACGCCTCGAGCTACCCCCGAGACGCGGACACGGGACCTAGGACCACAAGTGATCCCAAGCTAACCCTGTTGGCATGATCATGAGCATACTAAAGATAATAAACTGATGTGGAAGCTAATTCATAAATAAATCTGAAAAGATGGGGAATACCCATATACTATAACTGAATATATGAAATCTGAGAGTTTAATACAAAAGAAATATCAAACTCAAAACACTAAGCTGAATCTAACTATGTCTGAAATAAGCCTCTAAACTGATTGTAAATGTTGGGACATGCCCCAACTAGGTCTAGCAAAACTGAAACTAAAGACTAAAAGCGATAAAGATAAACATGTCACTAGTCCTCGAAGGATGAGGACTCACCACTGATGCTGCTGAACTGGAGATCGGGAACCAATCTAAGCGTGATCTGGATACTGAGAACCTGAACCTACATCACGAGAAGATGTAGCGCACGTATGCGTCAGTACTTGAAAGGTACTGAGCAAGCAGGATAGAGTAAAGCTGAAATAACATATAACTGAACAAAGCAATAAAGCAATGGAATAATCTGGACATCATATAGATACTGAAAATACTAAATATTGAGCTAACTGATGCAATGACCAAATTTATAACATGCTGAGACTGAATACTGACTGTACTGAAATATGGTAAATGCAAAAGAGTCTGACTGAACTGTGGGAGCTACTAATAACCGACATAAAACCACATGAGCTAAATGTGGAGTCCGATGTATACGCCCCATCGAGAGGACCCAATATATCCTGCCAGAGGTATAGAGGCATGCTGGCGTGATCACTAAACTGATGTTTCCCACAGAGGGGACTTACACCTACGTGGCTCGTAGTTCTGGGACTATATGGGTACGCTGAACCCTAGTCCAACTCGGTATTATGCTACTCCCAATGAATAATGAATTAAGTGGTTAACTGGTTATGACTGAATTTCTATAAATACTGGATAGCTCGAAACTGAACATGCAAACTGAGAATGTAACAATTTATCTGATAATGATGCATTCATGAATTGAGGCATGTAAAACTGAATACTAAAATATTTGACCTAGCATGTGTATTTCAAGAACTAAAGAAATACATAGCTAGGGTTCTGAAATTCATGCAATAAACTGAGCAATAACATGATAATCTGATTTGGAACATTTAAATAACTAATTCATGATGATCTGTTGTAATTCTAGAAACCCTAGGTCTGTTCATAATCATGGAATCAAGAATCTGACTGAATTCTAGGGACCTAATGGGCGAAAGGAACTCACTAGTGAAATCTCACATACCTGGTGACGAATTCCACGGAGAAATCTTTTGATTTCGGGGCTGGAACTGAAGGAAACTTGTTGCGTTCTTGAACTAGGGTTCTTGACCTCTTTTCTCCTCTTAGCGTTCTAATTCTTCTAAGTTTGATTAATGATTTGACTTAGGTAAGTTCTAGTTATGTTTCTAGGCTTAAACTGATTAAAACCTCATGATTTAGGATTTAAACGACGTATCTTAGGGGTTAAACGAAATAGGAAAAGACTAAAAGACCCCCGACTTAATTGCTATCGGAGTGACTGATGGATTGGACCTACGGTACGTCACTCAATCTACGGTCCGTCGATTGGGTCCATAGGTCGAGTCTGCCCGACAGGGCTTCACTAAAACGAGCATAACTTCTTACTCGGAGGTCAGAATTTAGCAAACTCGGTGGCGTTGGAAAGGTAATTCAATTATGTATCATATAATAGGTCATGGGACACCTAATTCATTTTGTGCTACGAGTTATGACCATCTGAAGTTGACTCATCAATAATTTTCATCTAACTAGCTGCTAACCCTCATCAATGGTCAGACCTACGGACCATGGATCGAATGACGGTCCGTGCTGGTCGACCGTAGTTCATGTCAAAGGTTGGGTAAAGGAGATCTCGATCCACGGTCACAGACCACGGACCGTGGTCTGATCTACGGACCGTGGTCTGATCTACAGACCGTGGGTCTGTCCGTGAGTCGGGACTTAGCTAATTTTTCTGAGCTGGTTTGGGGAGGGGTTGCAGTGGTGAACCACGGACCACCACCACGGGCCATGGTCTGATCTACGGTTCGTGGATGGTGACCGTAAGTTGCACCTGCAACTTCTCAAAATCTGCTTTTTTGGTCCGTTTCAGATACGGGGTGTTACATTATAGGTCCCGAGTTGGTACATGAGGCAATGGAGAAAGTTTGACTTATGAGAGAAAGGTTGAAAACAACTTAAAGTCGACGAAATTCATATGCCAATGTAAGAAGAAAAGATCTTGAGTTTAAGGTAAATGATTGGGTCTACTTGAAAATTTCACCCATAAAGGGTGTAATGAGATTTGGGAAGAAATGGAAGCTTAGTCCCCGTTATGTGGGACCATATCAGATTTTGAGACGAATTGCCAAGGTCGCTTACGAACTTGAATTGCCTAGTGAGTTGGCATTGGTGCATTGTCTCCTTGTTGAAGAAGTGTGTTGGAGATCCGACATCAATAGTCCCCTTAGAAGGTTTGGGAGTTAAGGAGAATCTTTTATCTGAGGAAATTTCGATTGAGATTTTAGACCGGCAAGTTAAAAAGTTGAGAAATAAAGAAATTGCTTCAGTGAAATTTCTTGGTGCTACTTGGGAGGCCAAGGTCGATATGATATCCCGATATCCTCATCTCTTTCCCCCGTCCCTACTCTAGCTTGAGGTATTTAGTCCCTCATGGATTACTCCTTTGGTGTCATGTGTCTTATATATTCTCATGATTTCCTCAGTTGTTCATGTTCATGAAAAAGCTTAAATTTTTGGGGAAAAAGAAAAATAATAAGTTAGTTGATTGACTTCTTCATGTTAATGGCCATTTGAGTATGAGTTGCATATAGACCTTATGAGATGATGTTTTGGCTTGGAGTTGATTTTCCTCCTAGGATATGTGCATTTATGTGATTGCAATCAAGATGGCTCGTCTCAATGGTGCATAGAATAAAACATAATAAAATTAAGCAAAACTCTCAATGCATAATGCATTGCACCACATCAAGTGATATGGTGCAATGAAAGGTGTAACACCTCAAAAAAAAAGACTTGTAAGGAAGGGTTCAAGAATGGTGGAAAGGTCTAAGGAAGGGTTGAAGGACGGTGGAAGAGTCCACAGTTAGTGAACCCATCCTTGAACCCAAGCCTTGTGAAAAATATTCTAAGGCAATGGTCTATGGAAGGGTTCAAGAAAGATGGAAGAGTCCATGTTCAGAGAACCCATCCTTGAACCCAAGTCTTATGAAAAATATTTTAAGGAAAGGATCTAATGAAGGGTTCAAGGACAGTAGAAGAGTCCATGGTCAGTGAAGCCATCCTTGAACCCAAGCCTTGTAAAAAATATTCTAAGGCCAGGGTCTAAGAAAGGGTTCAAGGTAGGTGGAAGAGTCCACGGTCAGTGAACCCATCCTTGAATACAAGCCTTGTGAAAAATATTTTAAGGCAAGGTCTAAGGAAAAGTTAAAGGATGGTGGAAGAGTCCACGGTCAGTGAACCCATCCTTGAACCCAAGCCTTGTGAAAAATATTCTATGGCAAGGGTCTAAGGAAGGGTTCAAGGAAGGTGGAAAAGTCCACGGTCAGTTTTCTTTCTTACTTTCAGTTTTGGACATGATGTATGGGCTAGGCCCAATTTCATTCTTATGTACTAGATGGCTAAGGGCATCTCCAACCCTAATCATATTTTACTCTCCAAATATAGAGTTCTCTATTATATGAGACAACCAACTCCAACCCAATTCTCTATTTTACTCTCTAAAAAGAATCTTTTTTTTCTCTCCTCAATATTATATTATTATTTCTATTTCATTCTTATTTTCTTATTTCATAATATACATCCTTTATTTCTTTGTTTCAAATAATCACTTTATATAATTTTCATGTAATATAAAAATTTACTTTTTCAAATTTTTACTTCATATAAAATTATATTTTTTTCCTCAAATTCTAAAAAACATATATTGCAAGCTAATATTATATAATATACAAATTAATGGACAATTCAAATAAAAGTGAAATTATTAATGAAATATAATTACATAAATACTCTACTTTTAAGATTATTATATTGATCCCATAAATGTTCTATTAATGCATTACGAAGTTCAAAATGAACATTTTTTCCCTTAATTATTTTATGTCTAAGTAAAGATTGTTCAAATCCGAGATTTTCATGCAACAAGAACAACTACGAATAGTTGGAAAAAAAAATCAACAAGCACAACCGCAATCATTTAGAGAATGGTTGGACAGCCCGTTCTCTATTTTATTCTCCAAATGCATAGAATTGAGAGTAAAATAGAGGTGGATTGGAGATGGTCTAATGAGACAAGTGTTTAGACTTCCGCTTTAATTTTATAAAACTCTTAAACTTGAAATGTTGTACTTTACCTCTCTTCATTCTATGTCTTATGTTATGAATGCTAAGTGGCTTGTATGGGGCCTTTCGGGGTCCTATACGCCATGTTATGCCTAGGGGTACCTTGGGTCGTGACAAACTTGGTAATCTGAGCACATGGTTTAGAAAGATCCTAGGAAGTCTCATAAGCCACGTCGAGTAGTCTTGTTCATGAGTGTGAAGCGCGCCACATTTATGATGAGTGTAGTTCTAGCCGCAACCTTTTTTACAGTAATGAAGATTTTGTTGGAGAAACTGTTTCAGAGAGGTTCTCTATGACGAGACGTAGATTTGATGTAGGAGATTATGGAGAAGAGATGCAAGATCCTAAAGATTATGTGAAAAAGGTGGACAAATTTATTTTGTCAGAAATTCAGGCCAAGGGAGAGATTTGTTGGGGGTTATTTGCCCTTATTTCTTACCATAAATAGGTTTTCCTTTTAGGAAAAGGTTTTAGTATTTTACTAGTCCTTTTCTTGTAGGAAAGGTTTAGGACTCTATAAATATAGGTCTGTTCCTTCTAATTTAATCAGCATTCACAATGTAGTCCTACGGTTTTGAGAGTCGCGGTTATGGAGGAAAATTTTGTGCACCTCCTTGTATTTCGAGTTAATTGGTTGAGGTTGTTTCTCTCTATATTTTGTACTCTCATATTTATAGTGGATTGCTCATCTCCTTTGTGGACGTAGGTCGATTGACCGAACCACGTTAAATCTGTTTCTTTTGGTATATTTCTCGTTTGTCTTCTTACTCGTGGTCTTTCGAGGTTTGCTTTGCTAGCTTCCGCATTACATCTGCTTATTTCGGTGTTAGAATATGAATAGGTTTATACAATCCTATTAGAATAGAAATAGGTTTATACAATCCTATAAGAATAGGAATAGGTTTATACAATCCTATTAGAATAGGAATAGGAAGAGAAATAGAAATAGGAATACTAAATAGTATCCTACTTGGTAAAGGATTGTATTCTAGGGTCTATAAGTAGGGTCTCAATGTAATAATGTAGACACATCAACAATTCAATAATATTCTTTTCCTATATTTCTCACATGGTATCAGAGTCTCTATGATCTTGATAGAAAATCAAAGAGCTTCCGCTACCGGCGGGTGGCACCTATATATGTTGCCCGTCTGGCCAATGATTATGTTAGCAAAAGTTGGGTCACCATGCATCATTCTAGTGACTACTTTCTTATATCTAATTTGTGTAGCACCGTGCCATCATTCCGGTGACTGCTTTTTCATATTTAATTTGTGTAGCACTGTGCCATCATTCTGGTGACTACTTTTTTATATCTAGTTTGTGTAGCACTGTGCCATCATTCCAGTGACTCCTTTTTCATATATAATTTGTGTAGCACCGTGCCATCCTTTCGGTGACTACCTTTTTTTGCATATTTGATTTGCGTAGCACCGTGCATCTCTCCGGACTACTTTTCATATTTAATTTGTGTAGTACCGTGGATTTTTCCGAACTATTTCTCATATCTGAGTAGCATAGCATCATGTGTCTTTTCAGTGACTCCTCAGATTTGATTTGCATAGTTCCATTCGTCTTTCTGGTGACTCCTTAAATCTGATTTGCATAGGGTTGTGCCATCATTCCAACCCTACCCGTATAATTTTTCTTTTTCAGTAGGGTCGTGCCATCATTCCGACCCTACCCATATTAATTTTACTTTTTTAGCTGAGTCGTGCCATCATTCCGACCCTACCCATATTGTTTCTCTTTTTCAATGGGGTCGTTCCATCAATTCGAACTATCCTATATAATTTCTATTTTCTAGTTGGGTCATGACATCATTCCGACCCTACCCATATAATTTTATTTCTTGGATTGTGACCACTTTTAGCCATCAAATCTAATACTCCGACATATGAGCATGTTTTGGCCAGTTTTTCGATGACTTGTTTAATATCGACTCGTCTATTGATTCCAACATGATCCATATACTTTATACTAGATTTTGAGCACTTGCAACGACCGTTGCATTGTGAAGAAGTATATATATGGAGCAACCACCTAATTTTGTTGCTCAGGGGGAGTTTAGTAGCCTTGTATGTTGATTACGTAAGTCACTCTATGGTCTGAAACAGTGAAACAGTCTTTGCAAGCTTGGTTTGGGAAGTTCCAACACTATAATTTTATCACTCTGTATTTTATCGGCATTGTGCATCAAATTCAGTATTTCATGAGAAGACCAAGCACATTGAGATTGATTGTCAATTTTGTGAAGTCGAGTGATCAACTTGCAGATATCTCACCAAGCCCCTCATCGGTCCGCATGTTAATTACATTTGTAACAAGCTAGGTACACGAATTGTATTCACTAGCTTGAGGGGGAGTGTTAGAATATGAATAGGTTTATACAATCCTATTAGAATAGAAATAGGTTTATACAATCCTATAAGAATAGGAATAGGTTTATACAATCCTATTAGAATAGGAATAGGAATAGAAATAGAAATAGGAATACTAAATAGTATCATACTTGGTAAAGGATTGTATTCTAGGGTCTATAAGTAGGGTCTCAATGTAATAATGTAGACACAACAACAATTCAATAATATTCTTTTCCTATATTTCTCACAGAGATGTTATAAGATGATTAAGAAACTCCACTTCTTTCAATACTCTAAAGTCAAGCGGTAGAGTATAACTCTATATGTCTTTCTCCTAATCCCTATCCGGAGTTTTTCAGGATATGGCCCCTCGAAGAGTTTACATTAGAAGGAAAGCGAATGAGAATGTGGAACGAGAAGCTCCTTCTCAAGTTCCGGTCGACCCCTTGGCCGAGCAACTGACTAATGCGAAGTTTAGGGCTGCTTTTCAGGTTTTGGCTCAAGCCATGACAGCTCAAGCCAATAGGGAGCTTGTGGCCCCCGTGAACCCAAATGTGGATACGACGACATCAAAAGTGAGGGACTTTACTAGAATGAATCCCTCGTAGTTTCATGGGTCCAAGGTTGAGAAAGATCCTCAAGACTTTATTGATGAAGTGTATAAGGCGTTTATGATCATGGGAGTGACACTAGTGGAAAATACGAAATTGGCCGCTTACCAACTTAAGGGTGTTGCTCAAGTTTGGTTCAACCAATGGAAGGAAGAGACGACAGTTGATGTGGGTCCTCTTGATTGGGAAAAGTTTAAGGATGCTTTCCTTGATAGGTTGAAATGAGGGAGGCAAAGGTGCTTGAATTCATCAACCTTCGAGAAGGAAATACTAGTGTGAAAGAATATGCTTTGAAGTTCACACAACTATCTCGATATGCTCCCACTATGATTGTCGATCCTAGGGCAAGGATGATTAAGTTCGTTTTTAAAGAATGGCGTACCGCCATGCTCATCAATGACATAGACATCTCTCATCTCATGGTACATGCTCAACAGATCGAAGAGGAGAAACTTAAGGAAAGGTCTAGGGAAGCAAAGAGGGCTAAAACCAGTGATAGTAATTTCTCTCATGCAAGGTTTGATGGACATGGTCGTCCTAAGTTTCGACAAAGATTTTACGGCCAAGGTTCTTCCCATGCTCCTTCTAAGTTCAACAAAAATAGGGTGTCTAACCATAAGCCTCAAGGAGGGAATGGTAGTGGATCATCATTGCCAATGTCTACTTGTGCTAGGTGTGGGAAGAAGCACGAGGGTATGTGCCTAACCGGCACGGATGCTTGCTCCGATTGTGGTAAAAGTGGTCATAAGATGAGGGACTGCCCAATGCTCGGCTAAAGGAAGAGAGGGCAAGCAAGCTACTCCTAGTGGTTTGGGTTCCAATGCTCCCAAGCAAAACTAGTTTTATGCACTCCAGACTTCTCTCGATGTGGTTACCGATATGTTGAAAGTCTTCCAACTTGATGTTTATGCTTAACTTGACCCCGGTGCTACCTTGTCTTTTGTGACGCCATAGGTGGCTATGAGGTTTGATACCCTTTTCTGTTTCTACTCTTGTTGGTGATTCTACTGTGGCTAAGATGGTCTATAGAAAGTGTCCCGTCTCCTTGTCTCATAGAGTTACTTTTGTTGACTTGGTAGAGCTAGATATGGCCTCTAGATTTAGATGGTATGGATTGGCTGCACTCATGTTATGCTTTTGTTGATTGTAGAACTCGTGTAGTCAATTTTCAGTTCCCGAATGAGCCTGTTCTAGAATGGAAAGGGGAAAATTATATGCCTAAGGGCCAATTTGTTTCTTGTCTAAAAGCTAGAAAGAGGATTACTAAGGGTTGCATTTACCATCTAGTTAGGGTGAGGGATGTAGATTTTGAAACCCCTACTCTTGAGTCGGTCCCCTTTGTTAACGAGTTTCCGGAAGTGTTCCCAAATGATCACAATAATCACTTGAAGATTGCGTTGCAAATCCTCAAGGACCAACAACTTTGCAAAGTTTAGTAAATGTGAGTTTTTGTTAACGAGTTTCCAGAAAAGGTATTGAGGTAGATCCTAAGAAGACAGATGTGGTCAAGAGTTGGCCTAGACCTCTATCCCCTTCGGATATTAGGAGTTTTTTGGGTTAAGCCGGTTACTATAGAAGGTTTGTGGAAGGGTTTTCGTCGATTGCCTCTCCATTGACGACGTTGACCCAAAAGAAAGCCAAATTCTTATGGTCAGAGGCTTTTGAGAAAAGTTTTCTAGAATTGAAAGATAAGACTTACTTCCGCTCCGGTGTTGACTTACCGGAAAGGACCAATGGTTTTGTCGTTTATTGCGATGCCTCGAGAATTGGATTAGGATGTGTCCTTATGTAAAATGGGAAAGTCATTGCCTATGCTATAAGACAACTTAAGATTCATGAAAAGAATTATCCGGCCCATGACCTTGAACTAGCGGCGGTTGTTTTGTCCTTAGAGATTTGGAGGCATTATTTGTATGGTGTTCATGTGGATGTCTTTACCGACCATAAGAGTTTGCCATATATGTTTAACCAGAAAGATCTAAATCTTCGCCAAAGGAGATGACTTGAATTATTTAAAGACTATGACATTAGTGTTCTCTATCACCCCTGTAAGGCGATTTGGTGGCGGATGCTCTTAGTCGATTATCGATGGGTTGTGTTGCTTACATTGAAGATAATAAGAAAGAGTTAGTTCGAGATGTTCATAGATTGGCCCGATTGGGTGTTCAGTTAGTTGACTCTACAAAGGGTGGTGTTATGGTTCACAATAGTCTTTTGTGACCGATGTGAAAGTCAAACAAGATCTAGATCCAACTTTGGTTGAATTGAAGGAAGCGGTGCTTCAAAAGTCTGTAGAGACTTTATCCCAAGGGGGAGATTGTATATTTAGATATCAAGGTCGTTTGTGTCTTCCTAATGTAAATGACTTGAGAGAACAGATCTTGTCAGAATCCCATAATTCTTGATATTCTATACACCCGGGTGCCACCAAGATGTACCGTGACTTGCGGGAGATATGGTGGAATGGGATGAAGAAAGATATTGCGAAATTTGTTGCTAAGTGTTCCAATTGTCAGCAAGTAAAAGTTGAGCATCAAAAGTCGGGAGGTTTATCTCAAGATATTAGTATTGCTACTTGGAAGTGGGAAGATTTGAACATAGACTTCATTGTTGGTTTGCCTCACACCTGGCAATAACATGACTCAATTTGGGTTATTGTTGATCGGATGACGAAATCGGATCATTTTATCCCCGTCTAGGTTTCTTTTTCGGCGGAGGACAATGTCAAGTTATATTTGAAGGAAATGGTAAGGTTGCATGGAATCCCCTTATCCATTATCTCCGATTGTGGTACCCAATTCACTTCTCAGTTTTGGAAATCATTCAAAAAGGGTCTTAGTACAAGTGTTAATCTTAGTACGACCTTTCATTCACAAACCGAAGGGCAAGCGGAGCATACTATCCAAACCTTGGAAGATATGTTGAGAGCATGTGTAATTGACTTCAAGGGTAGTTGGGATGATCACTTACCTTTGATGGAGTTTGCGTACAACAATAACTATCACTCAAGCATTGGTATGGCTCCATTTGAGGCCCTATATGGTAGGTGCAGATCTCCAATAGGTTGGTTTGAGGTGGGTTAAGTTGCCCTTATAGGTCCCGAGTTGGTACATGAGGCTATGGAGAAAGTTTGACTTATTAGAGAAAGGTTGAAAAACAACTCAAAGTCGACGAAAGTCCTATGCCGATGTGAGAAGAAAAGGTCTTGAGTTTGAGGTAAATGATTGGGTCTAATTGAAAATTTCACCCATAAAGGGTGTAATGAGATTTGGGAAGAAATGGAAGCTTAGTCCCCGTTATGTGGGCTCATATCAGATTTTGAGACGTATTGGCAAGGTCGCTTATGAACTTGAATTTGCCTAGTGAGATGGCATTGGTGCATTGTCTCCTTGTTGAAGAAGTGTGTTGGAGATCCGACATCTATTGTCCGCTTAGAAGGTTTGGGCATTAAGGAGAATCTTTCATATGAGGAAATTTCGGTTGAGATTTTAGACTGGCAAGTCAAAAAGTTGAGAAATAAAGAAATTGCTTCAGTGAAAGTTCTTTGGAGGAATCAGTTAGTTGAGGGTGCTACTTGGGAGGCCGAGGACGATATGATATCCCGATATCCTCATCTCATCCCCCCCGTCCCTACTCTAGGTTGAGGTATTTAGTCCCTCATGGTTTAATCCTTTGGTGTCATGTGTCTTAGATATTCCCATGATTTCCTCATTTGTGCATGTTCATGAAAAAGCTTAAATTTTGGGGGAAAAAGAAAAATAATAAGTTAGTTGATTGACTTCTCATGTTAATGTGCATTTGAGTATGAGTTGCATATAGACCTTATGAGATGATGTTTTGAATATGTTTTGGCTTGGAGTTGATTTTCCTCCTCGGATATGTGCATTTATGTGATTGCATTCATGTTGGGCTGTCTCAATGGTGCAAAGAATAAAACATAATACAATTAAGCAAAATTTCCAATGCATAATGCATTGCACCACATCAAGTGATGTGGTGAAATGAAAGGTGTAACACCTCAAAAAAAAGACTTGTACGAAAGGATTTAGAACGGTGGAAAGGTCTAAGGAAGGGTTGAAGGATGGTGAAAGAGTCCACGGTCAGTGAACCCATCCTTGAACACAAGCCTTGTGAAAAATATTCTAAGGCAAGGGTCTAAGGAAGGGTTCAAGGAAGATGGAAGAGTCCATGTACAGTGAACCCATCCTTGAACCCAAGCCTTGTGAAAAATATTTTAAGGCAAGAGTCTAAGGAAGGGTTCAAGGACGGTAGAAGAGTCCATGGTCAGTGAACCCATCCTTGAACCCAAGCCTTGTGAATAATATTCTAAGGCAAGGGTCTAAGGTAGGGTTAAAGGACGGTGGAAGAGTCCACGGTCAGTGAACCCATCCTTGAACCCAAGCCTTGTGAAAAATATTCTAAGGCAAGGGTCTAAGGAAAGGTTAAAGGACGGTGGAAGAGTCCACGGTCAGTGAACCCATCCTTGAACCCAAGCCTTGTGAAAAATATTCTATGGCAAGGGTCTAAGGAAGGGTTCAAGGAAGGTGGAAGAGTCCACGGTCAGTTTTCTTTCTTACTTTCAGTTTTGGACATGATGTATGGGATAGGCCCAATTTCATTCTTATGTACTAGATGGCTAAGGGCATCTCCAACCCTAATCACTATTTTACCCTCCAAATATAGAGTTCTCTATTATATGAAACAACCAACTCCAACCCAATTCTCTATTTTACTCTAAAACGAATCTTTTTTCTCTCCTCAATATTATATTATTATTTCTATTTCATTCTTATTTTCTTATTTCATAATATACATCCTTTATTTCTTTTTTTCAAATAATCACTTTATATAATTTTCATTTAAATATA
The DNA here is from genome assembly GCF_900185275.1 of Solanum verrucosum. Lineage (NCBI taxonomy): Eukaryota > Viridiplantae > Streptophyta > Magnoliopsida > Solanales > Solanaceae > Solanum > Solanum verrucosum. The sequence continues at coordinate 1,087,455 of NW_026020176.1, forward strand.
AAAATTTACCCTTTCAAATTTTTACTTCATATAAAATTATATTTTTTTCCTCAAATTCTGAAAAACATAAATTGCAAGCGAACATTATATAATATAAAAATTAATGGACAATTCAAATATTAATGAAATATAATTACATAAATACTCTACTTTTAAGATTATTTTATTGCTCTCATAAATGTTCTATTAATGCATTACGAAGTTCAAAATGAACATTTTTACCCTTAATTATTTTATGTCTAGCTAAAGATTGTTCAAATCCGAGATTTTCATGCAACAAGAACAACTACGAATAATTGAAAAAAGAAATCAACAAGCACAACCGCAATCACAACTACACTAATTATGTGAATCATACACTAATTTTTTCCGAACATTCTTAAATCTGAAAACAACCTACCGGATTACTAAATTATTGTTGTGATAAAATAATTATGTTATGCATTGTTATCTTGTAATTAAATTATCATGTTATGTATTGTTATCTTGTATTTAAATTATTATGTTATGTATTGTATTTTTAAATTAAAATTTTCATCTTATCATTTTAATTTTGTGCATTCTTCATAGTGAAAATTAATGATGATATCAAACTATATTAAAGTGACGAAAATTTTAAAAAATTGAAACATTACTAATTCGGGATGAAAGTAGTATATATTAAATAATATATTTTTTAAAATGTTATATTACATTTAAAATGAGTTACTAATATTAGAGAAATAATTAATTACAAAATAATAAAAGTAATAATAAAATAATGAAAAAGTGAAATAGAGAGGTGAATAGTAGTTCTCCCAATTTGGAGAACTACTATTCACCTCTCCATAAATGGAGAATAGAAAGTCATTTAGAGAATATGGAGAATAGAAAGTCATTTAGAGAATGGTTGGGAGAGCTCATTCTCTATTTTACTCTCCAAATGTAGAGAATGGAGGGTAAAATAGAGGTAGGTTGGAGATGGTCTAATGAGATAAGTGTTTAGACTTCCGCTTTACTTCTATAAAATCTTGAACTTGAAATGTTGTTCTTTACCTCTCCTCATTCTATGTCTTATGTTATTAATGCTAAGTAGCTTGTATGGGGCCTTTCGGGGTCCTCTACGCCATGTTACGCCTAGGGGTACCTTGGGTCGTGACAAAAGACATCTAAACCAGTGCTATTCGTGGATGTAATATAATTATAATGTCTTAGTTCCTTGACCAATTCCTCACATTTGTGGTATAGTACTATTCGTGGATATAATAATTGAATATCCTTAAAAGTAACAGGGTGAGATAAATCATTGGGTTCTAACAGATTGTTAGAATGAGAACTTACCAATACAAATAGGCCGCACCTCCAAGAATTATGCACAACAAAATGATGTCAGAAGTTTCAGCTAGATCTCAGTTGAAAAAGGAAAAGACTTGTTAAATCTGGTAACATCAAAAGATAGAAGTACTATCCTGCAAACTGCCTCAACTTACGGAGAATGACGTAAGATAGTGGAAGCTCAATTTACCTGGTAAATCGTGCCCTTAAGCCTAACTTTTGTATTCTTAAGGTCAGATGTAGCCTTGTCGATCTGTCCACAAATTAAAGTAAATTAGCACAAGTTTTGAACTCTTTTTTAAAACTAAGTAACTACAATAAGATTTTAGGACCTTAGACTCAGTCTCATCCATCAGAGGACTTGCCTATCCAACTCCTTCATAGATTGGACAATCATTAATATCCACATTATAGAAGGAGCAAAACAGACCACACAAAAAGAATCCCAGACCTCATTCATATCACTGACCATGTTTTTCGAAGTATCAAAACTTTCTGATATGACCTCCAAACCTTGATCCTATGAGAAGTCGAAACAAAACCATACATCGGTATTTAGGAACCAACAAGTCAGCAATAAGATGTAATAAAAGGCAAAAAACTTCCTATGAATCATGAACAAGACCTTAATGAAATATTCCAAAAAAATACATGCATGTTACATTTTGCAAAATTCATATTCTTGTTGGAATTGACTTGATTCTTCAGTTTGTTGAAAGTAATCATCATCAAATTGTCCATTTTGTATCCATTCCAAATATAGAAAGAAATGATAAACGTATCATCACGATAAAGGAATTGTATAACATTGAAGCGGATAAATGATTAGCATGGAGGGGAAAAGCCTTTGGAGCGAATGCAACTTTATAACCTAAATCAAATTTAATTTCTGCACGAGAACCTAAACCTCCCCATCCACCAGATTGTTTGGGTGTAGCTGCTGCACCGTCTGAAATTGCAGTTATCCTATGAGGCAGTGCAAGTACCAAATCATTACATACAACAAATTCTTTGCTTGAAAGCCCTTTAACCTGCAAGAGGAAGAATTGTTAGTTGACAAAACAAACGCACTGAAATTAGGTTATTTCTAGTGAAGCACGGGCAAACACTAGAGGAATACGGTCTTAAAGAAATCCTAATAATATAATAACGGAGAAAGGAGTGTATGAGAACCAGTGACAAGAACCAGCTGCACAGACTAAGCTCTTAAGTAACATTATACTTCTATAGCTATTTGTCATACTAAATAGAGAAGGCTTGCTGCCATCACTACAGAGTGGACGATGATTTGAGGTCAAGTACTAGAGCATTTTCAGACATACAAGAGGATGGACATGAGAGCTTAACTGACATTCAACCGAATCAATCCTGGTTGATACATATAAATTCTTTGCAAAAGGATGCCCAGAAGATGAATGGGAAAATATGTAGACACCCCCATTATCATTTCCACTTAAGATCCTTGATGTTTTTTACAATATGCAATCCTACCATCAAACTTTGTTTCTACAACTACAACCAGGTCCAGCAGCAGGACATTGCACAAGCAAACCTAGCTGCGCTGTGTGCAACGATATGAATGAAAATCCCAGCACATGTATAAGCAAAATTGGTTAAGCAATTTACAGGTGCTACATCTCTCACATGATTACCATAACCAATAACACTTTTATAGAGATAACATCACAAATAATGTTAAGAATGAGATGTCTAACTCTTCCAAAATCATCAAGACAAGGCACTTCGATGATAAATCTTGAAGTTCTTGATTGCAGCCATCCTTCAACCAGAAGGGGACCTTCATCTTGGAACCTTCAGATGAGTACACAGTTAAAGACATCCATGAAGAATTCCTGCGCTAAGTGGCCTTTCGCATCAATGGCCCTTCTGATCCGGATCCAGAGGAACTATCGCAATCGGAATCACTTGAGGATGAACCCGAATCGCTGTTGGAACTGCTTGAACTACGAGACCTCCTTGCATCATCCATCTGTCTTCCCGCTTCTGCATTTGTAGCGAGCACTAGTGTTATTTTTACCAGTATTACTGTTTAGTGCCCCAGCAACCATAGGAGCAGAATTCATAACTGGGGCAGTCCGTGCAGTTCCTCTGGCTTGCAGAGCAAGTTCAGCCTTTCTCTTCTGCTTGCTTAAGTTCTTTTTGTAATTGGTCACAAACCTTTCAAGCTCCCAGAAGCTTTCCGCATCAACACTGTCTATGTCTAATTCAATCTCATCATCATGTTGATAAAATGTTGAGTTCCTCTTCTTAATAATCTGAACAACAGCATCGAGCTTTTTAAAGGTAAACTCTGAAGATGAGTGCTGAGTCTCTGTTTTTCTTCATAGGTCATTTCCCTTTTATTGGGATCATTTGCTTTAGGTTTCTTAGGAACTGGTAACCTACCAACATGATTCAGGGAAGGCGTTCAGTATTGAGGCTGGCTCTTCTAGACCATCGGCGGTGGGACCATTTGAGTCATTGGCAGAAGAGTTGAGGGTAGTCCGAGAGTTGGCGACCAAGCTGCCTCAAGGGCCAGGTGAGACATCTGCGGGACCTAATTCTTTGTCCCACAACAGGAGTTGGACATTTTCTTGGAGGATCAAAGGTAGCAAAAAGCTCATCTATTGAGGTTGGAGAAGGCGTACATTGATCTTGCTAAATCACATGGTGAGTTGAGTCACTCCCACAAAAAGTTGAAGAAGAGAGAACAAAAGAGATAAAATTTTCACCCGGGTGTGGAAGGGGTGAAAGGGTTTTGAAAGGTCCTTAAAGCTAATGATCCGCTTTCCTCATCGAGACCGGATGAGAGTAATGATGTTCCGGCACAGTGGTCTGAGGATGATGATGTTGATGACATCGAGGCGACCGAGAGTGATGACAGCGAGTGATGCAGTCCAGGGAGCTCCTCATATTCTCTTTGTGTTTTCATGTTGTACTGTGAGGACACAGTACCATTCTTAGATGGGGGTGCTCCCCCTAGGGTTCTTTTGATGTTTTTGTTTAAGTTAGGATTGCTATAATTGGATTTGGTTTATTTGTATTCTTTTTGAGATTGTTATGGTGGAAGCTTAGAACAGCTCATCCATGGCAGTTACCTGCAGATTTAGAGAAGAAGAAATGAGGAAGAAGGGAAGAGAGAAGAGAATAAGGAGAGAAGAGAGAATAATTTGGTAATAGTTGGTTAGGTTCCCTCGCTCCGGCTGATATCTGTTATAACAGATTCTATTAACCGCTAGGTTAACTAGGACTGTTGATCACGCCAGTTGTGCTAGATTATGAACCGTTTGATGCATGCCTCCATGTGACTCACACGTGCCTCTACTAACTTCAGCTTCCTCCACGTGTATTCTACCACTGACCTCTTTCTAGATATTTCTCTTGCTACTTTCCTATACTTATCAGCTACTTTCCCAATTTCATAGTTCAAATCTCTAATTCCCTTTCTTACCTTCTATTTGTTATAACTTCATTAGTTGGATTGGTTATTTTTCCTTCATTGTAGATGGTGTTTCTCAAATTAATGGAAAATCAGAAAATTTGTGTCCCAATTTTTGTTTCTGTCAATTAGTTTGTTACACATACTCCAAGGTTATCGTACTATTTTTGTCGAGCTAACAAGTAACAACCCTTCAATACTGATAATAAAACAGAAAGTTACCCTTCATGGAGCTAAAGGTAAAGTAAGCAAGCATGATAACAACAACATTAACATATCAAGTATAGTCCAACAAAATGGGGTCTGTAGTGGCTACAGTGTATGAAGACCTTACACCTACCTCAAAGATAGAAAGGCTGTTTTCAAGATAAGCAAGCATGATAAATGACAAAGAAATCCCAATGCAAAGTCAAAACTAATTGATTAACATATGAAGTTCTTAAGGTTAATCATACTTAACCACATCATCTTTTTCAGATCAACATTCATAACCCTCCTCTGATAGCAAAATATACTCATAAGTCATAAACCTCTCTTTATAGCTAAAACAAAAGGTTTAAGTTCATTCAAGCTGATTAAAATTTGAATTATACAAACTCTTCTTAGGTTCTACTTCAAGAAATGAACTTTTCCATGTAATTTCGTCTTGTGGTCCACAGTACATTGGTTTATTGCTTGAGTAGAACAGTGAGAGGATCTGTGTTTCTAAAGTCGCAAAAACCCAAATATGCCTCTTTCTACTAATATCAGCTTGCTTATCAATCTCCCCACCTCTTGAGCCACAATTGAGTTCAATAAACCCAAAACAGAAATTCATCAGAGAAAAATCAGTAGAGTAAATTGACCAAATTATGAAGGATAACAAAATGAACACACCTTCTTCACAGCCAATCTTTGCAATTTGGGAACATCCTCAATTAATCTAGCCTTTATTCTTAGAATATCTGCATTGATCCTCACCGAAGACGCTCTATTTTTTTCTTTCTAAGCTGTATCTGCTTTCTACTACCCCAAATGCCTTCAAATATTCGAATTTAGGAGTAGGCTGTAGATATTTAGGCTTTCTGTGACAAAAAAGAAGTAAATTGAAGAGCAGTGAGAATTGAAGTGACCTGAAGAGCAGCTTCAATGTTGGAATTGATGGCGGTGTAAAGAGCAGCTTCAAAAGAATCATCGCCAGCTTCAAAGACCAGCTCCAAAATATTGTACTTCTTGCAAATGCAAGTTTTGAACAGACGGACGGAGAAAACGTCAATTAAAATGTCATCTTATTTTCAAAATTATCTTTTTTGTCAATATTTTGGTTCAAACCAGCCCCTAATAATTTAGTTCAAAAATGTTGTTTTTGCTATTTTTGAATTTAAAATGTTTTTTTTCTAAAATTTGATAAAAATATTGTAACTCATCATTAATTTTCATATAAAAGATCATAATAATCTATCATTATTTTTCATTTGAATAACGATAAATTTGTTTTCCTAATAAAACAAGAAACTTTTTTATTTCTCAATATTTTCAAATTAAAGAAGGATACATATTTGCTAGTATGATCATTGGTTTTAAAGTTCAACAATAACGCCATAAAATATAAAATCTATTACATTGCTTCAAATAAACAAAATATCATAGATGGAGTTATTGTTGATAATTTTTTTATATTAACTTTAAAATCAATGAATATTTAGGAAATGTTTATCCTATTTCAACTCAAGAATAAAGAGTAAAAAATAATAATATTTTCTATTTTATTAGAATTTTGTTAATTATTATCTAAAGAAAAATTAGTGATGAGGTTACTATGATCTTATATATATGTCTTATATTGATTAGGAAAATAATGTGTTTAAAAGGAAAAAGAAACAATATGTATATTCGGGAAAGAGACATTTTTTACCCAAAAGTAACAATATTTATATTTTTGGATCAAAGAATTAATGACAAGGCTATTTTTAGATCAAAGTATTGACAACAAGTGCATTTTTAAAATGAAACTGTTAATGTGGCTATTTTTGTTCAATTTCGTGTATTTTAAGAATATTTTTTTTATTCTTTTCCATTGCAATACTCCCTCCATCTCATATTAGTTGATCATCTTACTAAAAATAAGTGTCTCATCTTAGAGCTTGTTTGGCACTGCTGCTAAAAGCTGCTTATTTTTAGAAGCGTTTTTTTAAAATAGCTTTTCAGAAAAGTGCTTTTCAAAAAAAGCAATTTGTGTTTGGCAAATTTATTTAAAAATTGTTTTTAATAAGCAATTTGTGTATGGCCAATTTTTTTAAAAAAGTGCTTTTGAGAGTTAAATTACGAAAAAGGATAAGTATCAATTTGCTTTTAATATTAAGATTATTTTATCGAGAGAAACTATTTTAAACATCTAAGATAAAAACTTTAATTACATTTTTAATTTAATTAGTTAAAATTTACATATTCAAATTTTCAATCAATATTGTTGAAAAATATTGAAAAGATGAATCTTTTTTTTATTTGTTACCTATTTTTTTTAATCCAATCTTAGCTATTATCTTCTTCTTCTTTTGTTATAATACTCTAAAGTTTAAAAAAAAATCAAACTAAAATAAAATAATACGTAAATTAAGAAAAGAAAATTTTGTTATTTGTTACTTTTATGGGAGGGTCTAAATCTTTAATTGTTACTTTTTTTTACAAAAATATTGTTATTACTTTTATTTCTAATTCTGTAAAATAATATGTAAAGTAATATATACAATATGATATATAAATAATAATAATAATATAAAACATAAATAAAATAAAAAATTTATTGTATAAAATAAAAAAATAAAATTTTTGAATGAAAATTAATCAAACTTATGAGATATGTTAATCAATTAATAAGGGATATATGGATAAATTAGATAGGTATGGCCCGTGATAGCACGGGCCCAACAGTTACATTTTGAATTGAGTAGTTTTTTTTTGCGTGAACATGACACCAAACTATCATTTCAAAATATCATGAATATTAGTTTTTCAATTCAAAATTAGGATATAACCTCCCTAGGTTTGATCTCGAAATTTTCAACATGTAGCTCAAAGTTCATGATCTTAATAACTATCTTCAGACTTGCATATCTATGCCTAAAAGAATCATATATATAAAAGAAAACCTTAGGCCCGCCTATGTGGCGTTACCACAAATCAGACTTCCCTTGTAATTTATTTATTTCCAAAATTAATTTCCCCTTTCATGAAAAGTTGTGACTTTATGAAAAGTTGCGCCTTTAATGAAGAGTTGCGACTTCTATGAATAATTGCGACTTTTATGAAAAAATTGCGACTTTAATGAAGAGTTGAGACTTATGAAAAGTTACGACTTTAATGAAAGGTTGTGACCTTTCCGAAGGGTTGCAACTTTTCCAAATAGTTGTAACTTTTCCGATAAGGCTCAATAAATATTTGTTCACACTACCATTTGTTGTCTATAAACAGAGGGATTTCTTCTCATTTTAAAACAACGAAAATTGTAAACCTCTTCTTCACAATTACATATTTGTGTACTCTGCTCATGTTGAGTGGCTCACAAACACCATTGCTTATGTTACAGATCCTGGTATGTATTTTTACAATCATTACTTTATGCTTATGTTGTTAAAGATATATGATAAGATGTAATAATTTTCATTTTTTTTTACGTTATTAATGTTTGTTACTACATAATCTTATATGTAAGACAATAAAGTGTTTTAGTTTTAATGACAAATATGTTTTAAGTATTATTTTATAAATTCCGTGATATTAAATTCCCGCGCGAAGCGCGAGTAATTTTACTAGTTTAAGTTATGGTTATAATTTTGAATCATTAATTTACAATTAAGTTAATTATTTTATTTCATTAAGATTAAGAAACTCGTTAATTAATTAATATTGATTCATCTTATTTAGGCTTTAGCCGAATTTGTTAAGTAACTCAATTTGGTTAGCTTCTTAATTTTGTGTGGCTAAATTATTAATTCATTTGGCTATTTCTTAATTGTGAATCTAACCACTTTCTTCTTGAACCTTTGGGCCAGAATCTACCCAATTCTTTGGCCCATTATCAGCCTTCTCCAGCAACCCATTACCCTTATTCCTTCAACCCAGACCCATCATTCTTTTCTTTACTCTCACAAGTCACAACACACACATCTCATGAACTCACCTCATACACGCATATGAGGGCAACAACAAACAAAGAACGAGGCAAGCCGAGCCCCAAATTTCCAAATTCGCAGACCCAACTTACTCTTCTCTCCCTCGAATACGTACATCCTTGTGTGCAAGGCACGAGCCTTGGTACTATTCGAAGGTTCCAATGGAAATTGGAAATTTCAGCTTCTCCCACATCGTTTCTCAGACGAGTTTCAATTTGCAGCAGTCCCACATCGAAAATCTTTTCAAATTTTGTGAGATTTTAGGCCTTATAAATAGGCCTTCTTCTCATTGTTCAAGGGGAGCGTTTTTTGAGACTTGAGAGTAGCCCTAAAAGGTTCGGAAATTCTCAACACAGTAGTTTAAAATTTTGTGGTTGTTCGAGTTGAAAGGGGTGGAATCGTCTCCGTCAAACTCACTCGTCCAGTTCGTTGCCCAGAACCAGGTAACCTTCGTGTCATCTTATTATTTTCGCCTAATTATATCTCTGTTATGTAGAATTTGTTTGGTCATGAGTTGCTTTAGTTTAGGAATTGTGTGCCTTGTCTTAGGATAATCTTCTTGATTTGTGTGTTTCGAGTAGCCTGCTTTAGATTCGCTTTGATTTTAACTCAAACTCTGGAAAATTGTTCTTTTAAGGCATTTCGATTCTAGCTATTATCTGTTTCTTACTTGATTTTATAGACAGATCTTTTAATCACCGAATGTGGTGAGTTTCTGTTCTTCAATATTGTTTAGATGATTGCATTGAATTCATATGCAGGCAATGTGAATATATTATAGTTGTTTTATTTAGTTGAGCTCATATGAAATATGTGTTTCTAGTTGCTTTAATCTATCCTTAAGTAATTTCGCAATCCATGTGTGTGGCTATTGATTTCTTTCTAATCGCTTTCTTTATTAGACATGTATAACTTGAAATGCAATTCATGTATCCTTATATATCAAGGATGTGAACTGAAAAATCTTGTTTAGTTACATCGATTTTAGAGTTTATATCTTTGGTATTGCGAAAGTTCGTATGTGTTGTTAAAATGTCATCTTTGCCTGCCTATTTTGTAAAACCTGTTAGTGTAGTTTTGCCTGTTAAGATTCCGCATTATGTAGTGCCTTTGTTTTTGGATCATATAATGATTTAGAGTTTAGTCTTGTTCGAGTATGTTTTGGCATATTGTAGTCCTACGGTAGTGTACAACTTGATTTGCTAGTTTGATTCCTCTAAACAGTCCCATTTAACCGAAGCAGTAGCCAGCAGTCCCCCGAGGGGCTAAACATTGAGATTTCTTGGTCCAATTTATACCGTAACACCAGCAGTAACTAAGCAAGCAGCAGATCGGCAATTCAGCCCCGAAAGTGACTTAATATGGGTCGAAAATGTCTTGTTTATATTTTCTTATTATTATCATTGATGCTAACTTTCTTTAACCTTTTTTTTTATTAATTTAGATGAATCCTTGGGGAAGTTTTCTATTATGTTACTCATTTTTTCTTTTAAGTAGTTTAAATTTTCAAAACTCTTGCAAGTTAGGCAATTTAAGCTCTTAGACTAACTTGAGAATTATCATATTCTTTCATAGTTAGTAATTAGCTTTGGATCCATGTTTATGAGTTTGAACTAACTATTTAGTTCAAATTTTTGAATAGGATAAAATTGTTAAGTTTCTTAAAATAAATTAGTTGTCTTTTAATTTAACTTAGGACTTTGCATGAATGACTTGAGGATTCTTTATAACCTTTCATAGTCATTAAACAAGGTTCTTTATTCCATATTTATGAGTTTAAATTGATTGTATAAGTTCAAAATTTGACTATGGATAAATTTTTAAGTTAGGATTATTTTTTTAGATTTCACAAGTTTCAAAAGATTTTTTTTTTTTTTATTTGAGTCTCAAAATAGATATTTTAACCCTTTTTAAAAAAAATTTAGCCAAACCTTTTTCAATCCGTCGGTCAATTGCGTGTTAGCGGATTTTCTAAGATGCCTAAACCCTTCCTTAGAGAATTATTTGGACCCTTACCCGACTCTGGTTTATTTGAAATTTTTTTTTTCTTTCAAAAATTCCCTTTTTAAATGGTTTTCTTAATTTTTAGGAAAAATTAAGTGGTGACTTTCAAATTATGAATTTTTCCAAAACTTCACAAAATTGCCAAAGTTGCGAAATTGGTTTCGAAGCCTTAGTTATCGAAATCGGGTCGTAACACGTCTTGTAGAGTCCCACAAAATTTCAATGTCTACAAAAGTCCCCTGCTTCAAGTCTTGTCAGAGGGTAGACTTGATAAAACTCAAAGATGAAGCTTGAAGTACATACTCTTCCACCTTTGAGGTTTTGTGGCTTCAAATATACATATTTGATTTGGGGGAAAAGAGATGAATGACAGATTTGGTCTCACTAGGCGTGCCAATTTGTTTGCAACAAATTCAAAGGTGATAGAAAATAAATTGCAATCTCAAATAAAATATGAAGAAACATGAATATTATTGATAAACCATGGGTACAAATCTGTTCCTCCATTGATTCTTCTCTCTTTTAGTAACGTTTTTCTCGAACTAGGATACTTTGAATTTGATCTCTTTATGAATATTCGATGAAATTGTGAAATATTTGAGATGTCTTTTCAAGGCAATATAGTACTTTTTATATAGGCATGAAATAGGATTTAAGGTTAAGTAGCTCTAAGAATCCTAAGAGGAATCGAACATCTTTTGTAGTGTCCCACAGTTTCAATATCTTCACACATCTTTTGTTTGCATTGGAACACAAATATCTGAAAATTGATGACTATTTTTTGACTTATCTAACGTTTAAAATCTAAAGATAACATATCAAGTATCAATTGACCACACTTTTTGATAAAAGCAAATGATATATTTTATCGAATGTGCTACCAGAACTTGTGTTGCCATCAATAGATCAAAAAGCTCCAAGAAGACCCACCCTCCCCTCCCAAAAAAAGGGAAAAAAAGCAAAGAAGGAACCAAATGCAAATAAGTCAAAGCTCATGCGATAATTCTGACCATGAGGAGAACAACTGAAAAATGTGTGGTAATTTCCCTACGAACACAACTCATTTTTAGTATAATATAGTATTTCACTTTTTTTTTTAAATTGAGTCCCCAAGTCATTACTCTATTGACCTCATAATCAAGATGATCCTAATTACACATTATGATTTTTTTTTAATTTGTTGGTGATTTAGTTATTGTAGAATTATATTCAACCACTATGGGAAGTCAAACGTAATGTGTTACACTAATTTGGAATTCAAAAGTTAGTTGACAAATTTAGTTAAACACTGTTAAGCTACAATAATCAGTGTAGTGGTAGTTAGTTAGATGTTAGTTGTAACTGTTTTTTGTTAGATGGAATAAGTCAGTCAAGTTCTTTATAAATAGACATTGTAATCATCAGTTACATTCATATATGAAATATAGAGAATTCTCTTTCTCTTTCTAATCTCTCTCTTTCTATTCTTCTTCTTCATTACAAACTGTTTTCTCGAGAAATCCTGAAACAATGCTTCGATCCTCGAATTCATTGCGAATTCCTGCAATTGAGTAACATTGGTATCAGAGCTACTCTATCCTTGGATTTTAATGGCGAAAGGAACAAGATCTGCTGATAATTCTCTAACAGAAATGGGAGAATTGAAGGAAATGATGCAGAAATTGACAGAAAAAATAGGAACGTTGGCAGGGGAAGTTACAAACCTGAAGAGATTGGATCAAGTGGTCATGGAATTGAAGGAACAGTTGGTCACTAATCGAGAATCTGCGAGGGAGAAAACTCCTATGAAAGATGGTCCTTCGACTGCAAGACATTCTGATGAGAGACTTAACCACTCTGAAGGGAGAAGTCACAGACCCAGGAGTCCTACCAGTTACAACACCCATCATTCAAACTTCTCAAGATGGTCTCGAATGGAATTCCTCAGGTTTGCAGGGGAAGATCTGAGATCGTAGTTGTTCAAGATTGAACAATTTTTCTCCATGGAGAATGTAGCTGCAGAGGAAAAGGTAACAGTAGCTGCAATGCAATTGGAAGGATAAGCCATCCAATGTCATCTTTCTTTCATGAGATACAAACAATATTTACAACCAGCTACTTGGAATGGGTATGTGATGGCTATGGTGGAGAGATTTGGGGACAGATTTTGATGATCCTATGGAGGAAATAAAGAAGATCAAACAAGTGGGGAGTGTTAAGGAATAGAAATCAGTGTTTGAAAGACATCTGACTAGGGTGAATTTGTCACAAGAGAATGCAATCAATTGCTTTATTGGAGGGTTAAATCATGAGCTGAACATTGCTGTGAAGATCACCAATCCGACTTCTTTATCACAGGTATACATGACTGCAAGAATGCAAGAAGCATACTTAACTACTGTGAGACAGCCAATATCTAATCAGTGTCAGATGGGTGCAAAAATATTCATGGACCAAAGGATTGGTAACAATAAGCCTCTGTTATCTACACCTGGTACAAATACTTCTAGTTTTTCTAAGGCAGTAAATAGAAGATCTTTGAGCATAGAGGAGATGAATGAAAAAAGGGCAAATGGGTTATGTTACTTTTGCAATGAAAAGTACATGCCTGGGCATAAGTGTAAGAATTCCAAGCAGTTGTATCTGTTGGAAGTGGAAGATTAAAAGAATGGCAGGATTCAATGCAGGAACAAGGTGGAGAATTACAAGAGGAACAAAATGAACAACTAGAGTTGGGACCATCTGTGGAACACATGGAGATCTTTATGCATACGTTAAATGGGTCTTTGGGATTTAGAACCTTGAAGGTGACTGGTTATCACTCAGAAATGGCATTACACATATTAATTAATACATGAAGTTCTCATAACTTCATTGATCCTGATCTGGTCAAGCAATTGGGGTGTGAAGTGAAGTCTATTAAACCTGAGATGGTAGCCGCAGCAAATGGTAGCATGTGGGTGGACAAAATGACGTCTGTGACTTGGTTACTACAAGGAGCAGAGTTTTCTGCTGATTTTCTATTATTACCTTTAGGTTCTTATGGAGTTGTGCTGGGGGTCTAATGGCTATTAACGTTGGGTGATATCAAGTTGAATTTCAGAAATTTAACAATGGAGTTTTGGTACAAGGGAAGAAAGCATTTACTCAGAGGGTCTGGCAGTCAAATGTTAACTCCTAGTGCTGGGAAACTGACCAAACACTCTGGAAATCAGTCTCAGCTTTGTATGATTCAAGTAATTCCTCAGGGAAGTGATGAAGACAAGTGGCATCCATTAGAAGTAGCAGCTGATAAAGATCTTGAAGAAGACCCTGCACTACTAGAGGTATTGTCAGAATTTTCTGCATTATTTGAAGAACCTGTTGGTTTACCACCTTCTAGAGGTGTATTTGATCATAGGATTGTGTTACATTCTGGAGCTGAACCTGTGAATAAGAGACCTTATAGATATCCTTCAATGAAAAAGGATATTATTAAAGGTCTTGTACAACAAATGTTGGATCAAGGGATCATTCAACCTAGCTGCAGTCCTTTTGCATCACCAGTGGTATTAGTAGGCAAAAAGGATGGCACCTGGAGACTATGTGTAGACTATAGAGACTTGAATAAGTTTACTATAAAGAACAAGTTTTCAATCCCTATTGTAGAAGATCTATTGGATGAACTAGGAGGATCCAAAATATTTTCTAAAATAGACTTAAGGTCTGGATACCATCAACTAAGAATGGCAAAGGACGATGTGCCTAAGACTACTTTTAGAACACACTCGGGACATTTTGAATACTTAGTCATGCCTTTTGGTTTATCAAATGCCCCAGCTACATTTCAAGGTTTGATGAACACTGTGTTCCAGAATTTTCTAAGGAAGCATGTCTTGGTGTTTTTTGATGACATACTAATATATAGTAGAACTATGGAGGAACACATATTACATCTGAGGTCTGTTTTTTTGAAAATGGTGGAGCATCAACTATTTGCCAAGAAAAGCAAATGTTTCTTTGGTGTCCATAGAATTGAATACCTTGGTCACTTTATCACATCAGAAGGTGTTTCTACCGATCCTCAAAAGATCAAAGCTGTGAGGGATTGGCCAGTCCTAACTACTCTTAAGCAATTAAGAGGTTTTTTAGGATTGGCTGGTTATTACAGAAGATTTATACAGGGATTTGGAGTTATTTGTAAACCTCTTACTGATCTAACTAAAAAAGATAAATTCAAATGGCACCACACAGCTCATGAGGTATTTTTGCAATTAAAGGAAGCTTTGACTCAATCTCCTGTATTAGCTTTACCTGATGCCAACAAAACTTTAATTGTTGAAACTGATGCTAGTGGTTATGGAATTGGTGTTGTTCTTATGCAAGAGGGACAACCTATAGCCTTTATTAGCAAGGCATTATCTCTAAGACATTATGTCCATTTATGATAGAGAGTTATTGGCCATTGTCCAAGCTGTTACTAAGTGGTCTCAGTACTTGTTAGGTCAGCGGTTTATTAGAAGGACTGATTAAAGAGCTTTGAAGTACCTTATGGAACAGAAGTTGCACACAAACTCACATCTATTGTGGTTAACAAAGTTGATGTCATTTGACTATTCTATTGAGTACAAAAAAGGAGTTGAGAACAAAGTCGCTGATGCACTGTCGAGAGTTACTGGGGATGAGTTACATGCTTTGGTGATTTCCCCAACCAACACTGATCTCTTTCAAGCTATTGTGGATAGTTGGCACTCAGACCCAAAGCATACACAGTTGATTGCAGATTTACAAGCTAATCCTAACTTTCATAGGCAGTTTACTTGGTTGCAAGGCCAATTAAGAAGGAAAGGAAAACTAGTGATTGGCAAGGTGCAGAGTTTAAGGAATGACATTATGTCCCTATGGCATGCTGGCCCTCTAGGAGGTCATTCAGGTGTAGAAGCTACCCTCAAGAGATTGTTGACACTATTTTATTGGAAGAACATGAGAACAGAAGTGAAAGGTTTCATTCAAAGGTGTGATGTTTTTGTCAGAAGAACAAATCTGATTTAGCTGCTTACCCTGGGTTGTTACAACTATTACCTATTCTGATGGTCTTCCCAAGTCTCATGGCTGTGAGGTGATTCTGGTGGTAGTCGACAGACTCAACAAATATGGTCATTTCCTTCCACTGAAACGTCCCTATACTGCTCAATCAGTTGCCCAGGTGTTTTTGGATACTATTGTGAAATTACATGGCTTACCTGATGCTATAACCAGTGATAGAGATGCTGTGTTCCTGAGATTTTTTTGGCAGGAGCTATTTACTCTTCAAGGGGTATTGTTGCATACATCTACAACTTATCATCCTCAGTTTGATGGACAAACAGAAGTGCTGAATAGATGCCTTGAAACCTACTTAAGATGCTACTACAGCGATGATGCTTCCAATTGGTTGGCTTGTTTGCCTATGGCTGAGTATTGGTATAATACTTGCTTCCATTCGGCCATACAAACCACACAATATGAAGCCTTATATGGCAGGCCACCTCCTCTGCATCTCCCTTACTTACCCGGTGAATCAGCTTCTGCCGAAGTTAACACTACCTTGGTGAAAAGAGAACTTAAGTTGCAACTCCTTAAGCATCATTTGCATAGAGTTCAACTCCGAATGAAGCAACATGCAAATTCCCATAGAAGTGAAAGGCATTTTGCTGTAGGGGATTGGGTCTACTTTAAGGTGCATCCGTACAAACAAGCAACTATCTCTCATCACTCTTCTCATGAGCTTGCTGCTAAATACTATGGTCCCTTTCAGATCATTAAGAATGTTGGCCCTGTGGCCTACACTCTTTTGTTGCCTAGTTCTGTCAAGATTCACCCAACTGTGCATGTCTCGTTGTTAAAAAGGTGTTATGAAGTGCCTTTCCACGTTTCTTATCCTCCGACTGTTGACCTAGCCAATCCAAATTGCCCTACTCCAGAGTCTGTTTTACAGCGAAGAATGGTCAAGAAGGGCAACAAGGTTGTTGCTCAGTTATTGGTTAAATGGGTTGGTCTGCCCGTTGATGTAGCCACTTCGGAATTTGCTACCATCTTGAAGACAAGGCTTCCATCCTTTGATCCTTGAGGACAAGGATCTTTTGTATGGGGGAGTACTGTTACAGTAATTTGGAATTCAAAAGTTAGTTGACAAAGTCAGTTAAACACTGTTAAGCTACAATAATCAGTGTAGTGGTAGTTAGTTAGATGTTAGTTGTAACTGATTTTTGTTAGATGGAATAAGTCAGTCAAGTTCTTTATAAATAGACATTGTTTTCTCGTCTACTTCGTATTGCTGCGCCTCCTAGCCACAAAGTAGTTTCATCACCGACCTTTGATTCCTCTGCTCTCGCATCTCAAACTATAGAAAAACGAGTATATCAATCTATGGAGAATCGACGAGGAGGAGGTCGTCTTGGAAAACCTCAATCCAAGTGTAGTTATTGTCATAAGTCTGGACACACTCGTGACATATGTCATAATTTGCATGGTCCACCACCCAGTTATGATCCTGCTACTCTAAAGGAATATAATGAGTTCCTTCGTAATCGTGCAAGTAAGCATACATCTTCACAAGAAGCATTTGTTGTTCCGCTTGATCGACCATCCCATAATGCTCATATTGCTCAATCAGAATATGATGAGTTCCTTCAATATCGAGCAAGTAAGCAAATGTCTCCACAAGTAGCTTCGGTTGTTCAACATGATGTTGTTGCGGGTAATTCTTTTGCTTGTGTTTCACAGTCTAATACTCATGGATCATGGGTCATGGACTCGGGTGCTTCTGATCATGTTTCTGGTAACAAATCACTTCTGTCAGATATTGTTTATTCACAATCTCTTCCTGCTATTACTTTGGCCAATGGGATACAAACAAAACCAAAAGGGGTTGGAAAAGCCACACCCTTATCTTCTGTCACTCTAGACTCTGTTCTTTATGTCCCTGGTTCCCCTTTTAATCTAGCATCTGTTAGTCGTTTGACACGTGCCCTACATTGTGGCATAACCTTTTTTGATGATTTTTTTCTCATGCAGGACCACAGTACGGGACAGACGATTGGCACAGGACATGAATCACAAGGCCTTTACTATCTTACCTCTTCAAATTCCTTCACAGCATGCTCTGTTACAGAGCCTCCAGACCTCATTCACAAACGTTTGGGACATCCGAGTCTATCTAAACTGCAACAGATGGTGCCTAGTTTATCTAGTTTGTCCAAATTAGATTGTGAGTCGTGTCAACTTGGGAAACACAGTCGTGCCACATTTTCACGTGGTACTGAGGGTCGTTCAGAGTCTATTTTTTCATTAGTTCATTCTGATGTTTGGGGTCCTAGTAGAGTCAGTTCCACCTTAGGATTTCGTTATTTTGTTAGTTTCATTGATGATTATTCGAGATGTACTTGGGTTTTCTTAATGAAAGATCGTTCTGAGTTATTTTCTATATTCAAAAGTTTCTTTGCTGAAATAAAAAATCAATTTGGTGTTTCTATTCGTACTTTTCGTAGTGATAATGCCTTAGAATATTTATCATCCCAGTTTCAGGAGTTTATGTCTCACCAAGGAATTATTCACCAAACATCTTGTCCATACACTCCTCAACAAAATGGTGTAGCGGAAAGAAAGAATAGGCATCTCATTGAGACTGCTCGCACTCTCCTCATTGAACCCCATGTTCCGTTGCGTTTTTGGGGTGATGCAGTCCTTTCATCTTGCTATTTAATTAATAGAATGCCCTCATCTTCTATTTCGAATCAGGTTCCACATTCCATACTATATCCACAGTCACATCTCTATTCTATCCCTCATCGTGTATTTGGGAGCACATGCTTTGTTCATAACTTAGCCCCAGGAAAAGATAAATTAGCCCCTCGTGCTCTTAAATGTGTCTTTCTTGGTTACTCTCGAGTTCAAAAAGGGTATCGTTGCTATTCACATGATCTCCGCCGATATTTTATGTCTGCCGATGTAACATTCTTTGAATCTCAACCTTACTACACATCTTTTGATCATCTTGATATCTCTGAGGTCTTACCCATACCTCAGGTCTTACCTGTACCGACTTTTGAGAGACCTACGGTATCTTCTCCATCTCCAGTTATAGTGCCACCACTCCTAACTTATCATCGACGTCCTCGTCCAGCAATAGTCTCAAATGATTCATGTCATGCGCCGGACCCTTCTCCTACTGTGGCCTTGCCCCCCGCTAGCCAATCGATTGCACTTCAAAAAGGTATACGATCTACTCGAAATACTAATCCCCATTATACTTTCTTGAGTTATCATCGTTTATCTTCACCCCATTATGCCTTTGTATCATCTTTGTCCTCTATTTCCATCCCTAAGACTACAGGAGAAGCACTTTAATGTCTGCTTTACATTCGAGTGGTACTTGGGAGCTTGTTTCCCTTCCTACAGGTAAGTCTACTGTTGGTTGTCGTTGGGTTTATGCGGTCAAAATTGGTCCAGATGGTCAAGTCGATCGGCTTAAGGCTCGCCTTGTTACTAAAGGGTATACTCAGATATTTGGGCTAGATTATAGTGACACTTTCGCTCTTGTGGCCAAAATAGCATCAGTCCATCTTTTTCTATCTATGGCGGCCGTTCGTCATTGGCCTCTTCATCAGTTGGACATTAAGAATGCTTTTCTGCATGGTGATCTTGATTCTTGAGGAAGAAGTCTATATGGAGCAACCACCTGGTTTTGTTGCTCAGGGGGAGTCTAGAAGCCTTGTATGTCGATTGCGTCGGTCACTATATGGTCTAAAACAGTCTTCTCGAGCTTGGTTTGGAAAGTTCAGCACAGTAATTCAGAAGTTTGGCATGACTCGTAGTGGCGCTGATCACTCTGTGTTTTATCGGCATTCACACCAAATCTGTGTATTTATTTGGTTGTTTACGTTGATGATATCGTTATCACCGGCAATGATCAAGTTGGTATCGCTAATTTGAAGCAGTATCTCTTTCAGCATTTCCAAACTGAAGACCTTGGCAGATTGAAGTATTTTCTTGGTATTGAGGTTGCTCAGTCTAGATCAGGTATTGTTATTTCTCAACGCAAGTATGCTTTAGACATTCTTGAGGAGACAGGAATGATGGGATGTAAACCCATTGACACTCATATGGATCCGAATGTTAAACTCCTTCCAGGACAGGGGGAGCAACTCAGTAATCCTGAAAGGTATAGACGGTTGGTTGGAAAGTTGAATTACCTCACTGTGACTAGACCGGACATCTCTTTTCCTGTGAGTGTTGTAAGTCAGTTTATGACTTCTCCTTGTGATAGTCATTGGGATGCAGTTGTTCGTATTCTGCGATATATAAAGTCAGCTCCTGGTAAAGGACTACTCTTCGAGGATCAAGGCCATGAGCATATCACCGGATATACAGACGCTGATTGGGCAGGATCACCCTTTGATAGACGTTCTACATCCGAATATTGTGTCTTAGTTGGAGGTAATTTGGTGTCATGGAAGAGTAAGAAACAAAGTGTGGTTGCTCGATCCAGTGCAGAAGCAGAATATCGAGCAATGGTTGTAGCAACTTGTGAGCTAGTTTGGATCAAACAGTTGCTTGGAGAACTGAAGTTTGGAGAAACCGGTCATATGGAACTTGTGTGTGATAATCAAGCGGCCCTTCATATCGCATCAAATCTAGTGTTTCATGAGAGGACTAAGCACATTGAGATTGATTGTCACTTTGTAAGAGAAAAGATACTCTCAGGAGATATTGTTACCAAATTTGTGAAGTCAAATGATCAACTTGCAGATATCTTCACCAAGTCTCTTAACGGTCCTCGTATTAATTACATTTGTAACAAGCTAGGTACATATAATTTGTATGCACCAGCTTGAAGGGGAGTGTTAGAATAGAATAGGAAAACACAATCCTACACAAACTAGGAATAGTTTATAGTCCCCTATTTGGTAAGGAATTGTATTATATAGTGTCTATAAATAGGGTTCTCTATGTAATTATTACAACAACAATTCAATAATATTCTTTTCCTATATTTCTCACAGAGGCAAGTGATGATGAACGTGGGGAACAACCCGTAGACGTTATGCCTAGAATTGAGTGGATTGCGGGGTTGACACGGCATGGTAGGTTGTGGTGATTTTAGACAGACGCTTCAACAAGGTCGATTACAAGTTCAAGACTCTAGAGGACTTCACCTTTGACGAAAATGAAAACATCTGCCAAGAGTTGGAGGCGCATAGGCATGCGGAATATGAGATGAAAAAATCATCTCTTCCTTGGATGTCAGCTCATGGATGCATTAAGCACAATTAAAACCATGAAGGCCGAGATGAAAGCACTCAAAGTGGGCATTGAAGTTGGAGGAGCCTCGTCGTTCGACAAATATAGAGAGGCCAAGGTTGAGGCTCCCAAGCCACTTGAAAGTTGAGCATCAAACGCCGGGAGGCTTTTCTCAAGATTTTAGTATCCCTATTTGGAAGTGCGAAGATTTGAACATGGACTTCATTATTGGTTTGCCTCGCACTCGACGACAATATGACTTGATTTGGGATATTGTAGATCAGATGACGAAATCGGCTTATTTTATCCCCGACAAGGTTTCTTTTTCAGCGGAGGACTATGCCAAGTTATAATTGAAGTTAATGGTGAGGTCACATGAAGTGCCCTTATCCATTATCTCCGATCGTGGTTCCCAATTCACTTCTTAGTTTGGGAAATCGGCCTTTCACCCACAAGCCGATGGGCAAGCGGAGCGTACTATCCAAACCTTGGAAGATATGTTGAGAGCATGTGTAATTGACTTCAAGGGTAATTGGGATGATTACTTTCCTTTGATTGAGTTTGCCTACAACAATAGCTATCACTCAAGCATTGGTATGGCTCCATTTGAGTCCCTATATGGTAGGAGGTGTAGATCTCCAATAGGTTGGTTTTAGGTGGGTGAAGCTTCCCTAATAGGTCCCGAGTTGGTACATGAGGCAATGGAGAAAGTTCGACTTATTAGAGAAAGGTTGAAAACAGCTCCAAGTCAACAAAAGTCATATGCCGATGTGACAAGAAGAGATCTTGAGATTGAGGTAAATAATTGGGTCTACTTGAAAATTTCACCCATGAAGGGTGTAATGAGATTTGGGAAGAAAGGGAAGCTTAGTCCCCGTTATGTGGCCCAATATCAGATTTTGAGACGAATTGGCAATGTTGCTTATGAACTTTAATTGCCTAGTGAGTTGGCATTGGTACATCCAGTTTTCCATGTCTCCTTACTGAAGAAGAGTGTTGGAGATCCGACATCTATAGTCCCCTTAGAAGGTTTGAGAGTTAAGGAGAATCTTTCATATGAGGAAATTCCGGTTGAGATTTTAAACCAACAAGTTAGGAAGTTGAGAAATAATGAAATTGCATCGCTGTAAGTTCTTTGGAGGAATCAGTTAGTTGAGGGTGCTACTTGGGAAGACGAGGCCGATATGATATCCTGATATCCTAATCTCTCTCCCCGCGTTCCTACTCTAGCTTCAGGTATTTATTCCCTCATGGTTTACTCCTTTGGTGTCATGTGTCTTAGATATTCCCATGATTTTCTCATTTGTGCATGTTCATGAAAAAGCTTAAATTTTTGGGAATAAAAAATTTAGTTGATCGACTTCTTCATGTTTATGTGCATTTGAGTATGAATTGCATATAGACCTTATGAGATGATGTTTTGAATATGCCTTAGCTTGAAGTTGAATTTTCCTCCTCGGATATGTCCATTTATGTGATTGCATTCATGTTGGGCTGCTAGATCTTCTCCCTACCCTCCTTATGATGTCTTGAGTCCCATTCGAGGACGAATATTCCCAATGGGGAGATATTGTAAGACCTAAAAATAGACTTGTAAGAAAGGGTTCAAGGACTGTGGAAGAGTCCACGGTAAGTGAACCCATCCATGAACCCAAGCCTTGTGAAAAATATTCTAAGGCAACGGTCTAGGGAAGAGTTCAAGGACAGTGGAAGAGTCCACGGTCAGTGAACCCATCCTTGAACCCAAGCCTTGTGAAAAATATTTTGAGGCAAGGGAGGTTTACCATCTTTGGGGATCGTTTGACCTTGTAAATGGCCCGTTTTGGCCGTCAGGGCCAACTGGCTCCATAGCTAAGGTCTTAACGGATGGGTCTAAAGAAGGGTTCAAGGACGGTGGAAAAGTCCACGGTCAGTGAACCCAAGCCTTGTGAAAAAATATTCTAAGGCAAAGGTCTAAGGAAGGGTTCCAGGACGGTGGAAGAGTCCACGGTCAATGAACCCATCCTTGTGAAAAAATATTCTAAGACAAGGGTCTACAGAAGGGTTCAAGGATGGTGGAAGAGTCCATGGACTGTGAACGCATCCTTGAACCCAAGCCTCGGGAAAAATATTCTAAGGCAAGGGAAGTTTACCTGCTTTGGGGATTGTTTGACCTTGTAAATGGGCCGTTTTGGCCGTCAGGTCCAACTGGCTCTATAGCTAAGGTCTTAACGGAAGAGTCTAAAGAAGGGTTCAAGGACGGTGGAAAAGTCCACGGTCAGTGAACCCATCCTTCAACCCAAGCCTTGTGAAAAAATATTCTAAGGCAAAGGTCTAAGGAAGAGTTCAAGGACGGTGGAAGAGTCCACGGTCAATGAACCCATCCTTGTGAAAAAATATTCTAAGACAAGGGTCTACAGAAGGGTTCAAGGATGGTGGAAGAGTCCATGGACTCTGAACGCATCCTTGAACCCAAGCTTTGGGAAAAATATTCTAAGGCAAGGGTCTAAGAAAGAGTTCAAGAACGGTGGAAGAGTCCACGGTCTGTGAAAACATATTCTAAGGCAAGGATCTAAGGAACGGTTAAAGGACGGTGGAAGAGTCCATAGTCACTGAACCCATCCTTGTGAAAAATATTCTAAGGAAGGGTTCAAGGATGGTGGAAGAGTCCACGGTCAATGAACCCATCCTTGAGAAAATATATTCTAAGACAAGGGTCTAAGGAAAGGTTCAAGGATGGTGGAAGAGTCCACGGACAGTGAACCCATCCTTGAACTCAAACCTTGGGAAAAATATTCTAAGGCAAGGGTCTAAGGAAGAGTTCAAGAACGGTGGAAGAGTACACGGTCAGTGAACCCATCCTTTAACGCAAGCCTTGTGAAAATATATTCTAAGGCAAGGATCTAAGCAAGGGTTCAAGGACGGTGGAAGAGACCACGGTCAGTGAACCCATCCTTGTGAAAATATTCTAAGGCAAGGGTCAAATGAAGGGTTCAAGGACGGTGGAAGAGTCCACAGCTAGTGAACCCATTCTTGAACCCAAGTCTTGTGAAAAATATTCTAAGGCAAGGGTCTAAGGAAGGGTTCACGGTCTGTAGAAGGGTCCACGGACGGTAGACCCGTCCGTGGACATTGACTTATAAAAAAATAAAGCTCGTCAGTTATTTTTTTTCAAGGTTATATGGGTCTTTTCCTATATATCTAATACCTAAACTAGGTCATTTTAATCCTAATCCTAGATCCTATATAAATCTTTTAAGCCAAAAATTTAACCATTCTAAATCACTTTTTAAATTTCCCCAAATCTCTTCAAGTTCTTCCCCAAAAATTTCTCCCTCTAAAAGCTTGAAGAAAAAGACTAGGATTTCAAGATCAAGCTTCCAAATGCACCATTAATTGTGGGCATTGAACTTAAAGGTATGATAGTCTTCATCGATGGAGCCCTTTCCTCCATAGAGTTCCTAAATTCTCCAATTTATAAAGTTAGAAATCCCCAATTTAGTTAGGGTTTTTCCTCTATGTTATGGGTTCTTTTAAATGTTGATTTATTTGACTAATTTATGAAATTTTATGCATGAGTTGATATAATGTCATGATTTTAAGGTGAATCCCCATGAACTCATGTTTAACCCATGTTTTATAAATATTGATTATTGAAAGTGGGTCTTGAACTTTGAAAGGTGAAATATGCATGTTCTTATGGAATTGATGAGATATGATGTAGATTGCTTTGATAGTAATAGCATATATGTTGTTCTTGTGGCCAATTGTTGTGAAAGGATTGCTCACATAACTACCTCATGCATGAATGTGGAAGGTTTTCTCACATAAAGGATTCTAAGGCTGAAAGGTCTTCTCACCTAAAATGAATCAAAGATAAGGAGCTATTCTAATGAAACCTAGCTTGGATTAGTTACTTAATTGTACCTTTCCATGGATGACATATAACTTAACTTGGATTGGCAAGGTGACGTGCCCTTCCATGGATAATAAGAACTAGTTAAGAGAATGACTATTTCGTGGAATTTACGCTTAGCACCGAGAGGATATTGAGTAGGCATTGGTACATCCAATTTTCCATGTCTCCTTGGTGAAGAGTGTTGGAGATCCGACATCTATAGTTCCCTTAGAAGGTTTGGGAGTTAAGGAGAATTTTTCATATGAGGAAATTTCGATTGAGATTTTAGACCGGCAAGTTAAGAAGTTGAGAAATAAGAAATTTGCATCGGTGAAAGTTCTTTGGAGGAATCAGTTAATTGAGGGTGCTACTTGGGAGGCCGAGGCCGTTAAGATATTTGATATCCTCATCTCTTTCCCCACGTTCCTACTCTAGCTTCAGGTTTTTATTCCCTCTGGTTTACTCCTTTGGTGTCATGTGTCTTAGATATTCCCATGATTTTCTCATTTGTGCATGTTCATGAAAAAACTTAAATTTTAGGGAAAAAAAGTTAGTTGATTGACTTCTTCATGCTTATGTGCATTTGAGAATGAATTGCATATAGGCCTTATGAGATGATGTTTTGAATATGCTTTAGCTTGGAGTTGATTTTTCCTCCTCGGATATGTGCATTTATGTGATTGCATTCATGTTGGGCTGTTACATCTTCTCCCTACCCTCCTTATGATGTCTTGAGTCTCATTCGAGGATGAATATTTCCAAGGGGGAGATATTGTAACACCTCAAAAAAATAGACTTGTAAGGAAGGGTTTAAGAACGGTGGAAAGGTCTAAGGAAGGGTTCAAGCACGGTGGAAGAGTCCACGGTCAGTGAAACCATCCTTGAACCCAAGCCTTGTGAAAAATATTCTAAGGCAATGGTCTAACGATCAACGACGGTGAAGAGTCCATGGTCAGTGAACCCATCCTTGAACCCAATCCTTGTGAAAAATATTTTAAGGCAAAGGTCTAAGGAAGGGTTGAGGGACGATGGAAGAGTCCAGTGTCAGTGAACCCATCGTTGAACTCAAGCCTTGTTAAAAAATATTCTAAGGAAGGGTTCAAGGACGGTGGAAGAGTTCACGGTCAGTGAACCCATCCTTGTGAAAAATACTCTAAGGCAAGGGTCTAAGAAAGGGTTCAAGGACGGTGGAAGAGTCCACGGTCAGTGAACCCATCCTAAATATATTAAGGCAAGGGTCTAAGGAAGAGTTCAAAGACGGTGGAAGAGTCCACGGTCACTGAACCCATCCTTGAACCCAAGCCTTGTGAAAAAATATTCTAAGGCAAGGTTCTAAGGAAGAGTTTAAGGACGGTGGAAGAGTCTACGGTCAGTGAACCCATCCTTGAACACATCCTTGTGAATAATATTCGAAGGCAGGGGTCTAAGGAAGGGTTCAAGGACGGTGGTAGAGTCCATGGTCAGTGAACCCATCCTTGAACCCATGCCTTGTGAAAATTATTCTAAGGCAAGGGTCTAAGGAAGGGTTCACGGCCGGTAGAAGGGTCCACAGATGGTAGACCCGTCTGTGGAGATTGGCTTAGAAAAAAAATAAAGCTCGTCAGTTTTTTTTTCAAGGTTATATGGGTGTTTTCCTATGCATCTAATACCTAAACTAGGTCAGTTTAATCCTAATCCTAGATCCTATATAAGTCTTTTAACCAAAAATTTAACCATTCTAAATCACTTTTTAAATTTCCCCAAATCCCTTCAAGTTCTTCCCCTAAAAATTTCTCTCTCTAAAAGTTTGAAGAAGAAGACTAGGATTTCAAGATCATGTTTCCAAATTCTGCATTAATTGTGGGCTTCGATCTCTAAGGTATGATAGTCTTCATCGATGGAGCCCTTTCCTCCACGGAGTTCCTAAATTCTCCAATTTATAAAGTTAGAAATCTCCAATTGAGTTGGGGTGTTTCCTCTATGTCATGGGTTCTTTTAAATGTTGATTTATTTGATTGATTTATGAAATTTTATGCATGAATTGATATAATCTCATGATTTTAAGGTGAATCTCCATGAACTCATGCTTAACCCATGTTTTATAAATATTGATGATTGAAAGTGGGTCTTGAACTATGAAAGGTCATTTATGAAATTATGCATGTTCTAATGTAATTGATGAGATATGATGTAAAATGCTTTGAGAGTAAAAGCATATATGTTGTTCTTGTGGCTAATTGTTGTGAAAGGATTGCTCACATAACTACCTTATGCATGAATGTGAAAGGTTTTCTCACATAAAGGATTCTAAGGTTGAAAGGTATTCGCACCTAAAATGATTCAAAGATCCGCTATTCTAATGAAACTTAGCTTGGATTGGTTACTTAATTGTACCTTTCCATGGATGACATATAACTTAGCTTGGATTGGCAAGGTGACGTGCCCTTCCATGGATAATAAGAACAAGTTAAGAAAATAACTATTCCGTGGGATTTATGCTAAGCACCGAGAGGATATTGAGATGGGAGTTCTCCCATTAGTAGAGGCAGGGTTTCTAGAAGCAATCTCTATATCTCATACCTATGTGCCCCCATAGTATGATTCTCTTAGATAGACATTAACTAGTCGATCCACATAAGCTAGAAGTTCATGGTCTTACCTTGGCAATTAGGACACCCCTTTTTGGTGTGGGGTAGACACCGGATTTCGTGTTGATAGCTTTCACATGGTCTTATATGTCGGTTAAAGGTAAATCTCCCACAATAATAATGAACTAAGGTTACTTCAAGAACTATCTCACATATGTTCAAAGAACTTTAAAGATGTTAGCTTGCATTGACCATGTTTTATGACTCATGTTTTCTAACCATTTTTATATCATGTTTTAGCTTGGTCATTGCATGTCATGAAATGTCCCCATTTTAAGCATGTAATCAAATGTTATATGCATGGCTATCATACTTGGTACATATTTTGTACTAACGCATACTCTTGCCTACGTTTCCCCAAATGTAGGGTCCGATAGTCAGGGTTCCCAGTTTCGTGGCTAGGGGTTGATTTGAGAGATTTTGAGCTTTGGTTCGTCCTCATGCTTCGAGGATGGATTTTCATTGTTTTTAGTTTTTCCTTCTTACTTTCAGTTTTGGACATGATGTACGGGCTAGGCCCAAATTTCATTTTCATAGATGGCTAAAGAGACAAGTGCTTAGACTTCCGCTTTACTTTTATAAAACTTTTGGACTTGAAATGTATTTTCTTTATCTCTTTTCATTCTATTTCTTATGTTATGAATGCTCAGTGGCTTTGTATGGGGCCTCTCGGGGTCCTATATGCCATGTTATGCCTAGGGGTACCTTTGGTCGTGACACAATAAATCAGGAAGAAATACAATAGATAGTATCCAAAAACATACCTGATGCCTTGTCAATAGAATTCAGAAGAAAGAGACTTTATCAAGGTGAATACACAAGCACAGAAATGAATATACAACTAGAGTCAACCAAATACCTTCAAATAGGAAAGTGGTTATGCCCCACGATAAGAATTTACTTCTTCAATACTCTGCAATTGTATAACATTCAACAGTAAGCAATCAGATTGATTCTTAGAGAGTTAGAGTTCACTGTATCAAATACCAAATAAAATTTGTGACATGCAACCCTCAAAATTAAAATGTCTTGGTTGCTTGACCAATGCCTCACATTTGTGGCATAATTCTATTCGTGGATATAATAATTGAATATCCTTAAACGTAACCAGAATGGGATAAACCATTGGGTTTTAACAGATTGTTAGAATGAGAACTTACTTATACAAATAGGCTGCGATTCTAAGAATTACGCACAACAAAATGATGTCAATACAGAAGTTTCGACTTGATCTCAGCTGAAAAAGGAAAAGACTCGTTAAATCTGGTACATCAAACGATAGAAGTACTATCCTGCAGAATGACTAAGCTTACAAAGAATGAAATATTGTAGTGAAAGCTCAGTTTACCTAGTTAACTGTGTCCTTAATCCTAACATCCAGGTATTCTTAAGGTCAGATGTAGCGTTGTCAATCTGTCCACAAATTAAAGCAAAGTAGCACAAGTTTTGAACTCTTTCCATTAAATTGACTAACTAATTACAATAAGATTTTCTCACCTTAGACTCAGTCTCATCCATCAGAGGGACTTGCCTATCCAACTCCTGCATAGATTGGATCATCATTAATATCCTTAATATAGAAGGAGCAAAACAGACAACATGCAAAAAAAATAAAATAATAAGACCTCATTCATCTCACTGGCCATGTTTTTCAAAGTATCCCGACATTCAGATATGACCTCCAAACCTTGGTCCTATGAGAGATCGATACAAAACCATACATCGGTATTTAGGAACCAACCAGCTAGCAATAACACGTAACAAAAGGCAAAAAACTTCCGATGAATCATGAACAAGTCCATGATTATTAAATATTCTAAAAGAAATGCATGCATGTTTCATTTTGCGCATTTCATGTTCTTGTCAGAATTGACTTGATTCTTCAGTTTGTCGAAAGTAGTCATCTTTAAAATGTCCATTTGTATCCTTTCCAAATATAGAAAGAAATGATAAACATATCGTCATGATAAAGGAATTGTATAACATTGAAGTGGATAAATGATTAGCCTGGAGTGGAAAAGATTTTGGAACAGATGCAACTTTATAACAACCTGAATCAAATTTAATTTCTGCACAAGAACCTGAACCTCCCCATCCACCAGATTGTTTGGGTGCAGCTGCTGCACCATCTGAAATTGCATTTATCCTATCAGGAGGTGCATGTACTAAATCATTACGTACAACAGATTCTTCGCTTGAAAGCCCCTTGACCTGCAAGAGGAAGTATTGTTAGTTGACAAAACAAACCCAGTGAAATTAGGTTATTTCTTGTAAAGCATGCGCAAACACTGGAGAAAAACAGTCTTAAAGAAATCCTAATAATATAATAACGGAGAAAGGAGTGTATGAGAGGAAGTGACAAGAATTATACTTCTATAGCTATTTTGTCATACTAAATAGAGAAGGCTTGCTGCCATCACCATAGAGTGGACGATGACTTGAGGTCAAATATTATCATCCCTAATGAGCTCAATGACCTGCTCATATTGATTTCAACAACATACATTCATGAAAAATTAAGAACTACAAATTATCATGCCTCTCGTAGCATTAACTACAGTGATCCTTTTACAATCCGGCTGCTTGATATTGTTAGAATCTCGTAGATATCCTAGAACGTTCTAGTACCTTGTAAATATAATAGCTTGATTTACTCCTGCAATTATGTATATTGATTATCTTTCCTTTCTTAGATATGAACACTTAGCTATTTGAACCCAATGGCTTGAGGGAATAATCAAGCTAAATTTTCTCTCAAATAGTGTTCAGGGGAGCATGAAGCTGAAAAAGCAACTAGGTCCTGCTTCGCTTAACACATGAAGCGAAGCGCTCACTTCACTTCACCCAAGTGAGGCGAAATTTGTAAAGAAAAGACCAAAATAAATCTTCCACAATGACGATATATATAAGCAAATGTTCAATTTAAATACTAATAAGTAGATAGCAGAAAATCCTCCATAGTACAAGCAAAATCAATACTAAAACATAAACTTAAGCAATTCTTCTTTCACATGAGCTGGGCAACTTTGATAAGCGGTAAGTATGGATTATCACCAATGAGATGATGTGTGTGATGATAAATTCCCCCTTTTGTGATTTTGTTACAAAAAAGACATTGAACATTGGTCTTGTCATTATCGCTAGCTTTTTGTCCATAGATCCAACTTCCAAGTCTGTCTGTTTTGATCTTGTGCCCATTTACAATCTTTAAGAGCAAAGAATTCAAATTTAGCTACTTTACTTTTTAAAAATCCACTGAGAATAGACTATTTGGATAGAATTAAAGTTCAACTACTTTAATAGGAAACAAAATTACTGAAACTGGACTATTTGAATTTTTTTAGAATTCAGCTACTTAAATCTAAATTGAAACAAAGATGAAGAAAAATAACCCTAGCGTCTATACCTAAGTCATACTGTCATGACCCGGATTTATTGGGTCAAACGGCAAGCACATGCAATGAGTTAGTCCACACCTTTCATGATTACATCAGAACAGGGAACTTAGCAGTGCTAAACCAGCTCCAACACCACTAGACACAAATGCCAAGTTAACCACCAAGCAATATGATGATTACATCAGAACAGGGAACTCAGAGAAGTCTAACCCAAATGATCCATTAGTGACCAAGGAGCATATCAAAGACTGATAGGGAAACTGTTGTATTTAACTGTGACAAGACCTGATATAGCATTTGGGGTGAATATTCTAAGACAGTTTCTTCAACAACCTACGAAATCTCAAATGGATGTTGCACTCAGATTTGTGAGATATGTAAAGAATCAAGCTGGTCTAGGCATTCTAATGTCTAGCAAGAAGAGCACTACACTAACAACTTACTGTGATTCAGACTGGGCTTCATCACCACACACTAGAAAGTCAGTAACAGACTACATAGTTAAGTTTGGAGAATCTTTGGTGGAAATCCAAGAAGCAAACTACAATCACAAGACGTTTTGCATAAGCAGAATACAAGAGCATGGCTGCCACAGTGTCAGAATTAATATGGCTTATATGATTACTAAAGGAGCTGGGAGTGAACATGAAACTTCCTGTGGATATATACACAGATAGCAAAGCTGCAATACAAATCGTAGCTAATTCAGTCTACTATGAAAAAACCAAACACATTAAGATAGATTGCCATTTTATAATAGAAAACATAGACAAAAGACTGGTGGCAACAAGATACAATTCAACAAAAGACGAACCTGCTGTTTTGCTCACCAAAGGACTCAATACAGTACAACACTTGTATCTCAACTCCAAGCTAAGAACTTGTAACATTTTCTCACTTTCTAGCTTGAGGGGGAGTGTTGAAGGAAGTAATATAAACTAGAGGGATAAATCTGTACAATCACTAGTTGGTCAGTGCGTTCAAATAGTAGTTAAGTAATTAGTTATAACTTCCATTCAAGAAGTTAGCTATGATTCATATCAGCTATTTCATTGTAAGCTATATATATCACTGTTTATCGTATTATGAAGCACACTTGATGAATGAACAATAAGGTTCTTCTCTAAGCTCTCCTCTTCCTTCTTCGGCTTTCTTTTCTTTCTCTAACAGTTCAAGCGGGAAAATAGAATTTTGGAAATTATCTCATCTCTCTCCTCTACAAACTCTCTCCATCTTCTAACTTCTTTCCCTAGTTCTCGGTCTCCTCTCTGATTCACCTCTTCTTTAGATTTTCAATTGATCCTAACTATTTTAATGAACTTATGTAATGAATAAACTGAAATAACAAGAATTGAAATCGCACAACCGGCAAATTGAAAGAAATTGGGATTTTTATTGATAACTGGAATGATTACAAGATGCTACTTCTAGAGTTCTCGTAATCGAAACGCACTATCTCTACTGGTGGAAGCTTAGAACACCTTATCCGTGGCAGTTACCTAGAGGTTTAGAGAAGAAGTAACGAGGAAGAAGAAGGGAAGAGAGAAGAGAATAAGGAGAGAAGAGAGAATAATTTGGTGCCAGTAATTCATTAGGTTCCCTCGCTCCAGCTGATATCTCTTATAACAGATTCCATTAACCGCTAGCCTAACTAGGACCGTTGATCACGCCAGTTGTGCTCGATTATGAACCAATTGATGTATGCCTCCATGTGACTCGCGCGTGCCTCTACTAACTTATGTTTCTTCCATGTGTATTCTACCACTGACCTCATATTTCTCTTGCTACTTCCCTTTTCTTATAATCTACTTCCCCAATTTCACTGTTCAAATCCCTAATTCCCTTTCTTACCTTATATTTGTTGCACTACCCCTCCGTCAAAATTGACCTTGTCCTCCAGGTCG
Source organism: Solanum verrucosum (assembly GCF_900185275.1). Taxonomy (NCBI): domain Eukaryota; kingdom Viridiplantae; phylum Streptophyta; class Magnoliopsida; order Solanales; family Solanaceae; genus Solanum; species Solanum verrucosum. The sequence goes on from NW_026020176.1 coordinate 1,120,408, forward strand.
TTATTGAGCCATGATGTTTGGAAATTGACTTTTTAGGTAGCCCCAATCCTCCCATGTAGCTTCATCCAGGCTCAAGTTAGACCATTGCACCAAGAGTTTAACAGTCACCGTATTATTTACAATTTTACACGCACCATACGTAGTTGAAGCATGTCTACCAGTTAAACCAAGACGCGACCATCATTATTTCAAGTAGGAGGTTGCTGGTGAGCTATGATAATTGAGCCAATCCGCTTCTTGAGCTGAAGAACATGGAATATCGGGTGGATCTGTGACCCTTGTGGAAGCTCGAGCTGGTAAGATACTGACCCGATACGTTTGATAACTCTGTAAGGTCCATAATATTTAGAACTAAGCTTTAAATTCTTGCGAACCGCAATTGATGTCTGCCGGTAGGGCTGTAGCTTCAAACAGACTAGAGCCCCTCCTTCAATTCTCTATTTTATGATGCCAGTTGGCAAAGAACTTCATAAGAGCCTGTGCCTGATGGAGGTCCTTCCTAAGGTTCTGGAGCATGGTTTGCCTCTGAGCCAAGCTATGACCCCGTGGAGTGTGAGAAGAATGGGGTAGGGAACCCAATGGTATCTAGGGAGGGATAAGCCCATAATGCTTCGAAAGGAGCAGATTTTAGGGAGCTATGGTGATTGGTGTTATACCACCACTCGACCAAAGGTAAAACCATTTGAACGACTATTTGGGATTTGAAAATTCATGGCTCTCAAGTAGGTTTCTAGGCATCTATTCAATCTCTCGGTCTGGCCGGCCATCCGGTTGAGGGTGATAAGATGAAGACAATTGTAGCTTAGTGCCCAGGGATTTGAACAAATGCAGCCATAACTGACTTGTGAAAATAGAGAGAGACTTCTGAAAATAGAGTCTCTATCTGAGACTATGATCTTTGGCAACCCATGCAGTTTGTGGACTTCATTTAGGAAGACTTCAGCAACATCTTGGGTCTTATATCGATGCTTCAAGCTAGAAAACTGCTCATACTTAGTTAACCTATCCACCACCACAAAAGTAGTGTTTTTGTGCCTTGAAGAAGGCAATCCTTCAATGAAATCCATGGCAATGTCCTGCCGAGGAGTTCTAGGGATTGGTAGGGGCTGTAACAACCTATGATAATGTACATTTTCATTCTTAACCCCCTGGAATAAATCACATTCAGATACCCATCTCACTATATCTGATCACATACTAGGCCAATAATTAGGAGGGTAACATAGGTCGGTTTGGTTTGTTTTTTCATTAAAAAAAACCTAAATCAATTATGTCGTTTTATTAAATCTAAAAATCAAATCAAACCACATAACGTCGGGTTTTTCGGTTTCGGCTTTAGTTGGTTCTTTGGGGTTTTTTTTATTTTTTACAACTATACGGTGTTTGAAAAAGAGATCAAATATATTTTCACTTACCTGATAAGCTAAAATGTTAAAAATGTTAAATGAATAGAAATCTTTATAAAAGTGCATTCAATAACATCACAATTATTTATCACAAATTTGTATAAGCAATGTTTAGTAGCATGCAACAAAAAATTTAGGATCATATAGCACAACCTTAGCAAGATACCCTACACTTTCAAATATTTCATAATAGAGGGATAACTTTTTCACAGTTTATAAAGATTTCAATTTTATATGAATAAAAAAACACTTTTATCTACCTCCAGTACCACTTATTGTGGCATGAATCACCTTTTTAATAATAAAAACATATTTCTCAAACTATAATCAAAAGACATCACATAGAACAACTCTATGTATTGACAGTAAAGGCTTAGAGAACAATAATATTACTAAAATATTCCATCTTTGATAACGTCAAAATCTAGAATAATAACCTTATTTTGAGTACTATAACATGAACTAGAAATCAGGAGCATCTATATAATAAAATAATTTAAAAAGTTATTACAGTCAGCAACTATGTATACAAATATTAAGTACAAAACAAATCATGATTATGATACTCATTGCCACAATAACGTTTGTTAACATAAAATTAAATTCAAATAAGCCATTCATTAAATTTTTTCACACAATAATCAACTTTTCCTTATAAAATCCCAAGTACCAATCTAGCACAATTATTAAAATCATATACCACCTCAAATAATGTCAATATATAGATGTGAATATTTAAGAAGAATTTTTCATTCTAAGAACTTCAAGTAGTTCTAGAATCACCAACATATATAATATTTTCATCTTCTCCAATTTGGGTGTAGGACACAATAATTTTAGTTAGCACAATATGCTTCAAAAACACCAAAGTCTAACACCAAATCTCTCACTTTGACATATTAGTCATAAGATTCGCTAGAGAAATGACCATGACAATTTATATCATCCGCTTAGTCAAATGTATTTTTACTTAGCGGGATTCTCATTTCTCCGAATCTTCTTCTATGTTAAGGGGCATGTTAGCTTAATTTTCCACACATAAAATCACCAAAATATAGACATATAATATTATTACATACCTATTTTATTGAGCCTTCGAAAAATCTCAATAAAAACAACTTACCTTTGACACCAAAGGCAGGTTACAGAGCTGCATCTCACTTGAATTACTTCATTGTAATTTTTTAGTGTGCCAGTTGGTAGAATGTCAACATTAACAATATCCATAAGAATTTCTACCAGATTGAGTGGTTCATTACATAGCGGCACTTTAATTTCCCTCCTCTCCCTTAAATCCAAGACTTAAAAAGTTAACCTAATTGTTAAACTCATTATCACATTTTCACCGTCGACTATTTTGTTAAATGCCTCTCCGTCAAAATGGTCTTCTTTATAATTAGTATTCTCCATAAGAATAAAGTGAAAAGAGATATCCTTAAGATTATTGGAAACCTTACGGAAAATACCTTCTTCTCCAATGCTTGTATTGAATTCACCAAAGATTATACTTCACCATGAACTTTTGTAAGGAATTCTTCAAAGCTTGAGGCGTGTCAAAGACATTGTCCTTAAGGATATTTCACCCGGAAAGGTGTATCCCCAGGATTCAACAAGCTCTTCTAGTATAAAACTAGGAGCCAGAAACTAACAAAGATTCAATAATATAAACCCAACAAAAGAATATAAAAAGAAGAACTGCTCTCTTTCTTCTCTGTACTCACCATTAGTATATAAGTATATTTATATAGGAAACAATAACTATCTATAATCCTCTATCAACTATTGCCAACGATTGAAAGAACAAAGCCTTAAAGACATTAAAGACATAATGAGTTGAAAGCAATTCATTTCAAGAAATTGATGTTGGTAACGGCTATATTTTGACTAAAGAGAATATTGATTTATAAGATAATTAGAAAGATATTAAAACTCATTCAATATAATTAATATAGATAATAATATGAATATTTCTTTTTGAGATACTAGAATTATTTTTCCAACACTTCTCAAACATGATCCTAGATTTGGAGTTGATTGACTCCCTACTTCTAGGAGGACAGCAGACTTGGTTAAGAGTGGAGGAGCTTTCCCAAGCCTAAAAAATTGACAGATTTTTAATCTCTCCTGAATGGAGTGAAAAGTTCAAAGCCATTAAGCCACATACCATGTCCATGGTGTTCTCAGATCATAGACCAATTATTCTGGAAAGTGGGGATCGGGTAGCATCACCCTCATATTTTAAATTCGAGAACATGTAGTTACAATCTGATAGTTTCATAGATATGCTGAAATATTGGTGGAACTCTTATACAGTTATGGGCACACCGGATTTTATGTTCACACGAAAGCTAAGGAACCTGAAGGACATTACTAGATGGAATTGAGAGGATTTTGGCAAAATTGGAACTCAAAGGAGCAAGGGTTTAGTAGAGCTAGAGAAACCTAGAGCAGATTGCAGAACATAGAACTCACACCATGATCAGAAACTGAAGCCACTGAGACTAAATTTAGAATTGAAGCAGATAGCAATTGCAGAAGAAGTATGCTGGAGAGTAAATCAAGATGCCTATGGTTGAATGAGGGTGATAAGAACACAAAATTCTTTCAAAGAATGGCTAACTCACACAAAATAGGCAACACCATCGATAAATTGAAAATAGGGGAGAGCATAACTGATGACAAGGGGTTGATCAAGGAAGGTATTCTGGATTACTACCAGAAATTGTACAAAGAGACAGAATTGTGGAGACCCTCAACTGCACTTTGCTGCTCCTAAGTCCTGTGCCTGGGGGTGTTCACAGGACGGTTTGTGTCGGTTATTTGTCAAAACCAATGGGGTCTACGGACCGTAGAAAGGTCGATTATGTCACGCCCCGAGCTACCCCCAAGACGCGGACACGGGACCTAGGACCACAAGTGATCCCAAGCTAACCCTGCTGGCATGATCATGAGCATACTAAAGAAAATAAACTGATGCGGAAGCTAATTCATAAATAAATCTGAAAAGATGGGGAATACCCATATACTATAACTGAATATATCAAATCTGAGAGTTTAATACAAAAGAAATATCAAACTTAAAACACTAAGCTGAATCTAACTATGTCTGAAATAAGCCTCTAAACTGACTAGAAATGTTGGGACATGCCCCAACTAGGTCTAGCAAAACTGAAACTAAAGACTAAGAATACTGAAAAGAAACTCATGACTATTGTCCCCGGAGAATGAGGACTCACCACTGATTCTGCTGAACTGGAGATCGGGAACCGATCTAAGCGTGATCTGGATGCTGAGGACCTGAACCTACATCACGAGAAGATGTAGCGCACGTATGCGTCAGTACTTGAAAGGTACTGAGCATGCAGGATGGAGTAAAGCTGAAATAACATATAACTGAACAAAGCATACTGAGCAATGATATAATCTAGACATGATATAGATACTGAAATACTGAATAGCTTAAAATACTGACATGTAGATACTCATACTTGAAAACTCCTTTTTAGAAAACAATACTCTGATCATTGATGACTTGGGAAGTCATACTGCATAAACATTGATGGTATATCTAGATACCATACTATTCATACATTGATGACCTACTCAATTGTCATACTAATCATGTTTTAGAAGCTCTTTCTCAAACTCATCTTAACTTTCTCAAAAACTCAGTTTAAAACTCAAGTGTTGTCTTAAAGAAAAGCTTCTCAAGATTTATAACTCAAAATAGGGTGTATACTGAAATATACTGATAATGTGGCATAAAACTGGAGCATGTATATCTGAATAATTGAAATATCTGACCTAGCATGTGTAATTAAAGAACTAATGAAATACATAGCTAGGGTTCTGAAATTTATGCGATAAACTGAGCATTAACATGATAATCTGATTTGGAACATTTAAATAACTAATTCATGATGATCTGTTGAGATTCTAGAAACCCTAGGTCTGTTCATAATCATGGAATCAAGAATCTGACTGAATTCTAGGGACCTAATGGGCGAAAGGAACCCACTAGTGAAATCCCACATACCTGGTGACGAATTCCACGGAGAAATCTTTCGATTTCGGGGTTGGAACTGAAGAAACCTCGCTGCGTTCTTGAACTAGGGTTCTTGACCTTTTTCTCCTCTCTTGCTTCTAATTTTCTAAGTTTTGATTAATGATTTTGACTAAGGTAAGTTCTAATTATGTTTCTAGGTTTAAACTGATTAAAACCTCATGATTTAGGGTCTAAACGACGTATCTTAGGGGTTAAACGAAATAGAAAAAGACCAAAAGACCCCTGAATTAACTGCTGTCGGAGTGATCAACGGAATGGACTGACGGTCCGTCAATCAATCGACGGTCCGTCGATTGGGTCCGTAGATCGAGTCTGCCCGACAGGGCTTCACTAAAATGGGCATAACTTTTTACTCGAAGGTCGGAATTTAGCAAACTCGGTGGAGTTGGAAAGATAATTCAATTATCTATCTAACCATAGGTCATGGGACACATAATTCATTTTGTGCTAAAAGTTATGACCATCTGAAGTTGACCCATCAGAATTTTCAGCTAACTGGTTGCTAACCTTCGATCTACGGTCAGACCTACGGACCGTGGATCGCATGACGGTCCGTGCTGGTCAACCGTAGTTCGGTACTGAAGCTGGGCTTTTAGGGCATTGATCCACGGACACGAACTACGGTCCGTGACCTGACTTACGGACCGTAAGTCCGGCCGTGGGTCAACACTTAACCAAATTTTCTGACTGAGTTCTGGGGAAGTTTTCTGTCACGAACCACGGACCTGCAGGACGGACCGTGAGTCCATCTACGGTCCGTGGATGATGTCCGTGAGTGCCACCTGTAACACCAGAAATCTGAAATCTCTATTTTCGGATACGGGGTGTTACAGATTACTTGTAGAAATGTCTCATGGGAAGTAGGATGAATTTTGGGTTTTTGAAGTTGGGTCTACGGTTGACCAGTACGCGACGTAGAAAATTCTACAGATTGTAGGTACAAACCATAGATCAATCCGACAGTTATTTCTTAAGGGTATTTGGGTCTTTTCCTATGCATTTAATACCTATACTATGCCTTTATTACCCTAAATCTAAGTCCTATAACAACCTTTCTATTCCTAATTCTACCAACACTCTCTCATTCTCTCAAATTCCCAAATCACATCCAAGTTCATCCTCTCCAATCCTCTCTCAAGTTCAAAGAAGAAATCTAGAGTTCAAACTTCAAGTCTCCTTTTTCCTCTATTGCTTTTGGGCTTTGATCATCAAGGTATGTGGTAATTCACTAATGTATTTAATTCATCCATTCGGTCCCAAAAGATTTCCAAGTTTGTAAGTCAATTTCATCAAGTTTGATTAGGATTTCATTCAATTCTCCATGGGTCCTATTTGGTTATTATTCAATTGTTTGATTTTAAAATTATTATGAATGATTTGATTCAATTACACGTTTTCCAATTGATTTCATATAGATCCATGCATTATTCATGATTTTTTTACTATGAATTTATAAAGATATGAGTCTTTGAAGAAAACTATGAACTTGGTGAATGATGATTTATGAAAGTTATGTATGATTTATGAAAAGAATGTTTTATGAACTAAGGTTGCTTTTAAGATAAGCATCAATGAAATTGTGAAAGGTTTTCTCACATATGCATGAATTGTGAAATGTTTTCTCACATATTAAGAAATCATGATTGGTGAAAGGTTTTCTCAAACATGTATGGATCATGATTTAAGGAGCTACTCTATAATGACTTAAGCTTGGATTAGTGATTTGATTGTGCTTTTCCTGATGATATGTTTACGAATATGACTAATCCGTTGGGATTTTTACTTAGCACTGAGAGGACATTGAGATGGAGGCTCTCTCGTTAGTAGAGGCTGAGTTTCTAGTAGCAATCTTCTTGTCCCAAACTACATCCCCCAGTAGAATTGTCTTAGAAAGACATAGCTAATGGATCCACCTAAGCTAGAAGTTCATGGTCCTTACCTTGGCAAGTAGGACATCTCTTTTTTAGTGTGGGAGCAAGACACCGAATTTAATTGGTTCAAATACAGCGGACAAATCATTTTGGCGATTTTCATTACTAAATTTTAGAAAAATAGTTATTGTGATAATTTAATTCTCTTGACTCATTTGATAGTTTGGTATGATAGAGATTATGTTTGCCCAAGCCCAATTAGGCCACTAAAACGTCAAATGCTCTCAAACATTTGATTTTTATTAAGCAACTAGTCATTTTGTATGCATTTACCGTTTATAATTCTATATGAAAAAAGTCAATATTTTATTATATAACTTCGGTAAGATTCTTTCAATAAAATATTAGTCATTAATTGTAATTCAATATCTTGATTCTTGTTCTTAAAATCTCATTAGTGGATAATAATATTTGAGTAGTTTACTGCAAAATTCAATAAAATATGATGTTGCGAGTTTCATGGTGCATTTGCTCGACCTTCGAGTTAGGTCTTAACTTATTGTTCTAAGATTAAGCTTAGGTAGTAAGTTATTGTATAAAACATGTTATGAGTTGCGCAAATTATTGAGTTGAAGTACTAAATGAGACCATTTGATGTTGTAATACTTGAAAACCTTCGAGTTAGGTCATAATTTAGTGTTCTATGACTTATATTGGGTAGTAAGTTATTGTATAAAACATGTTATGACTTATGAGTTGGGCAAACTATTGAGTTAAAATACTAAATGAGACCATTTGATGTTGTAATACTCGAAAAGAAAGTTTTAGCCGATAAATGGCTTGAGACTTGGAAATTGTATCAATGTTTAGTTGTATTGAGTTCCATATATTAATCTCAAAAGAGGAGTTATTAGACCAAAATGGGCATCGTATGGAAAGAAATCTTATTAAAATGATGAATTATGGCCTAGGGGCACAGTTATAAAGTAAATTTATATCTTGTTGCTATTTAAAAATTTGATTTATTTATTGTTATCATGTGTACTCATTCATTTTCATGGATCACAAAAATGATACTATGAAAAAGACTTTCTTGGAAAAGAAAACATTGATTTTTGAATGGTTCAAGTTCAAGCATGTTTATATTGAGAAAGTCTTTGATGTTTGCCAAAATATTTTGGCCAAGATATGTGAACCTCGCGAGTCCCCCGAGGGTCCCACCTCACAACAAAGTTCTGTGGAGGGAATGTATACTAGTACGATCATTGGCCATTGCATTATTTTGCATATTATTTCGTGTTGTATTGCCTCTTATCATTGTATTGATTGAACAGCGGGAAATTTTCTGCCTAAAAAAAGATGAAAACCAACTCAAACATGAAAATTACATAATAGTAGAAAGGATACCGTAGTACATCTAAAAGCTATAACAAATACAACTGTAAAATCGTTGATTTTTGTATGTGAAATATATAAAACTTGTCCTTTTAGGGGTAAGATGGGTACACAAAGTTTAGGTGACAAGAAAAGAATAAGGCAATTCTCAATATGTAACACTTAAAAAAAAATTAAAGACTTGTAACGAAGGGTTCAAGAACGATGGAAAAGTCTAAGGAAGGATTCAAGGACGGTGGAAGAGCCCACGGTCAGTGAACCCATCCTTGAACCCAAGCCTTCTGAAAAAATATTCTAAGGCAATGGTCTAAGAAAGGGTTCAAGGACGGTGGAAGAGTCCACGGTCAGTTAACCCATCCTTGAACCCAAGCCTTGTGAAAAATATTCTAAGGCAAGGGTCTAAGGAAGGGTTCAAGGATGCTAGAAGAGTCCACGGTCAGTGAACCCATCCGTGAACCCAAGCCTTGTGAAAAAATATTCTAAGGCAAGGGTCTAAGGAAGGGTTCAAGGATGGTGGAGGAGTCCACGGTCACTGAAACCATCTTTGTGAAAAATATTCTAAGGCAAGGGTCTAAGGAAGGGTTCAAGGACGGTGGAAGAGTCCACGATTAGTGAACCCATCCTTGAACCCAAGCCTTGTGAAAAAATATTCAAAGGCAAGGATCTAGGGAAGGGTTCAAGGACGGTGGAAGAGTCCACGGTCACTGAACCCATCCTTGTGAAAAATATTCTAAGGCAAGGGTTTAAGGAAGGGTTCAAGGATGGTGGAAAAGTCCACCGTCACTGAACCCATCCTTGTCAAAAATATTCTAAGGCAAAGGTCTAAGGAAGGGTTCAACGACGGTGGAAGAGTCCACGGTTAGTGAACCCATCCTTGAACCCAAGCCTTGTGAAAAAAATATTCAAAGGCAAGGGTCTAAGGAAGGGTTCAAGGACGGTGGAAGAGTCCACGGTCAGTGAACCCATCCTTGAACCTGCAGGTTTAGAGAAGAAGAAATGAGCAAAAAGAAGGGAAGAGAGAAGAGAGAATAATATTTAGGTAGTAATTTGTTAGGTTCCCTAGCTCCAGCTAATATATGTTATAACAGATTCCATCAACCGCTAAGCTAACTAGGATCGTTGATCACGCTAGTTGTGCTCGATTATGAACTGTTTGATGTATGCCTCCATGTGACACACACGTGCCTCTACTGACTTCAGCTTCCTTCACATGTATTCCACCACTGACCTCTTTCTAGATATTGACTAACATATGAAGTTCATAAACCCCTCTTCATAGCTAAAATAAAATTATAAATGACAACGAAATCCCAACACAAAGTCAAACTAATTGACTAACATATGAAGTTCTAAGGTTAATCACACTTAACCACATCATCTTTTTTCACATCAGCGTTCATGACCCTCCTCTGATAGCAAAATATACTCATAACTCACAAACCCCGGTTTATAGCTAAAAAAAATGTTTAAGTTAATTCTAGCTGATTAAAATTTGAATTATACAAACTCTTCTTAGGTTCTACCTCAAGAAAACAACTTTTTCGTGTAATTTCATCTTGTGGTACACAGTACGTTGTTTCATGCTTGAAAAGAAAACAACTAAGACCCCTTATACCCCAAGATAATATGAACATAATGTAGGCTGATAAAAATTATCAGTGCATGAACTTATTATATAGAGGGGATGCTGTGTTTCTAAAGTCTCAAAACCCAACCAGCAAGTCCCCCAAATATACCCAAGCCAATTGGGCAATGATACGCCTCTTTCTATTACTAGCTGCTTGCTTATCAATCTCCCCACCTCTTGAGTCATAATTGAGTCCAATAAACCAAAGCAGAAATGTTCTCTTTCTATATATCCTAGGCAAACCTCAATAATGCTTTCTTTCTATATATCCTAGACTAAACTAGACAACCCTCAATACTGTTTTCTTTCTATATATCCTAGACTGCAAACTAGACAGACCTCAATAATGTTTTTTTTCTATATATTCAGAAGAAAAGTAAATCAACTGAAAACAAAGTGAACACACCTTCTTCAGAGCCAATCTTTGCATTTTGGGAACCTCCAATCAATCTAGCCTTTGTATGTTTGCCTGCAATGGGAGATGTTGGAATTGATGGCGGTGTAAAGGCAAGCAAAACCACCATCGCCAGAATGTTTGGAATCTTTTTGTTTGTCGATATCATACTTGTCGTACTTCTTGCTCCATGTCGACCTATCTTTCTTCATCTGGGCATTTAATAGCCTCTCCTTAAGCCTAGCCTTGTCAACAGCTTGACTAAGGGAATAAGGATTTAGCATTTTTACTATATTCCTAATTTCTTCTTGCGGCCCTTCCACAAAGAATTCCAGGTAATGTAGGAATTCTGATCAAAACCCAAGTCTTGAGCTCTTCAAATTTCTCCAAGTAGTCATTCACAGTTCCTATTTGCTCTATTTTCTTGAATTCTCTAACAAGGTTAAGCTTGCTATTACTAGCTCCATCAAACCTTTTACTTCATCCAAAAATTCCAGTCATCAAACAGTGCCTCTACTTAATTGAAAGGAAAAATATCAGGCCTCAGCCTTACCTTGAAGATGAAGTACAACTATCTCCAATTTTTGCTTTGAATCCAAGTTGCGATGACAGTGGAAGTACCTCTCTGCTTTTGTCAACCACAAAGTCAAACTAATTGATTAACATATGAAGTTCTTAAGGTTAATCACACTTAACCACATCATCTTTTTCAGATCAGCATTCATAACCCTCCTTTGATAGCAAGTATACTCATAACTCATAAACCTTTTTATAGCTAAAATAAAATGTGTAAGTTCATTCAAGCTGATTAAAATTTGAATTATACAAGCTCTTCTTAGGTTCTACTTCAAGAAACGAAATTTTCCATGTAATTTCATATTGTGGTTCACAGTACATTGCTTTATAACTTGAGTAGAACAGTGAGGGGATCTGCTTGCTTATCAAAACCCAAATATGCGGCTTTCTACTAACATCTGCTTGCTTATCAATCTCTCCACCTCTTGAGCCACAATGGAGTTCAATAAACCCAAAACAGAAATTTATCAGAGAAAAATTAGTAGAGTAATGTGCAAACTAGAAAAACCTCAATAATGTTTTCTTTCTATATATATTCTAGACGTGTCATAGCCCTAGCTCTACATTGCATGACAACCTACTGAACATTTGAAATCTTCTCAATTAATCTAGCCTTTATTCTTCAAATCTCCGCACTAATCGTCACAGCAAACCCTCTATTTTTTTCTTTCGAAGCTGTATCTGCTTTCTGTAATCGGAAATGCCTTCAAATGTTCAAATAGTAGGAGTAGGAAATAAATCTCTGGATATTTTAGGCTTTCTGTGACAAAAAAGAAGTAAATTGAAGTGACCTGAAGAGTTGCTTCAATGTCGGAATTGATGGCGGTGTAAAGAGCAGCTTCAATCATCGCCAGAAAGTTTGGAATTGATGTCGATATTGCTTCCCCTTTCCAGTTGTACTTCTATAACCGCAAATGCATCATCGCCAGAAAACTTGTCGATATCGTACTTGATGCAACTGGAAATTTTGCTCTGCTTCTGTAATGGGTAGATGACCAAAGGGACATCTCTTTTTTAAAAAGAGAGTATATAGGACGACTTAGTTCTATATACGCTGGCACTGAACGGTCACTAAAAATGTCATCTTAGTTCAAAATTATCTTCTTTTTTTTGTCAATATTTTGGTCAAACAAGCCCTAATAATTTTTTTCAATTTTTTTTTATATATTGGTATTCCTTTTAAGATAAAATTATTATAACGCATCATTAATTTTAATATAGAGGATCAAAGTAATCTATCGTTATTTTTCATTTGAATAACGACAAATTTGTTTTCCTAATAAAATAAGAAAATTTCTTATTTCTCAATATTTTCGAATTGACGAAGGATACACATTTGCTAGCAGTTAAAAAACTCTGTTGGAACTCGCCTTGGGGCTCGTCCTGGGGCGGGACTCTGGCAAAACGCCCCGAAACTCAACTGTGGGACTTAGTTCTGTAAGACTTACACCCTAAGCGCCCGATTGTACGCCCTAAGAACACCCAATGTCCAACGCTCGGGGCTCGTCTAATAGATCTTACACAAATTATGTGTTAAAATCTTTAGTTAACATTGTTGACCCTCGTAAGTTTTGAATAAGTGAATGATACTTAATAATTCTTTAATCTATAGAAATAAGAAGATTGAGAGTAACTCAAATAACAAGTTGTAGTATCGTATCTTTACTCTTTGGTAACATTGTGCATGTAATTATTTAGTAACAAAATTTTACTTTTTCACTTATCAATGGTCTTCATAGTTTTGTCATATGTCTCAAAATTATCACATTTTATTTAGCTATTTGAAACTAATTTGATTTTTATTCATGATAGAGTGATGTTTTTATTATAATAGTAGCAAGCAGTGTTTTAAAAAACTCTGTTGGGACTCGCCTCGGGGCTAGCCCTAGGGCTGGGCTCTAACAAAACGCCCCAAGACTCAACTGTGGGGCTTAGTTCTCTAAGACTTACGCCCTACGCGTCCGATTGTACGCCTTAAGCACGCCCAACGCTCGAGGCTCGCCTAACAAATCTTACACAAATTATGTGTTAAAATCCTTAGTTAACATTGTTGACCCTCATAATTCTTGAATAATTGAATGATACTTAATAATTGTTAATCTATTGAGATAAGAAGATTGAGAATAACTCAAATAACAAGTTTTAGTATCGCATCTTTCCTATTTGGTAACACCGTGAAGGTAATTATATATTACATAATATTTCTTTTAAAAATATGTCGCGAAATTTTACTTTTTCACTTATCATTGGTCTTCATGGTTGTCATATGTCTAAAAATTATCATACTTTATTTAGTCATTTGAAAGTAATTTTATTTTTATTCATATTTTTATTTAGTCAATTGAAAGTAAGGTTATTAATTATTTTCTTTTAGGGGTTAAATCGTATTGTATTATAAAAAAAATTAGAAATTATTATTATTTTATTATTAGAAAGTTAAGATATTAGATTATTTATACTTGTATAATCATGTTAGAACTTTTATTTTCTATTAGTTTATTTAATCATATTTGTAATTATTTCAAACTATTGATTTATTTTTATAATTTAGTGTTATTATATTATTATATTATATTATAAAATAAAAATTTAAAGATCCATAGGGCTTACGCCCCACGTTTCGAGGCTTACGCCTTGCCCTATACTAAGTAAAACGCCTCGCCTCACACCCCCGTCTTTTAAAACACTGTTTGCTAGTATGATTACATTGCTTCAAATAAAAAAATAACATCGATGGAGTTATTGTTGAACATTTTTTATATCAACATTAAAATCAAGGAATATTTAGGAAATATTTATCCTATTTCAATTCAAGAAAGATTAAGAAATAATAATATTTTTGTAACACCCCGACTTTTTGAAACGTCTAAATTGACGTGTATCTTCGTGGAAAGACCAGGAGGGTGGGTAATAAATTAAGAATGATGTGTTTTATGATATTTTAAGTGTTCAAGGGTTGTATCTCAAGTTTTTAAGTTAGGTAAGTGGCAAAATAAAAGTTGGTGAAAGATACCGTAAATTTCTTTTTAAAGATTTGTCTGAAATTTGGGTCAAATGTCTCATAGATTTTCTTCGAATATATAAAGAGTTATGATGCCCACAACCTATGAAATCGAAGGTCTACATGTCTAGTTTCCAACGCATCAACCCGTTCGTTCATACGACTTCAGAATGGAGAGATATTCACGTTTTCGCAAGCCTACACAAGCAGGCAGGTGAGGTGGGTCCCCTAGGTCGGTGGAACTTTATATATATCATCTTCTTCGACATTTCTTCATTTTTCTTAGTGAATAACCAGAAAACTCACAAAACCCATTTCTAGGATCAGCCAAGTTACAGATTTTTGTGACTTAAGTCCTTGACAAAAGTTGTTCTACGCGTTGAGCTCGTCAACATGGTATAATTTGTTTTATCGATTTCCTAGCATATCGTACTTTGGTGTGTGGACAACAGGGGTTTGGGCATATTTTAAAGTTTTGAGGTGTATTACGAACTTAAAATCAAGGTAAGACCCTTCTTCCATCGACTCTAGCTTTAATAAGTAGCAAATAACAATTTGCGATGGAAATACATATCTTTTATAGGATTATTGTGGTATCCTCTATTATTTTGTGTTGATTATGGTCCTACCTTGTTGTAGTATTGAGGGGGTTGTGAGTAAAGTCGTTAGGCCACATGAATTCAGTAAAAAAGGTATGTTAAGTCTATTCCCTACTTACGACATGTTTCCTTAAAGCTTAGGAGCAATGTAATTGGGTTGTTATCCTTGTTATACTTGTAGCCATTATTGTTGATTGTTGGCTGCTCGAGTTGATATAATCCTCCCTTGTCGGGATTCTTATTTAGTTAGTAGCATCCCTATGTTGGACACGGCTTAGAGGCTATTTGTATAGGTTGTTTATAACTAAATTGCTCGCTTTTAGAGATTGGATTGTTATTGTTGCCCTTGAGGCTATTGTGGTTAGCTGCAGGAATATGATCTATGCCTAGAAGGGCTATGTTCTGCCTACGGGGCTATATGGATGCCTAAGAGGGCTATGAGTTGCCTATGGGTCTATATCGATGCCTATAAGGGCTATGAGTTGCCTACAGGGCTATATTGACGCCTAAGAAGGCTATGTGCTTCCTACAGGGCTATATTGACGCCTAAGAAGGCTATGTGCTTCCTACAGGGCCATGTTATTGCCTAAGAGGGCTATGAGTTATCTAAAGCTATGTTGATGCCTAAGAGAGCTATGTGCTGCCTACGGGGCTATATTAATGCCTAAGAGGACTATGTTACTGCATATGGGGCTAGGGGGCTATCGATATGGGTATATAGACTGATTGGCACCTTCCAGGCTTATAGGGGCCTGAGTAGGTAGTTTTGTGTGCTGTTTGTACCTGCCGAGCTTATGGGGGCTTTGTTAGCTTTTGTTGTATATATTTTTATGGGTAGGCTGGGGCCCTATCCTACCAATCTGTACTACTCTTAGAGGCTTGCAGACTAGTGTGTGAGGTGTGTAGCTATGTTATGGTGCTGACCTAGTTTGTTGGTTTGTTGAAGCTTGTGAGTTGTTTGATGTATTGTCTTGATATATACATGCTTTCAGTTTTGGTATAGAGATCATGGTGGCCTCGACGGCCCAATCAGGACTTCTATGCTAGTTGGCTATTTCTTTATATGAACTCTTGGGAGTAGCTGTTTCGTTTATAGATCTGTTGACAGGGGCCTTGCCGGCCGAGGGCTTAGTTTTAAGCCGAGATATACTTGTTTGTTTTCTTGATTGCCTGTGGCTGTCATGCGCTAGTAGCAAATGGTTCAGCAGGGTCGGCTTGAGCCTGAGTTTTGGCATTAGGAGCTAGTTGCGCTTCTTGAGTTTGGGGAGTGACAGTTTTCTATTTTATTAAGAAAAATTAAATCGTTATCTAAACAAAAATTAGTGATGAGTTGGTTACTATGATCATATATATATATATATATATATATATATATATATATATATATATATATATTTATATATGTCATATATTAAGTAGTATCAAAAGTATATGTGGTAATTCAATTTTAATTGATGAAAAGAATATTAAGAAGAAACAAGATTATTTTTCACTTGTATATTAGTTTAAGGGATTTTCGAATATAGAAAAAAGTTTCATTAAAAAAATATTTTATCAGGAATATAATGTGCTTAAAAAGAAAAATAATAATATATGTAATCGGAAAAAGAGACATTTTGTACCCAAAAGTAACAATATGTATATTTTTTTACCAAAGAATTAATGACCAGGCCAATCTTATCTTAGACCAAAGTATTGATAAGAAGTGCGTTTTTAAAATCAAACTATTAATGCGGGACATTTTATTCAATTTCATGTATTTTAAGAATGTTTTTTTTTAATCTTTTTCCATTTCAACACTCCCCCCGTCTCATGTGAGTTGATCATCTTACTAAAAATAATTGTACCATCTTAGTTGTCCACCTTACTAAATCAAGAAAGCATTAATTAAATTTTTCCTATATTACCCTTGTAATTATTTTTTTTAAAGTGTTCACATTTGTTTGTAAAAATTTCAAGAAGTTTTTTAATGGGTAAATTAGTAAAATTATTATTTTTATTTATGATTTCTTAATATGTATATAAAAAATGATCAACTAATATGAGACAGATAGTAATACATAATTATTCATAATTAACGTCCAAACATATTAAATGGCCACAACAACCCAATAAAGCAAATCAAGAAAAGTATTAGCCCCAAACAAGCGGCCCAAACCCACTTAGACATAAACAAAAAATATAATTAAAAATTGCAAATATAGTTCCAAAATGAGAAAGGCATTGAAAAGGAAGGCATACCGGCACCGTTTAAGAATTATAAAAATAAAGTGATTTTAAAATGAAGCTAAATTTTTTTAATCAAATTGTATTGATATAATTAACTTTTTAAGAATAAACCGATTGAATGTATCATTAACATGGATCCGGCTTCTCTCCATTTTATGAGTTAAGAGTTAAAATTGTATTTTCCTCTTGATTGATTGCACAGAAAGAAGTTGAAATATACGAATATATATCCATACTTTAAATTATACTTAAAACATTTAAATAATATACTCTATTAAATAGATTTTTTTTTACTTTTTTCTTTCCTTATATTGTCCTCTTCTTAGGCATCCTAATTAGGAATAATATAGATTTTCAATAATAGTCTTTTTTATAATTTATTTTTAAATAATCGTGGGACCTTTTAGTTTACATGTCAATTAATAAACTGTATCGCATAAGTAATGTTAATTATACGCCTATGTTATTTATACGACTCAAATTTCTCAATGTTATGAACTACGCTTATTTATTATTTATAATCCTAAAAATAAAAACAATTGATATTAGTTTTTCTCTTAATATGATTATGTTATGCGTGAATCTAGCATGTGTAGAGATTTATTAGCTCATATTTTGTCGAACATATATTTTTTTATAATTTTGTTATATTTAAACGGTAGGTGACGAGTTTTCCAAAATTATTCACATATAGTGATTGATGAAGTAAATCGGGATATAAGGGGTGTGTTTGATATGAAGGAAGAAAATATTTTTTAATTTTTCATGTTTGATTGGCCTAAATGTTTACCAAATAACTTATTTCTCAAATTTAAGGAAAATGACTTTCCTTCAAAAATATTAAAAAACATTTTCCAAAACTCTCCTCCAACCTAAAATTACAATTTTCTTCTTACTCCACCCCATCCTGACCCTTCCCCTCTCAAAAAAAAAAAAAAAACTTAAAATTTTAAAATTTTCTTTTTTAAAAAAAATTGAATTTTTTTTATCCCTATCCTCATTTAGTTATTTTTTACCCTATTCTACTCCTGACCACCCCTACCACTACCACCTCTACAATTTTTTTAAAAAAGTCCTTTATTGAAAAATATTTCAAACTTTTTTAATTTTTTTTTACCCCACCTCTACACCCCCACCCCCCACCCCCGCCACACAAAATCAAAAAATTTAAGATTTTCATTTTTTTTGCACCTCATCCCTACCCCGTCCCCCTCCCAGCCCTCACCCCTCCCCCACAAATCAATAACCAAACCAATAAGTTATTTTTTAACGGTTTTGATCTTTAACGGTTCGATTATCGGTTTAACCAATAAGAAAATGCTTATAAAACAAATATATGACTTCTCTAATAAATTTGACGCGATGCGACAATAATGTAACTATAAAAATTCTCATGAAATAGAAACAATAATAATAAACATGAAAAAAAATAAACTATACATGTGTAACACAAAGAGAAATTAAGAGGAATAGGGTTCTTACTTAAGGTTGTGACGGTTTATATAGTGTAAAGTTGTGAACTTAAAGTCACAGTGAAGTATGAACTGAAGGCTAAATGACAAAGACATAACTATTAACATATTGAAATTAATGTTTAATATTTTTGTATAGGTAAAAGTAGTAAATTACTATAGTCTTAATGGGTTATCAGTTTACCCAATAACCCAATATTGAAAGTGAAAATTTTATAAATGACATTTATGAGACTAATAGTTTCAAGTTATGACAGTACAATGATTCTTTCAGGTTGTAACAATAAAAAAATTCATGTTTTAACGGTTTATAAAAAAAAGTTTTAAATTAATTATAAAAAATCGATTTTGAAAAAAATAAAAAGATAAAAACGGATAAAGGTGTATTAATTAATTTGAATACACTAATGATAATTGATTATTGCCATAAATTTAGGAGATTCAAAACAAAATAGGAATATTTATTTTCCTTATTTT
Organism: Solanum verrucosum; assembly: GCF_900185275.1. Taxonomy (NCBI): domain Eukaryota; kingdom Viridiplantae; phylum Streptophyta; class Magnoliopsida; order Solanales; family Solanaceae; genus Solanum; species Solanum verrucosum. Next base: position 1,139,521 of record NW_026020176.1, read on the forward strand.
ACTCAAATCAGTTAACAATAATTCAAAAAGCAGATTTTCTTCTTTTTGTTCAAAGTTTCTCTCTCTTCGATTTTTTTTCCTGAAATTGACGTCACTCACGAGTAGATCCAATTTTTTTTGGTTGAATAATCTTCATTTTATTGTAATGGACGACTTCTTATCTATATTAATTAAACATGGTGGTAGATGGGATCTTTCTGGTTAGTATTCTTTACTATTTATTGTTTGTATTTGTATATTAATGAAACGAAAAAAAAAGAACGATGAAACTGTAAATAATGACATTTTTTGTTTTTGTTTATGTATACTATATTTAAGTTGTTATGATTTTTGTATGAACATCATTTTGTTCATAATACATAATCATTTTTGTGAAATTGGAATAAATGTTGGTACAATTGTTTTTGTGATTTTTTTTTGGTTATTTTGTATACTGTTTATACCATGGGTGTGTGCGATTTTGAATTAATGTCTGAATGATTTAAGTATACTTTTTCTTGATAAATGAATTGTTTTTGTTATTTTTTTTTTGGTTATTTTGTATACTGTTTATACCATGGGTGTGTGCGATTTTGAATTAATATCTGAATGATTTAAGTATACTTTTTTCTTGATAAATGAAGGTTTATGGAATATTAATAGTGTTACCGTTGTAAAGTTTTGAAATTTGTGAAAAAAAAATGTATGCAATTTGTTGTAACATTGATATGAAACTGGTATAGTTTTAGTCAATTTGATAATAATAATGAGATTGATTCGGTGTACTGTTTAATAGTATAATATGAGGTACTATTTTTAAAAAAAATATAAATAAAATGTAGAGGTTGGAATGAATTTGGTAGAGTATTAGGCATGATATTGGTATGAATAATTAATCATTCTTGTGTAAAAAATATGAGCAAGCAGTATGATGTTTTGTATGAAATTTGTACTATGTTGGTATGAAATTTGAATATAAATACAACACATGTATTTTTTACTTATGTGATATGGAAAACTGACTGTGATTTCCTAATGAAACAGGTAAATATGTTGATTTTCAGATGGAGGAAATTATTTTTGAGTCTTCAAGTCTATATTGTGGGCTAGTAAATGCGATAACTTCGCAACTTAGAATAGATGTTAATATTAAAGACATTGAGATCAAATATATTGTTAGCGATCGATGCCCACTTGTTTGTATCCATAAATGAAGTGGGTGTACAAGTATTTTTGGATCAAAAGAAAGTTAGTGTTGATTTCTTTACAAAATATTTGTTGTGCATAACTTTGAAGAATACGACTCTGGATAATCCAGAATCTAGAGTTTTTGTGGATAGAAGATATTGTGATGTTAGTAGACCACTAACAAATGTGGATTTATACTCAAATAATTCAATCCGCTTGATAGAATGAATTATGGTGGAGTTGTTGATGAAATTTATGATGAAGGATATGAAGTAATCAGTAACCTTACTAATATGGTGATTACTGAAAATCAAATTTACAAAGATAAGGGGACACTTATGGAGGTTATGCAACATTATGGAGTTGTCCAAAAATTTCGATTTCTTATGTCTCATTCTAGTTCTACTTAGTAATAATATATTTGCTTATTTGTATGTGTAATTATTTTTGTATGAATTTGGTATATAAATGTTTCATTACTCTTCTTTATTTTTAACAACTATTACCTGAAGTGTCCTTCTGAAAATTGTTCCTGGTTAATGAATTCATCAAGTTTGAATCAGTCGGGGCTTTTCAAAATCTGAAAATACTGTGGGGAGCACACTTGTTCGGTTAGAGATAGAGTTTATGCAAGGCGTCAATGAATCACTGACGTTGTAGCTGTTATGATATTAGATAAATTTATTGATTCAGATACTGTATACACTCCGAAAGATATAGCCAAAGACATGTTAAAATTACATGATGTTTCGCTAACATACATACTGGCTTGGCGAGCTAAAGAAAAAGCACTGAAATTGTTACGTGGAGATCCGGCTGAATCATATGCTATACTACAAGGTTTTTTCTGAATTAAAATTTTTATTTTACTTTATCTCTAATAGATATCAAATTGTAATTTAATAGTGGAACTAAATTGGTATGCATTTTAGCAAATAAAAAAAATGGTAGTCATTTTGGCATGCAATTTGTTTCCATATTGGTATCCATTATGTATCCATTTGGTTTCTATTGTGTATCCAATTGATATCCATATTGTATCCAATTTTGAATCTAATTGGTATCCATTTTGTAACCAGTTAATATATTGTTGTGTTGTGATATTTAGTTATCAAATTGTAAAAATAATTGTAACAATTTAAAAATTTCTAGGTTATCTATACATATTGGAGCAAATCTATCCTGGCTCTGTTTTGAGCTTGAAAAGAAAAGAAGGTGAGAGCTTCTTATATGCATTTGTTGCATTGAAAGCATATATTAGAGGTTGGGAGTATTGTTGGCCAGTTGTAGTGGTTGATGGGGCAGCCTTAAGAGGTGCATATGGTGGTACAATGTTGACTGCAAACACTATGGATCCAGGAGGTATTACTTGAATCTTTATATTTATATGCAAATATAATTATGATATAAGTTGTCTTTCCAATCTGTATGATTTTTAAAAAAATAATGCATCATGTCACATACTTCCACTTACTTATGCTATAGCGATTCTGAGAATGATGCATCGTGGATATGCTTCTTTGAACGTTTTAGGGACACATATGTAGAAAGGGAACACATGTGTTTTATGACAGATAGAAATGAGAGCATATGGAAAGGAACTGTAAGAGTATATCCTGGATTTGAACATTATGCTTGCATATGACACTTATGCTGCAATGTTTTGAAGAACTTCCATAGGAATACTAAAGATTTGAAAAAGCTTTTCTTTTTCATGGCAAAGGCATATACAATACAACAATTTGAGGAGTTTATGTCAAGAATAGACCAGATAGACCCAAAGGATAAGAGGATATTTATTCGATATCGGGTATAGCAAGTGGTCAAGGACTCATTCAAAATGTAAGAGGACATGGACCATGACTTCAAACATAGCCGAATCTTTAAATAATGTTAACATGTTAGCAAGGAGGTTGCCAGTCGTATAACTTCTTGAATTTATGAGGATAACAATTCAAACATGGATTCATAAGCACAATGAGAAGGCCGCAAAAATTAGATCAGACAAAAAATATGATCTTAAGCTCCAGAAAAGTGCTGCTTTGTCTAACAACATGAGGGTATGATTTTTCCTTTATTAATTATGCTGGATAAATTTGAACATTTTTATGTTTAAAACCAATTATTTTGTGTGTTAGGTAATACCATTAACGATTTATTTGCATGTTGTTGTCGATGGACCAAAGCAGTACATAGTGTGCATAAGAACCAATAAATGTAGTTGCGGACGATTTCAAAATGATGAGATACCATGCGGGCATGGAATGACAGTTCTTAGGTATAAAAGACTGCATGAAACAAATTACTGCTCTCTTTTTTATAGCTTGAAGAATTTTGAAGATGCATATGCGATCCCTATTGAACCTCTCCCATGGGAGAGTACATAGGATATACCAAGTTATGTTTCTGAGCCAAAATTGATGCTTCCTGGTTCAAAGAGAACTTTAAGAAGACCACAACTTGAATGCTGGAAGGGGTTTGCTGATGTGAAATTCAAAAGGTCTAAAGTTACTTGCAGTACATGTCGTCAAGTGGGCCATAACAGGAAGACATGTTCAAATTACCCTGCACCAAAAAAAATCATAGTTTATTTGTTTAAACTACAAAAACATATATTTTACTTTGTCTTTTAGACTCATGTTTTGTTTTGATTGTGACAATGTATTCATTGTTTTCCAATAATATTTATTGAGTAATTTATTAGATAATTATGGTATGCATTTGGTATCCATTTGGTATGCAACTGAATAACCGCTAATATTATTCAATGTAATTTACCATGAGTACTAATTTGGTATCCAACTAGTGTCCTACTCTAAATCAAATTAAAACAAGATGTAATTGATGTTGGTGCAAAATTTAATGATCGTTATTTTAAATTGTCAGATTCATTTCATACCAATATTTTTACAGAATGTATACCAGCTTCATACAACTTTAAAATATTTAATCCACACTTGTTAAGACAATATAATTTTCATTTAGTATTAATTTGGTATCCATAAGGTGTCCAAACTTGAAAAAACATAAAACATGATGTAATTGAGGTTGGTACAAAATATAATGATCACTATTTTACATTGTCAAAATCATTTATTCAAGGTATTTATACAAGTTGGATACCAACTTTATACATTTTTTTATTTTTTTTATTTTTTGTCTTAGATTATGAAGTAAAAAATACCAATCATGTATGAATTTGGATGCCAAAAGTATACAATTTGGATACCAATTATAAGACAATGTTAGTTCATGAACTCTAAATTGGTGTTCATTTTGTTTCAGTTAATAAGACAATGTTAGTTCATTAACTCTAAATGTTGAATCCAATTGGTATGTAGTTTGTATATAACTATTATCCCAAAAATTATTATACTCAATGTGTAATTTATCTTTTGAATAGTGTATTCAATTGGTATGCAGTCTGTATATAACTGGTATCATGGAATTATAATAGTTAATCTGTAATTCATATGTAGTTGGTATCTGACTGGAAGAAAACTGTATCAAATACTTAAAATATCGTCAAATACTTAAAACTGTATCAAATATAAAAATATCATCCAAAAGTTAAAAAAAATTGTAATACTAAAAAGTCTAAGCTGCAATCAACTATCTCAAATTTGATCTTCGTTATCTTAGTGTAGGATAATTGCTGGTATCCGGAGCATGTTATTTTGATATGTGAGGTCCACCAAATTTGCAAGCAACAATTCTGATTACTTCACTCTCACTGATCGCGCCATCATTGTTCTTTTTTTTTCATAATGCCATATGATTGTGCCATATCTTTGACGATGGTACTTTGCATGGATATCAATGGAACGCATATCAAAAACTCCATTGCTGATGTATTGAACAAATAGACATGTGTATATACCATAATCACTGAAAATATTTTGGAAGAAAAATAATTTTTAAAAATAAATTGAGTTAACTTTTCTAATGAAATCACTAAAGTATAGAAATACGTACTTTGAAGTTTCATCTTATTGAAGCACATTCGTCATATGTTTGACTGCAACTGGATCAGATTCAGACTTGTCAATATATTCAGGGAGTTTATTGGCATACAAATCAAGCCTTTTACCATAAAAACTTGTGCTCGTTAAAAATAGTGGTATCATTGTGGCAAGTTTTTCAACAACTATATTCACATTCTTGTCATAAAGAGATCCTCCCATCATCGAATCATATACATGTAGACATCTAAGCTTGATTCGGAAGACAATAAAAACCCTGTGAAATGAGGTACTAACATTGACAGGAACAATGACATCGTCAACTTTGTCCCAAGAAATGTTGGCAAACAGTTTGAAACCTCTAATGCACTGTTCAACATCGTAATTGGAATCTCTCCACTATTTGTCAATGTTATCAACTGATGTACCGTGAGTTTATGGTACTATTGATATGTTTCACTTAGGATTTGTGAATGTCTAAGGCATTTTTTGTTAGTTTTATGTGTTTTTTGTTGTAATTTCAGGAAATAAACTCAGGCGTGAAAAAATGAAGATGTAGTTGAGGCAAGTGCTGAAAAGAGTCACCTACGGAGGCACCTACTGACTGTAGGATGAGTGACGCCCCATAGATAAGGGTCGTGGGACGACCAGGCATGGCAAGATTAAAGCTCATGGAAATCTGACCAAGTGTGAAACCACGGTGGGGACTGACGGATCGTCGAATGACTTACGGTCCGTCCTGCAGCTCCGTAGAAGTGATCAGAGGAGTGGTTCTAGTACCTGAGTTGAAATAATCTAAGTATAGAGCGACGGAGGTGACTAATGATCTGTCGTCTCACTGACGGACCGTGCTGCTGGTTCGTGGAAGCTGACTGAGAGAGGTGGATTTGTGAAGATTTCAAATCGGCTAAGTATGGAGCCACGGAAGAGACCTACGGACCGTCATTCGACTTACGGACCGTAGGTTAGCCTCGTGGAATGGAGATGCATCCTGTAGTTTTATTTCCTTATTTTGTTTCCCTTTTATTTTATGATTTGTTTTCTATAAATAGGGTATGTAAACCTCGTTTTTAGAGGTTAGATTTTATTACTTTTATTCTAGTTCTTGACTTGGGATATTAACTTGCAACTTTAGCAATTCTTAATTTCCTAAGTTCGTTTTGAAGATTTTGGTGTTGCAATTCAAGTTGAATTTCTGGGTTTATTATTCTTCTTACGTAAGTTCATAATTCTTTAATCTAAAACAATGAATTGTGTTCATATGATTATGGGTAACTAAACTCCACAACTAGGGTTGTGGGAACCATGAGCGATTAACAAAGTATGAATAGTAAATAAACAATTCTTGAATAGTGTTTTGCATGCATTGATAATTCTTTCGTTTAAAAGTCTTTTTAACGGTGCGCAACGTTAGAGCTTGCCTTGTTGCTACTTGCCGGACCAAGGATGTAATCAATAAAAAAGAATTATCAACATAGATTTAGTGTGATACTATCTAATAGTCTAGTGTCGATTCGTGCGAAGTAATAACTAAGCCAAACATCGATGTGATGTCTAATATGAGGTAAAGGTAAGGGTTAGTAAATTATACACATGTAGCCGGACCAAGGTACGGGGTAAAATTTTCTAGATTCTGGACGAACGATTTAGAGATACCTAGCTTAATAGTTTGGATGTAGTACACTAGGAAGGGATTGATATTATTAAGATTACTGCGTTATGAGCTTGTGGGAAACACATATACCCTAGTTAATTCTCTCATCTTGATAACAACCAAAATTGACTTTTGTTTACTGATTACTTACTGAATTCTTACAATTTGTTTCACAAATCCCCCCCCCCCTTTAATTACTTGTTTCTGGAAGTAATTTGATTAAACGAATATAATTGTTGGTTAAAGTGATGTCTAAACCATTTTCCTCGTGGGATCGACCCCAACCTACAAGTTGGGTTCTTTACTTGATAACGATCGCTTATGCTTCTTTAGGGAGGTGTAATTTGAGCGTATCAAATTTTGGCGCCGCTGCTGAAGAATTTGGCTTTTAGATTTATTTTAACTACATTATTGAACTTTAGTCAAATATTTTCTAATTTTACTTTTTCTTTTTCTTTTTGTCTCTCTGAGGTTCCGACTCTAGTGTATGCCAAGTACACGGAGCCAGGGTGAACCATTTACTCCTTATGATCTAGAGTTGAACCGAACTTTGCGAAGAATGAACAATCAAGGAGTTCAAGTTAATCCTATCGAAGGCAATCTAGGTGATGAAGTTGAGTTGCAATCTCCGAGGGTAGTTAGTGGAGACAACTAGGTTCTAGCTGAAAATCAATTGGGAGATGTAGTGAGGGTGCATGGTCCACGAGACCAACAACTGCATGACAACTATAGGGGCAACGTCAATATTGCTGACTCTAATGGACCTCTTGTCCTACCCTATTTGCCTCCGGGACACACATTTGTAGTGACCAGTAGCTTAATGTAGATGCTTACATCGAGGGGCTTGTTCTCGGGTCGCCATCGGAGGACCTACATGCTCACATAGCCAAACTAAGGGTGGTTTGAAAAAGCTGTGTAGGTCGACCAGACTTGGATATGGATGTCATTGGATTGCGAGTGTTCCCTCTATCATTGACAGGCGATGCTGCTGTATGGTTCATTGAGCTCCCTTATAACTCAATCTATACATGGGACCAACTGAAGGATGTGTTCTTAGCAAGATATTATTCAGTGTCCAAAAAGCTCAATCAGAAAGATAAGGTCAACAATTTTGTGGCATTACTGGAGAGTCTGTGAGTAGCTCTTGAGACAGATTCACTGCGTTTGTAAGTGGTGTTCCGAATCACCGTATTAATGATGAGTCGCTGAAGGAATATATCTATCGAGGTCAGGATGACAACAATAAAGCAGTGCTTGATACTATTGCTGGAGGATCATATGGTGAGTGCACATACGCGCAGATTGTAGAAAAATTGGAGAAGATCTCTCGCAACAATAAAGCATGGAGCACTAGGAGGTCGGATACTAGGAGAAACACATTTGCCGTTCATATTACAAACAACCAATCTGCGAATGAGATTCGTGAGAAGATGGCTCAAATGAGGACCGAGTTGGGGTTGGTATTGAAGCATGTGAGCGGAAGTGCGGAAATGGTAAATGTTGTGAACTACTTGACTAGAACTCCACCACCAGTTGAAGAGTGTTACTATGAAGAGGATGCTTATGCCGTGAATGATCATATGGGGGGTTCCGACCAAACGCCCAAGGATACAACACGAAAAATTGGCGCCAAGGTCAAGGAAACCAAGGTCGGAACTATGGCAATTACAACCCAGAGGGTCAATATGTCCGGGATGGGAACTTTAATCGCGACAACAAGTACAACCAGAACAACTATGGCAATAGAAATAATCGGGTTGGACCTTATGTTCCCCCTCAAAATCGGGAATCTAGTACTAGGGAAGTTGGAGGCAATATGGCGCGTATTAAAGATATGATGCAGAAGATGATGAGAAGGTTTGATGCAACTGATGAGAATGTGAAGGAGATGAGAAACGACTTGTCTGGTATTGGTCAAAATGTTGATGCCCATGCAGTCTTAATAAAGCATCTAGAGCAATAGATGACTCAGTTGTCTACTACAGTGAACCCACATCAACCTGGCACTCTTCCTAGCAACCCCATTCATAATCCAAAGAATGATGGTCATTGTATGACAGTTACTACTAGAGGGGGGTAAGCAAACCATTGATCCACCTATAACGTCTGTGGTGGATGTTGAGATTAGAAAATAAGATGATGTGATAGAGGTTAGAGAAGAGTCTGAGAATACGACAGAGAAATAAGTGGAGATATCTCAGAAAGTGGTCCCTATACCTAGATCCACCACCTTTTCCATAGAGGTTAGTGAACAAGACTGAAGATGGTAAATATCGCAGGTTTATTAATATGTTAAAGCAACTTTCCATCAATGTTCCGTTGATAGAAGCCTTGGAGCAAATGCCTGGGTATGCGAAGTTTATGAAAGATATGGTGACAAAGAAAAGGTCTGTGAGTTTTGAAGATGATGATAGATTGCAGCATTGTAGCGCTATTGCTACAAGGTCTCTTATGCAGAAGAAGGAAGATCCTGGTGCTTTCATGATTCCATGTACTATAGGGTTGTTATACTTTGCTAAGGCATTGTGTGATCTTGGTGCTAGCATCAACCTCATGCCATTGTCTATTTATAAGAAGTTGGGTCTAGGGGATCGAAAGCCTACTACGATGCAGTTACTTATGGCCGATCGAACCGTAAAAAGGCCCATTGGTGTACTCCATGATGTGCTAGTGAAAGTGGATTCGTTCATCTTTTCGGTGGATTTTGTTATTCTTGACTATGAGGTTGATTTTGAGGTTCCCATCACCCTTGGGAGACCATTCCTTGCCACAGGTCGTGCATTGGTTGATATGGAGAAGGGGCAGATGAAGTTCAGACTGAACAATGAAGAAACAACTTTCAATATTTGTAGGTCCATGAAGCAGAGTGGTGATCTCCAAATGGTATCTGCTATAACTTACAGAGTTGAGAGTGGAACAAAAGTGAAAATTGAAGAGCGATTCGGTGTTGAGGCACTAGTAGCAGTTATGATGAATTTCGATAGTGATGGTATTAAAGAGTACGATGAGTTGGTAGCTGCACTCGATAGGTGCAAATATCGATCAAAACCTGTCACGACCCAAGCCTAGGGCCTAGACGTGACCGGCGAATGGGGAACCCGAAGGAACCCCAAACAAGCCTCATAGCATATCATTACACATCCTTGGTCGCGGAAGCAATTAAAATGACCATAAGCGATAAGCATAATCAAGGGGAAGTCGGGACTAAGGGAGCAAGAGAAAAAGAGAATGATACATAAATACCATAAATGAGTCAAGCTCAAGCATAATACACAACTTGTCTAACACCACCTCTAAACATGGTTACTTAGCGGGGGCCAAGACAAACTACCGGGCTCACCCTCATAGAAAAAGAAAAAGTCTTATACATAGCAAGAGATCATAAGCAACGTCCTCGGAATGGAGGACTCACCAATAACCTCGATAAAAAATCGTATTAGCCACGCGGAGGAGGATGGTCAAGCAGTGCTCCGGTCCCTACATGGTGACATCATGTAGGCATAGGGTATTCATTAGTACGTTTGAATGTACTAAGTATATGGGATGCAATGCAATGTAACAATAGATGGACATCATAGGCAAAATGCATAATCATACCCGATAGATAGCATATTAATGAGATGATATGTATAATGATGCTTACATAAAAAATCATATTTAGTGGGGCGTAGTACATGTGTGGCGAGTGACCATCAATAAAGTATTTCCAAGGCCTACCACCCCCTTGGAGAGGCGAAAGAGGTACAAACCCCTCAATGTGGTTACCCGGGCCTACCACCCCCCAAGCTAGGGACCAAGGTACAAACCCCTCGATATAGTTATACGGGCCTACTACCCCCCGTACTAGGCAACCAATGTACCAACCCCTCGATACGGTTACCCGGGCCTACAACCCCCCGAGCTAGGGTTGGTCGACTCACAACACTTATATAGAGAAAATCATATACATGTGTCCATTTCATCATCATTTCAGTAATTATATAACCATCCGACTCATAAGACGTACATTGGACCTTCCATTTCCTAAGAATTCTATAAATGGGCATTTTATCAAACACATGGTGGGCTACTGTTCATGTAAATAAAATCGTGTATTTCAAGAGTACTAAGTCCAACCAATTTCAAAATCCATATAAATCAGCCCACCAACAACATACATATATATATATATATATATATATATATATCAACCTTCATAATTTGATCGTGGAAGCATGAAAACCATAAACATCGCATAATAATTCCATTTCATGATAATATGCAAAATAGACCATAATAGGGTGTGTAGTAGTAATTCCATACTTTAAGAGTTCATAAATAACCATAAGGACCCATAAACTTGAAGTAGAAATAAAGGATAAATGGTTGGACTTGTGGAAAGGAAGGTTTCCACAATCAAACCCACATACCTCAACTTTGGAGAATCCTTGATGAAGATTGGAATGGAGAATTGAAGCTTGAGATTGAGTCTTGAATCCGGAATTAGAGCTTGAGATGTTTGAATTTGGTTGAGGATCTTGGTGGAATTTTGGAGAGGGCTTAGAGAGTGTTTTTGAAGTTAAAAATGACTAAGTATGGGACATATCCCTTTTTTATAAAAAACGTCCCTAACACTTAGCCTCAAAAAAGAAAAAAATAGCTCACTGGAAATTGCAAATCTACACAGACAAGTTTTACGAAAATGGTCATAACTCCCTCATCCTAACTCGGAATGAGGTGAAACCAAGTGCGTTGGAAATATAACTCAAAGAGCTTTAATTTAATAGGTTGTGGCCCTTCCAGTTCCTTGTGTGCTAAGAGATATGCCCCTTTAAAGTTGACCCTCCAAATCACATTTTTTGCGATTTTTGAATTTTGATACAGTTGCTCTAAAATTCGGGTTAGACCCATTACCCACTCAATTTTACCCCATGAATAAGAATATGAAGTCGAATTTCCAAAATCATGCACAGATTTTGAGATATATGGAAATTACAATTATAGGTGTTTCCGAAGTACATTTTCGGGCATTTTTGGGGTCGTTTCAAAACTAAAGAAGTATGAGTTAAACATGAAGAATCGTGAATCTCCACCCGCGAGACCATCTATTGTGGAGGCATCGAAAAATTGGAGCTTAAGGCTCTACCACCACATTTGAGGTATGTATTCTTGGGTAGAGATAATACTTTGCCGGTCATCAGTGCGGCAGATTTAAATGCGAGACAAGTAGAGTGCTTGGTGACTGTGTGAAAGAGGTTCAAGCGAGCGATTGGGTGGACTATTGCGGATATTATTGGGATTCTTCCCGGTATTTGTTCCCACAAAATCCAACTCATGCCAGATCACAAACCTAGTATTGAGCACCAATGAAGATTAAATCCTCCTATGCAAGAGGTAGTTAAAAAGTAGATCATCAAGTGGTTGGATGTTGGGGTTATCTATCCCATTGCAGATAGTAGTTGGGTATGTCTTGTTCAATGTGTACCCAAGAAATGTGGGATTATTGTGGTTCCTAATGAGAGAAACGAGCTTGTTCCGATGCGGCCCATGACTGGATGGAGAGTCTGCATGGACTACTGAAAGGTAAATGCTTGGACAAAAAATGACCATTTCCCTATGCCATTCATGGATCAGATGTTGAATAACTTGCTGGTAAGGGTTGGTATTGTTTTCTTGATGGTTATTTGGGATACAATCAGATTTCTATAGCTCCGAAAGACCAAGAGAAAACCACATTCACTTTCCCTTATGGGACTTTCGCCTTCAAAGGAATGCCCTTTGGGTTGTGCAATGCTCCAGCAACCTTCCAGCGTTGTATGATGTCGATATTCTCTGATATGGTGGAGGACACTATTGAGGTATTTATGGATGATTTCTCTGTGGTAGGTGACTCTTTTGATCGATGTTTGAATCATTTGGCTGAGGTGCTTAAAAGGTGTGAGTATTGCAATCTGGTGCTGAATTGGGAGAAGTACCACTTTATTGTGAAAGAAGGGATAGTTCTAGGTCATCGAATTTCTGAGAATGGCATTGAGGTAGATAAAGCGAATGTTGAGGTAATAGAAAATCTTCCTCCACCTATCTCTGTGAAAGGTGTTAGGAGTTTTCTTGGGCATGTATGTTTTTATAGGAGGTTCATAAAAGATTTCTCAAAAATTGCACATCCTTTGTGCAAACTGCTCGAGAAGGAGTGTAAGTTCCATTTTGATGATGCTTGTCTAAGAGCATTTGGAGAGTTGAAGGAGAAGTTAGTCACTGCACCTATCATTAGTTCACCGGATTGGGGACAACCGTTAGAGGTTATGTGTGATGCGAGTGGAATAACGCTTGGTGTGGTATTGGGATAGAGGCGAGAGAAAATTCTCCATCCTATTTACTATGCTAGCAAAACTCTAAATGTGGCCTAGAAGAATTATACTGTGACTGAACAAGAGCTTCTTGCGGTGGTTTTCTCATTCGAAAAATTTCGATCCTACCTGCTTGGTACTAAGGTCATAGTGCATACTGACCATTCTGCATTGAGGTATTTGATGGTGAAGAAGGATGCAAAACCGAAGTTGATTAGATGGGTATTGTTGCTGCAAGAGTTTGATTTTGTGGTAAAATATAGAAAGGGGACCGAAAATGAAGTTGCCGATATTAGAGGAAGAGGCTATGCTAAAGCTTGGTGATAGGGCTGAAATTAATGATACTTTTCTAGATGAACATGTATTGACTGCTTCTCATGATCTGATTCCTTGGTTCGCAGACTTTGCTAATTATTTGGCAAGCGATTTGGTTCCCCTGGACTTGTCTTTTCACCAAAGGAAAAAGTTTATGCATGATGTGAAGAAATTCTTTTGGGATGAGCCTTACTTGTATCGTAGTTGTGCTGATGGGATTATTCGTTGCTGTGTACTCGAGGTTGAGATGTTGAGTGTACTTGAATCATGCCATTCATCACCTTTTGGTGGTCATCATAGTGGTATTCGGACTGCGCATAAGATTTTGCAGTGTGGGTGCTACTGGCCTACCATCCACCAAGATGCTCATGATTTCGCTAAGTCTTGTGATCGTTGCCAAAGAGAAGGAGGAGTTTCAAAGAGGCAAAAACTTATTATGAATCCTATATTGGTGATAGAGTTGTTTGCTGTATGAGGCATTGATTTTATGAGTCCATTTGTGAGTTCACATGGGATGAAGTATATTCTTGTTGCGGTTGATTATGTATCGAAGTGGGTGGAAGCTGTTGCGCTCGCTAACAATGAAGGTAAAAGTGTCACTGCACTTTGGAAAAAGAATATCTTCTCCAGATTTGGTACCCCGAAGGCGATTATCAGTGATGGAGGTTCCCACTTTTGTAATAAGTTGTTCAAGGCGCTACTTGAGAAGTATGGTGTCCACCACAATGTAGCCACTCCTTACCATCCACAGACTAGCGGGCAAGTTGAAGTGTCCAACAGAGAGATCAAACAGATTTTGGCGAAGACTGTGAATGCTAATAGAACAGATTAGTCAAGGAAGCTTGATGATGGTCTATGGGCCTATCGCACTGCATACAAGACCCCTATAGGTATGTCTCCTTACCAACTTGTATATGGGAAGTCTTGCCATTTATCGGTAGAGCTAGAGCATAAGGCTTTGTGGGCGATGAAAAAACTATATTTGGATTGGGGCGCCGCATCTAATCAAAGAATGAATGACTTGAATATGCTTGATGAGTTTCACTTAAAATCTTATGAAAGTTTAGCCGTGTACAAGGAGAAGATGAAGAGGTATCATGATCAAATAATTGAAAAGCGAGAATTTGTTGTGGGTGATCTTATGCTTCTATTCAACTCTAGGTTGTGCTTGTTTCCGGGCAAACTCAAATCCAAATGGACCGGGCCATTTTTGCTCACAAAAGTGCTCTCCCATGGAGCGGTTGAGCTTGAGAACAGTGAAGGAACAAGGTTCATGGGTAACGGGCAAAGGATCAAGATCTATCTGGGAAATGCAGAAAGTGTGCAAGAAGTTGTTGAGGCCTATCATCTTGATGAAGTTTGAGTAATCAAGAGGCATGCGTCATGCCGCGACGTTAAATTAAGCGCTGCTTAGGAGGCAACCCAAGATATAAAATCTTGCCAACAATAGGTCGTTTAGTAGTTGCTTCTCGGTACTTATTTAGACAGTTGTTTTAGTTTTGTTTTAGTGTTGGCTAGACATAGCATAGGGTCCGTGTCTAAAGTGTCTAGAAAATGTAAAAAAAAAGGGCTAATGGTTGCTACATGTGCAGGGGCGAGAAACAGAATCTGCAGAAAAATGTTTGGTGCAGCGGTCTACGGATCCCATCGACGGTCTGTCATTCACTCCACAGACCGTGAATGGTGTCTGTAGACCCCAGATAAGTCCCTAAATTTTTCTAAGTGTTGAGGTGATCTACGATCTCGACCTACGGACCGTAGATCGACCTACAGACCGTAAGCGGGGTCTCGTAGGTCGAAACCCTAGTCTGCCCGACCCGACCCGGACTTCCTCTATTTAAAAACCCCAAAGTTTAAAACATTTCTCACTCTTTCCAAAACCCTCATCCGAACCCCGACACCCCAAAGTCCAAAAATTCACTCCCACACACCACCCTTCGTCAGATCTCCCAAAGGAATTCACTCCCAAAATCCACATACTCACACCCTTCCCATCTTTCCCGAAAATTCCCATCATCAAGAGAGTCTGGTGTCCGGGTACGGTACAACGTTTGGTCAAATTCAGTTGGAATCTAAGTCTTGGCACGCAATCACACCACTCCTCATTTCTTGTAAGGTAATTGACTGTCCCCTCACTTTGAATTACGATTCATAGCTTGAATAGTGTAAGTCGGGAGTGGGTCTTGACTTGGGTAGTTGATCATCCCTAAATGCATGTTAAATATGAAATTTAGACGCCCCTTGGGACAATGGTCAGTGATTGTAGGTAATTCTAACTTAAAACCAATAGAACTACGAGTCTAAATGTAAGTTTCGACTTAGGGTTCCATAACTTGTATGAATGGCATGCTTAACTGAATTATTGGACCCCCAGGAATAACAAACTAGCATGTGGAGTGTTGAAATGCATGATTAGACTTGCTTAGTGTTGTTGTTGATCCTCTTGTATGTCTAAATGACAAGCACTGATGCATAAAATTGGCCCAGATCCACCCACGAGACCCCATCCACGGACCGTCATTCAGTCGACGGACCGTTGATCAGGTCCGTGGTAGGGGCACTTGGGAAGTATCCTAAGTGTGACACGATGGAGGTGGACTACGGTCCGTGGAATGACCCACAAACCGTTCTGCATCTCCGTTGTTTCCATCTGTGACTATGCCCTGGTTACTTCTGACTTATGGAGCAGGTCCACAGATCGTAGGTTGACCTACGGACCGTCGGTTCCCTCTGTCAGTTACCACTGTAGCTTACTGTAATTTTTTTTCATTATTATTATTATTATTATTATTATTTTTGTTTTAATTTTTTTTCCTTCTTGATTTCATTTGTTTATGGTTCTTAAATTCTTTCCACCATGTTTAATGCTTGTGTTGGGTAACTAACATCTCCTCCGCAGGTACCATGATACCAAACAAGAAAGTCTTCATCAACATGGGCCGGTCAAAATAAGTGGCGCCGTCCTTACGACTTATCGATGAGGATATTGACAGGCAATGAGACCCGAATTACTCACCCACACCTGCCCGGACAGCTCAGAACCAGTCCAAGAAGGTGCTCCCCGACGTAGTCACTGCCTCCCAATTTGATGAGGAGGATACACTGATCAGGTCACCAACTAGGTCTAGGTCCGGTCCTGAGTCCAACTCTGCTGCTGGGTCTGGGTCCGGGTCCTCCACCGGTTCAAGTGCACATGAAGCGACTTCCTCGTCTGATGAGGCATCTAGCTCTGACGGGATTCACATCCCTCAAAATGACCAACCGGATCCTGTTAACGGAGAGCCGAACATGTGGTGCATCGAGGGGTAGTGGTAGATTTACCGTGATGCCAAGATGAAAAATGCCAAGGAAAAGATGGCCCGTACAATTATGGAGAAGCGCAAAGTTCTTACCGGGAGCCTCCACACTATGCCAGATATCCACCAACTTTTCCAAAGGCACAAGTGCGAGTGGATGGCTCGTGATCCGTGTACTTATAGCGAGGAGATTGTGCAGGAGTTTTACGCTTCCTATGCTACCACTCTCCGAGGGAGAACTCACAAGAACGCCAAACCCGCAAACAAGACCCCCTCACATCCACCATGGTCCGAGGTGTCTCGGTGGACTTATCCCACACCACCATCAGCCGGTTCCTTTGTGGACCTAACCCTCACCACACATGGGCAGACTTCATCGCTGAGTTTGACTTTCGATGGGAAATTGTGCAGACAGGAGCCTTCGACCGAAATGCGGATCAAAGGGAGGTGGTTATACCATGCCTAGATCGACATCTGACTTTGGATGGAGAGAGAGCGGAATGGGTTGCTGTGCCCCGGTTGGGTATTCGGAAGGCCACCCTTACCTTGGCAGTTAAGTTCTTTTGGCTATTGGTCCGAAATAGATTGTCACCAACAATGGCCGATAATATAGTCACATGGGATAGAACGGTCATGGTGGCTGCACTGGTTGCCGGATTAGATATAAATTTCCCCTGCCTGCTACTGGGAGAATTGCATGAGAGGGCTTTCAACACCACCACCACCTACCCTTTCCCCTGTATGATCTTTCAGCTATGCAGGGATGCAGGAGAGCCTATTTGGCACTGTGATAAATTGGTGCATGCGACTGGAACCCTTGACATTTGGTTGATTCAGGATGACGTGAATGTGGTAGCACCACGCAGAGGGCCTCGAGTCGATGTACCTATGGGCGAGGATTTGATACACACTGTGGGGCAGATGCAGGGAGATGGGTCCCCTACAACAGCTCCACCTGATGAGCACCCAACTTCCTTTTCTCAGACGGCCAACTAGGCCCCGAGCTAATCTCGAGCCACCCCACTCTCCGAAGCGACTATGATACCATTGGCTCGAGTCCAAAAGTTAGAGGGTCAGATGGCCACCTTACTCCACCATATTAAGCCCTGAATGCGGAAGTTGATTGCTGAGTCCGAAGTAAGAGTAGAAAAGAGGATGAAGGCAAAAAGGGACCAAAAGGTCCAAGCTGTTCATAAGCGGCTCGATGCCTTCGAGTTGAGAGTTCTAGAGAGGCCAGCTCCTACTACTGATATTTCCTCTTTCCAGACCGAGCTAGCTAGTCTCCGGGTCGATGTTGACGCCATCCTGGCCACACCAGCTGTTAAGCCACAGGCTGCACCTTCTGCATTAGGCGATGATACAATCCTGGGTGCACTATTCAGTGGAGATGATGCGGAGGAGCAGCCCAAGCCTGCACGTGCCCGCAGTAAGAGGCACTGATCTAGTCACAAAACTGAGCTGATGGAGGAGGAAAAGGCTAGAAAAAGGCAGCGCAGGCAACAGAAGAAGGCATAGAAAGCCTCCATAATAGATGAGCAGCTGAGGCAACAAAGGACCCGTGAGATGATTGCTAGGGCATCGAGTTCTAGGCCCGTGAGGATTGATGTGAGCACCACTGAGGGTGCAGTTAGAGTGACAGATAGCACTTCTGATGGTGTTTTCCTTGTTGATGTGTGCACTACTGCGGGTGACCTGAGTGTTGATTTAGCGGGCTCCGGGAAATCGAACCCACCCGCTTGTTGATGGTTCATCGGCGCTAGGCGCCACAGGTTTGCTTCACCCATATCCATTATTTTTTACTGTTTTTTGTGTAAATTGGGGACAAGTGCACCTATTTTTTGTTGGGGGTGGGGTAAATGGTTTGTGAGTGATAGGGTGAAGTCTCAGTAACCCAACTCATAATCCTCTCTTGGGGTTTTCTTGCCTGTGTTCTTTTCCTCCAAGAGACTTTTTAATTTCTGTTGAACCGACAAGTGTGCATGAAAAAGAATGAAATCATGATGGCTTATGAAAAATAATACTCGTCCAAATTTTGTGATGTGTGCTAGAATTTTTAGGCTAAGATAAGTTGAATGTGTCGGCTCTGAGTATGACATGATAATGAACCAACTTAATGGCATGACTTAAGCTAAAACTTGAACTGGGTAATCTGATAATCTGATAATGAAACTATGTGCCAAGAGTGTTTGAGAATAGTAGATTGTTCAAAAAGTTTTGTGCCAATCTAGAACTTGCTCGGTTAGTCCTGCTAAGACAATTTACTCTAGAGGCTAGGAAGTGATCATATGACCTTGTTCTGATAAGTCCACAAATTGCCTAAAAGAAGAATCCAACCAAATGAAATAAATGCTCCATTTGATCCAAATGCTTTGAGCCTAAATTAGACCATTTCTTTCTAAACCTCTAACTCACCTTTCCATAATCTACTATGTTGGCCCTAGTCCCTCCTTGGACATGTGCACCTCGACTTAGGCCAAAAGCCTAAGTTGAGGGTGCCTAATGTAAAGAGTAACTTCAATCTTGGCCCTGATCCGACATCGGGTATTGTGCACCTCAACCAATGGAAAATCCATAAGTTGAGCGTGGCTATGAAAGAGGAAACCAAAAGAAAAATGGGTATGAAAAGAGTTTGATGTTGAAAAAGAGAAAAATTAAAGAGAAGAAATGATGTGACTTGTTGAAAGCTAAAGAAAAGAATAAATGCAAGAAAAAAATGAAAGTGAAAATTAAAGAGCTACAAAGTCTAAAGTCACATCTATGGTTGAAGAAAATCAAGGGAAAGAAGGTAAAACGGTAGGATGTCAAAAATAGGGCAAAATGAGGTTGAAAGCCTAGTGTAATATCAAGGAGGGCAGAAAGTCACTAAGAAGTACCCAAATGTACCACACCTGACCCTGAGCCTACGTTACAAGCCAATAAAGTCCTATAGTGATCTTCGAATCTAGTTTGGAGAGTCAAAGCAGTGAAAATAAGGGCCAGTCTATGGTATTGAGCACTAATTGAACTTGAAGTTTCTTCTGAGTGTGAGTGTTGAATGAATCCTTGTACTCAAATTCATATTCATTGTGTGAAGATAGGGATTTCGTTTGAAGTAAGGGCACTAGTTACATTGTCAAAAAATTGGTACCTTGGTGATAGTAAAATAATGTATGTTGTGTGTTGGTTGGTCAATTTTTGTGATGTTTTGATCCTTACAAGTTAGCTTGTTGAGTCTAAGAGAACAAAGTCGCACTCAAAATAAGAGTCGGGATGAAGATCCATTGATTGCTTGGGCTGAAATTGTTTGCTTTTGTACAAGTGTCGTTTAGAGTCATAATGTGCTGCTTAGGGACAAACAACTATTTTAAGTTAAGGGTGTTCATGTACCATGAGTTTACGGTACTATTAATACGTTCCACTTAGGATTTGTGAATGTCTAAGGCATTTTTGTGTTAGTTTTATGTGGTTTTTATTGTAATTTCAGGAAATAAACTCAGGCGTGAAAAGATGAAGATGTAGTTGAGGCAAGTGCTGAAAAGAGTCACCTACGGAGGCACCTACGGATCGTAGGATGAGTGACGCCCCGTAGATAAGGGTCGTCGGACGACCAGGCATGGCAAGATTGAAGCTCATGGAAATCTGACCAAGTGTGGAACCACGGTGGGGACTGACGGATCGTCGAATGACTTACGGTCCGTCTTGCAGCTCCGTAGAAGTGATCAGAGGAGTGGTTCCAGTACCCGAGTTGAAATAATCTAAGTATAGAGCGAGGGAGTTGACTGACGGTCCGTCGTCTCACTGACGGACCGTGCTGCTGGTTCATGGAAGCTGACTGAGAGAGGTGGATTTGTGAAGATTTGAAATCGGCTAAGTATGGAGTTAAGGAAGAGACCTACGGACCGACATTCGACTTATGGACCGTAGGTCAGCCTCGTGGAATGGAGACACATCTTGCATTTTTATTTCCTTATTTTGTTTCCCTTTTGTTTTAGGATTTGTTTTCTATAAATAGGGTATGTAAACCTCGTTTTTAGAGGTTAGATTTTATTACTTTTATTCTAGTTCTTGACTTGGGATATTAACTTGCAACTTTAGCAATTCTTAATTTCCTAAGTTCGTTTTGAAGATTTTGGTGTTGTAATTCAAGTTGAATTTCTTGGTTTATTATTCTTCTTACGTAAGTTCATAATTCTTTAATCTAAAACAATGAATTGTGTTCATATGATCAGGGGTAACTAAACTCCACAACTAGTGTTGTGGGAACCATGAGCGATTAACAAAGTATGAATAGTAAATAAGCAATTCTTGAATAGTGTTTTGCATGCATTGATAATTCTTTCGTTTAAAAGTCTTTTTAACGGTGCGCAACGTTAGAGCTTGCCTTGTTGCTACTTGCCGGACCAAGGATGTAATCAATAAGAAAAGAATTATCAACATAGATTTAGTGTGATACTATCTAATAGTCTAGTGTCGATTCGTGCGAAGTAATAACTAAGCCAAACATCGATGTGATGTCTAATATGAGGTAAAGGTAAGGGTTAGTAAATTACACACGTAGCCGGACCAAGGTGCGGGGTGAAATTCTCTAGATTCCGGACCAAGGATTTAGAGATACCTAGCTTATCACTTTGCATATAGTACACTAGGAAGGGATTGCTATTACTAGGATTACTGCGTTATGAGCTTGTGGGGAACACGTAGACCCTAGTTAAATGTCTCATCTTGATAACAACCAAAATTCACTTATGTTTACTCACTGAATTCTTACAATTTGTTTCACAAATCGCCCCCCCCCCCTTTAATTACTTGTTTCTGGAAGTAATTTCATTAAACGAATATAATTGTTGGTTAAAGTGAAGTCTAAACCATTTTTCTCGTGGGATCGACCCCAGCCTACAAGTTGGGTTCTTTACTTGATAACGATCGCTTATGCTTCTTTAGGGAGGTGTAATTTGAGCGTATCATCAACCCACGACACGAACCGACAATCGACTGTACTGTATGATAGTGATTGTGGAGAATACTTTGCCTTCTTCCTCAGATAATACATAATGATATTAACATGCTGTTACAAAAAAACAAGCCACAAAAAAGGTTTCAAATATATACAGAAGGGATATCAATTTCATTCCAGCTACATGTTTAATATACAGTTCATGTAATTCAACATTTTATACCAAATTCATTTAGTAATCATACCAATTGCATACATGAATACTGTTGGATATCAAATATATACAGAATGGATATCAAATTAATTCCAGCTAAATGTTTGCTATATTGTTCATGTTTCATACAAGATTCACTCAGTAATCATACCAATTGTATCTATGAATACTGCTGGACATCAACTGAATGCCAGTTTAATATATAAGGTACTATTCATATTAGTGGACATTTTATACAAAAATTATTCAGAAATCATTCAAAATGCATACATGATGCTATTGTATAATAAAGTTATATGAAATGGATATCAATTTCATGCCAACTAAATATGTGAAATCTTATTCAAAACAAGATACATTTCATAACATGTATAAAAACAAAAACTCCAATAGTAATTAGAAAAAAAATTGGAATATGAGTTACAAATTAACTAATAAAAAAGTTAATAGATATGACTTACCCCGTTTTCTCATGGCCTGCCAGATTTAACCATTATGTTGAAAAAATCCATTTATGAAACTTTCACAACACCAAAATCCATTTGAGGTTCAAACTTATCTTTGGCCTTGGAATAAGTAGATTTCTTGTGTACATTATAAATATAAAATAAAAAACATTGTATGCGAATTGCTTGGATAATATTTCAAAAAAATTGGCTTTGTTTACATATATACCTGCCATGCCTAGATGAAACATCTTTGAAAACTCATTTGCTAAACTCATCCATCAAATCATTTGCAACCTCAAACCCATTGTGATTTTCAAATGGATGTTTGATACGAGAGAAAATAGAACCTCTTCTTACACTTCTTTCGCCTTCCGATAACCGAATGTATGGAGATGTGTCATACTAGCCGGGGTTCCTATTTCTTGGTTGCACATCTGGAGTAGTTGTCACATTATGTATTGGATCAAGTTGAACACTCTGTGTCATGGTCAAATTAGGATAATCATCTAGGCTTGGTGGTTTTGAAGTTGATGATCTAGGTATGTCAGCAATAGAAACACCACTGACTGTTTGTTCAATTGGATTCTTTGCTTCATCTACATTTTCAAAAAAGAAAAACTAATGTTAAAAAAACTTTGTAAGTTAATATACATATTATATTAGGATTGGTTCTCATACCATCGGTGTTTGAAATATCTACATATTCCCTCATTGAAACTGATGGCTGATCCATTCCTACTTTTTCAGTTTTTTCAACATGTTGATGGGCATCATCCTAATGTATACATTTAAATAAAATTTATTCATACATCATTTTATAATTTATACATAAAATCATGCATAAAAACTGTCTCTTACAAATTTAATACAAGATTAATACCAAGTTTAAACCAACAACAATAACCTGTCATGAATAGTGCCTCTATCAAATTTAATACCCTATTAATACCAAATTTAAACCAACAGAAAATTATGTATAATAACCACTTCATACAATATTCATACCAACCTAATACAAATTTTATGATAGTACTTTCGAAACAACAATAAAAACATGCATAAGACCTACTTCATTCAGTATTCATACCAACATAATACAAATATCAAACAAAGATAATACTGAAAAATAATGCATAAGAATTGACTCATACAATATTCGTACCAATACAATACCAACTTCAATACAAAATCATACATTAAAAATTGCATAATTACTGGCTCATACAAAATTTATACCCTGATAATATCAATTTCAAACCAAAAATAGATACACAACAATTGATCAGTTCTAAACTTTCTCAAACCCTTTTGTACCAATTATATCAAATTCCTGCGAAATTATATAGCTATTATAAATACTTAAAAATTTATGAAGATTGTGTATGTGTAGTTTACCTTGGTGTGATGTTTGTGTTGGTTGATTTCTTGACGACCTAATCTCATCGATTCAACTTTGTCGAAGTATCGACATATGCTTTCAATTCGATCATGTGCTTGTCAACCTTCTCAACATATTTATTAAAAATTAAAAGATTACAGAATAATATGTAATATTAATTAATGGAAAAGGGATTGAGAAAATAAACATTATCCTTCAGTTCTTTCAACTCCTGCTGAACCTGTCATGAAACATTAAAGAGTGAATAAATTCTTTGAAAAATGTAAAAAAATATATTAAATGATAATTTTTTTTGTATACTAACCTCTGCAATTTCATTCTTCAAGTCAACATAATTTTCTTCTGAGTCAACATTGTTCCTTTCTGATGTTGCTTGATTTTCTGTCTCGTGGTGACTACAAGATTCATGTAAATTGTTCTGATCAATGGCATTCATCTCTTCAACCGTAAGCACTATGTTTTTAAATTTAAGCTGTAATAACAAAATAAGATGGTAGAATTAAAAATTATAAACAAAAAGATAATAAATGATAATTATTAAAAGACAATAATTAAAATATGACCTGATTGACATATGTTCAGAAAATGATATTCTTTAAGTCCTCGAAGAAAATAATTTTATTCGATGTCTTCCAGTTGGAAATACGAGGTAGGCCATTTGCAACACGGATAACAACTGAGTTGTCTAGACAACACTCATAAAACCAGATCTGCAAGGCTAAGTGGAATCCCCTAAATTTGAATGATGTAGGATTATTTCCCAACTTATGACTAAAAGCTTTTAAAGTCAACCTGAAACATTCAGTACCCCATGAGATGTTGACATACTGACCGATCTCAACCAAATCAAAATACAGTTTAGGTATAGTTATTTTGGAGGCCTCGAAACCTGTTAGAAATGTACTATAACGATCAGTTCCTGTCGTTATAGAAAAGCCAACGGGAAATTTTTTTGGACCTAAAAACTTTTTGGTAGTATCTGGAAATTTCCCAACCTAGTCCAGATTTAGACGAAATTGGAGTCAGTGAGGCCTAGGGAAATCTGGTAACAATTGGGAGATATAATTATGAATTTGATCATATGAGTGGATAGCTAAGACGTTAAGGAATTCGTACGACTTTAAATAATTGAATTCAAGCAAGTAGATCTTCTGATATTGATCTTAGCATGAACGCGTATTTTCAGAGTGTCGTGGGATGAAGGTGTGTTGTGAAAGGGTGGGTTTGAAATTCTTAAATTTCCTCACTTGTTTCGTGCAAGCCGCTAAGACGGGATTTTCCCGCCAGGGTAGGGTCGCTGTAGCGGGGTGAGTACTGCTGTGGCGGGACAATCGTGATCTAAATCGGAAATAAACCCCAAAAACATTTTATTCTGCACTTTTCTACTTTGAGAGCTAAGGAACGACCCCAAGTGTTTTCTTGACAGTTTTCCACCATTTTTGAGGCTAAAGGTAAGGTTTTCACTCCCCGAATTCATTTTTTGATTCATAGAACTTAGTTTCTTGGGTGGTTATCGTTGGGGTAGGGTTTTGTAACTGTTTGGATGGTGGGAAAAGCCCTAATTTTTTAGATTATGGGGTGATCTATGGTTGATAGTGTTGATTTAAATTCGGGTAATTAGACATCGTTTCTTGATTTTCATGTTATATTGATTGTTTGTAGACCAAGAACATGCGGAAAGAATTCGGAAAGGGAAGAATCAAGTTTCTTAGGGGATTCAAGCTTTGTTTGAGGTAGGTGATGGTTGTGATTTCATGTTGTGTGATATATGTTTGTTCTTGCTTCATTATGATGCATGTATGTGTGCGATTGTTGCATTATTGATCACACTAATCGTAAATGAGGATGATTGAATAATTGTATGCCATGAATCATGAATTGATTGTATGATTATGAGAATGTACATTGTGATTGTGATTGTGGCTTGTTGAATGGATCGGGTGTTGCGTTCTGACATACTAACTGAGATCGGTTTCCACTTACCGGCATAAACTTTGGAACATGTGTCATGATCTGACGCACTAACCTAGAATGGGTACCACGTACCGGTACACTAACAGTTTGGGTGTGGGTTCCATGAGAGGACCATTATTTGACATAAATGTATATCTTGAGAATTGTGAAATTGTACGTTGTTCGTAAATGATGTTGATATTGTATATATTTGGTGTATTTCATGTTATTATTATGTTGTAATGGCTTATGTATGTTGCACTTAGTGGGATAGCCGCGTGATCCTACCAGTACACTGTGGTTGTGTACTGATACTACACTTGCTCTTTCTTTGTTGAGTACAGGGTATTTTCAAGCGGCTACTGACAGACCTCGTTTAGAAGATCAGTGATCGTCATCGAATTCAAGGGTGAGCCAGTTCTTTCGGCTGCCATGAGTTCTCTTTTCATTTATATCCCCATTTTGGACTTAGACTAGTACATTAGTATTTTCTTATGTTTAATTGAGTTGTACCCATTTTCTTAGACTTGTTGAACTTTAGAGGTTTTGGTACATTGACTTTCAGGTTCTAGGTATTATTCCGTATTTGTTGATTAAACTTTCGGAGTTTATGGGAACTCTATATTTCCTTTAGCATTTAAACCTGCTTCCGTAACTTTAAATGCGTAGTTTTATGGTTAGTATGGTTGTAGTAATGATTCTCCGACCGGAAGGTTAGAGTGGGTGCCAATCACGATGGTCTGGGTTGTGACTAAGTTGGTATCATAGTCCTAGGTTCGTTGATCTTGATGTACCAAAATGAGTCTAGTAGAGTCTTTCGAAATGGTACAGAGAGGTCTGTAATTTTCTTCGAGAGGCTATAGGACTTTAGGAAATCTCTCTATTTTCTGTTGTTTCCTTTCGTGCTATAACTTGGTTCCAATTGGCATCTGGTGATCCAAATTGGTATTTAATCTCCTTCACTCTTCTGTCCGCAGATGGTTAACACTAAGTTCAACGGCATCAGGTCCGTATCTCCCGTGAATGCACCAGCTGAGGAATCCGCAGCAAGAGGTCGCGGTCGAGGCAGGGGTAGAGGAAGAGCTAGAGGTAGACGCCAATGAAGGGTTGTGCCTACTGATTTGACGTTTCAAAGACACTTCACCTAATTCTAAGTGTCAATGATCGCTAGTTAGTATATAACCCAACTAAATGAGTTGGGGTCGAATACCATAAGGAGTGGTACGTGTTTAAGATTCAATAGGAAAGTGTCAATATGGTCAAATCAGCCATATGAATAGACATTATCGAATAAAAACATAATTCAAATTAGGGGGTGACACAAATGTCAAATAAGTGGGGTTTTGGTTTGAAATTATCAGTTACAACAACATCACACAACACAAAAATAACAATAATGAGACGGGTTCTTGGGATGTGATTCGATTATAGGCTAATGTAGACAAATGGGTAATTGCAACTGTTAGGAAATAATTGAATATTAGTGAATAAGCTAGACTATAGAGGAGGTAAACTTTCTCTCGAACAATTTACCCAAAATCAAGTTGATTTCTCTCGAACATCAACAAGCATGCAAAATAAGAACAACCTATGCTTAGTCCATTCTTTCTCTCGAGCTAAATGTGTGGAAAAGGGTTTAGGATTCACTCTCTCGAGCTTAACCCATGACAACCCAATACCCACAGACCATCAATCAATAATCTTGGTTTTAAAACCTCTTTCTCGAGCAAGCAAAAAACACAAAGGTAGAACTGCATTTGCAACTACAATTCTTAAATTAAACCATAATTAATGATTGAACTCACTCCTAAGCAACATTTAAACTAATAATTAGCAATAACCATAAACTAAATTAGCCTATAATCACATAATCGCACCCAAAGAATTGGGGTTTTAGCTAGACATCATAAAAAGATAAAAATCGTTACTAAATTGTGTTTCCATCAACTGGGTAAGATTAATTTCATCCTTACAATGGTCCAAATTGAAGAATATCAAAGACCCACTTCCAATTTGTCAAAAGTGAAACACTGCAATTCTTCAAAGCTGAGGAAAAACTTGTCTCAATACTCAGAATTCGATATATTCAAAATATGAAACTTGTTAATTGATAAAAAGATACTAAACAACTGTATTTATAGTTGCCAAAATATGTTGCGAAGAGCCATTCTGCGCAGCAAGTCAGGGACGCTGATCAGCTCGGTGACCCACCCTTTGGTCAATGTTCTCGCCCTTCTGCCTTGGCCTTCAGCTTCCTCAAGTTTTGTAACTTTGGGCGTTCCAACACTGCATCATGGAACCACTCGGCGATCCGTCGACTGCTTCTTTCTCTCACCAACTTGATTTTCTCCTTCAGGACTTGGCATACTGGAACTTTAGGTGGTCAAGAGGCCGTTCGGCGACTCGCCAAGTGGACTTGGCGATCACTAGGCGTACTTTTTTTCATTTTTTCAGCTCTCTTTGTTCCTTTTTGCAAATTAGTGTCCTTGCTTTGTTCCTCAATCCATATACCTGGAAATCAAGGATTTTACATCAGTTATTGGCACAAAATAAGCAACCCTGCAGCCCCTAAAATCAAAATCAAACCACACACTAGTCCAATTAGACTTAGACCCATTCTACCCATGCCCCGAGGATACTCAGACTTCTCCCTGTTTGGCCAAATTTGGCCATTTGACGACTTTAACCCTTAAGAATGACGTCAACCGCTCCATCATTGGGCAAAGCACGTCATTTGGCACAAATGTGGGTTACTCAGACTTCACCCGACTAGAACCAACATTAATTACATAGAACCCAACAATTTTCGATCAATTTTAAGCACGAAAATTTAGGAAATCAACAATTAGACAATATTGGCAAGTCTACTAATTCAAAACAGGCAAACAAGCACACATTTATGATTCAGAGAGGCCCAACACACATCATTAAGATAAAAATTTTTGCAAATGAGTAAAATCGCTAGATACGAGTTCGGGGTTCGAAAAAACCAACCTTTAATGCCGAATAAATAATTTGAAATGCTAGGTGGCAAAGATATCCAATTCCGATCACAATATTGACAACTAGGAATCGGTAAAAATACAAAAATATAGGGAAATATAGTGCGGGTGTGAGTTTAGGAAGTTAAAAAGTGAGGGAATGTGAAAGAGTTTGAAAGTTTAAACCTTTTGGATTTTGAAACCATCCAGTTCTTGTCCATTTGACGACATTAGTCTTGCTCACCGACCCACTCGGTGACACGCTGAGTGGGCACTTACCTCACCGAGTTTTATAGGACCTCCAGTTAATGTAGTGGTGCAAATGGTGGACAAAGTCGTGGTTGCCGACCCGTTCGGCGACACGCCAATTTGCTCCTAGTCCCCCCGAGTTCTATAGACTCCAATTTCAAAATTTCTTGAGTCCAACGGCGGTCCAAGTCGAGCTTGCTGACCTCTTCAGTGAGTCGCCGACTGGACATTTAGCTCGCCAATCTCCACTTTTCAAACACATTCCACACTTTAACCTGCACAATCAACACACAATTATTTCAAAAAGAAAAATAAAGCAAATAAAACTTAGATTGCCTCCCAAGCAGCACCTTAGTTAACGTCATGGCACGACGCAAGTCCTCGCTCAAATCTCATTCTTGGGGTTGGCCATAGTGTCACTAGGCAACCCCCCTTGTTGTTTCGGGTTTAAATGAGATGAAATCTAACCCATTTGGGTCTCCAACTATTTGATGGAGACGGAGTGAGAAGTAACCGGCTGGCTAAGGGTCGAAACATCTTCCTTCATTTCTTTCAAAATTTTATCAGACCCCTCAACCCTGTTGAGAATACGAAAAAATATATCCTCAGACCGGCCACTCTTAGAATCCTTTGGGTTTTGACGCTCGTGGGGAGGAATGTACCTGTCCTTGTCCCCATCCCTTTCCTTCCAAGTGGGGTTACGATCCCTCCACTCTCTATCACGATCTTTCCAGCCTTCATCCCTGTTCCAACCTTGGTTACCACCTTGCCTCGGGTAGTTTGAACGATAACCACCTCCTTGGTTGGCTAGGAAGTTCACCTCTTCATTGTACAATGCTTCAAACTTGGCCTCATCAGGATTAACACACCCAACACCCACAACATTGACACTCCTAGCACCCACTCCCATGACATTTTTGGAAAAATGTTAAGTTGGGTCATAATATTTGCCATGTTTTGGTCCCTCTTTTGATCTTTCTCAATCTGCTCCTTCGTTAATTTAAACGTGAAAGGGGAGACCTGATCTTCGCAGGTGTACCAGACCCAGTTAATTATGGTCATACCATCCAAAAGTTGGGCTTCTATAATGTAAGGTTGTTGCATCAAACCTCCCGGATAGAGTTGGTCAGCTACACCCTTGTTCACCAAATCAAGGCTTCGGTAAAAATATTACAGTAAAAAGTTGTCGGGAAAACCATGAGTTGGGCAATGTAGCACCAACTTCTTGAATCGTAGCCAAGCCTCATGAATTGGCTCACCCTCCAAATGCTTGAAGCTTTGGATGTTGTCCCGAAAAGTAATCATCTTCGAAGGGGGAAAAATCACACTGTAAATGCAGTGACAAGCTCTTTTCACGAAGTGATTGAGTCTCATGGCAATTCAGCTAGCCATTTATATGCTTCTCCCATTAAATAAAATGGGAACAACCTCAACCAGACTGACTCTTGGGATATGTTCTTGGAGGATAACGGCCTGCAAACATCAACAAAGTTTCTAATATGCTCATGGGGATCTTCATGAGCCAGCCCACCGAACAACCCTTTCAATTGCAAGAGTTGCAACGTAGTACTTGTAATATGGAACACAACATTCCTTTCAGCCGGAGGCAAGTGAATGGCACCAATTCCACCCATTAGATGAGGGTCATTAACATTAGGCTCATTGACATCGTTGAGGTTGCTGATGTCATCTTGGTGGCCCACATGGCTACCATTGCTTCCGTTCACACTCAGTTCCTCTATTCAAAATAGCAACACACAAACCAAAACTAAAAGTAAATAGATTCAACTATGACTAACAAGAACAAACTTCAACTTAATCAAATAATCTTAACCAGCACCACTTCCCGGCAGCGGCGCCATTTTAATTTGACGTTTCAAAGACACTTCATCAAATTCTAACTGTCAATGATCACTAGTCAGTATATAACCCAACTAAATGAGTTGGGGTCGAATCTCACATGGAGTGGTACATGTTTAAGATTCAATAGGAAAGTGTGAATATGGTCAAATCAACCATATGAATAGACATTATCGAATAAAAACATAATTCAAATCATGGGGTGACACGAATGTCAAATAAAAGGGTTTTTGTTTGAAATTATCAGCTACAACAACAACACACAACACAAAAATAACAATAATGAGATGGGTTCTTGAGATGTGATTCGATTATAGGCTAATGTAGACAAATGGGTAATTGCAACTGTTAGGAAATAACTGAATATCAGTGAAAAATCTAGACTATAAAGGATGTAAACTTTCTTTCGAACAATTTACCCCGAATCAAGTTGATTTCTCTCGAACATCAACAAGCATGCAAAATAAGAACAATCTAGACTTTAGTCCATTCACTCTCTCTCGAGCTGAATGTGTGGAAAAGGGTTTAGGATTCATACTCTCGAGCTGAAGCAATGACAACCCAATACCTACAGACCATCAATCAATATTCTTGGCTTTAAAACCACTCTCTCGAGCAAGCCAAAAATACAAAGGTTGAACTGCATTTGTAGCTATAATTCTTAAATTAAACCACAATTAATGATTGAACTCACTTCTAAGGAGCATTTCAAATAACAATTAGCAATATCCCTAAACTAAATCAACCCATAATCACACCCCAAGAATTGGGGTTTTAGTTAGACATCATAAAAAGATAAAAATCGTTACTAAATTGCGTATCCATCAACTGGGTAAGATTAATTTCATCCTTATAATGGTCCAAATTGAAGAATATCAAAGACCCACTTCCAATTTCTCAAAAATGAAAAACTTCAATTCTTCAAAGCTTAGAAAAAACTTGTCTCAATACTCAGAATTCGATATATTAAAAATATGAAACTTGCTAATTGATAAAAAGATACTAAACTAAATGTTTAAAACTGTACTTATAGTCGCCAAAAATATGTTGCGAAGAGACGTTTGACGCAGTAAGTCGAGCTCGCCGATCAGCTCGCCAATCCACCCTTTGGTCAATATTCTCGCCCTTTAGCATTGGCCTTCAGCTTCCTTAAGTTCTGTAACTTTGGGTGATCCAACACTGCATTGCGGAGCCACTTGGCGACCCGCCGACTGCTCCTTTCTCTTGCCTACTTGATTTTCTCCTTAAGGGCTTGGCACACTGAAAATTTAGGCGGTCAAGAGGCCGTTTGGCGATTTGCCAAGTGGACTTGGCGATCACCATGCATACTTTTCTTCATTCTTTCAGCTCGCTTTGTTTCTTTTTGCAAATTAGTGTCCTTGCTTTGTTTCTCAATCCATATACCTAGAAATCAAGGGTTTTACATCAGTTATTGACTCAAAATAAGCATTTGAGGAAACTAAATCTATACAAATAAAGCCCTAAATGAGTCCAAATCTCGGACTCATCACCTACTAGGGATGGAGCACCAGTTGAGAATGCTCCCAGAAATGAGGTCCCTCCTGTGCATCATGAAGAGGAAGAAGAGAATGTAGAGTTTGGGAATGAGGAGAATGTTGGACAAGAGGAAGAGGTGCATGATGTGAGGCCAAATATATATATTTTTAATCATTATTTGCCTCACATTTATTATTTATATTTGTCCTTTTTGAGCATTAATTTTATGGATTGTGCTAAATAGTGTATTTTATTTGTAGGAGTAAATTGACGTAAAGTTGAGGAAGTTTGGAGCTAAAACGAAATAAAGATGAAAGATTATAGAAGGAAATCAAGCAGGCAACTTAATTGATTAAATTGAATATAATAATATATAAAATTATATGCTGCAAAATGCACATTCAATTGGAAACTTGAAAGGAGAATATTGCTGCCAGCCACGTGGCAGATTCGAAAGGCAGTGGCCAATTGAGGAGCTGCGCACAATCTTGAAGGCAGCGGACAAAACGCGTACAACAATTCCAAGTCAGTTTTGGTTTTGGTTTCCTCGTTTGTTTTGGTCCCAGTTATTTTATTTAGGGTTTTCTATATCTATAAATAGTCCACATAAATATTAGACAACTAATATAGAGTAAGGAGGAGACACTTTTGAAGGGAAAGTTGTGAATACTTTTTAGGGTTCTTTTCTTCTTCTTATTTTCTTAGAGATTAGTGGCTAAAGTCCTTGTTCTGGGGCTGTAGCCACGAATCAAATGTTGATTATTTAAGGTTTATGAATTAATTTTTGGTTGTCAATACAAGTTACTTCTATATTTTTGTTTTAGTATTTTATGCTTGCGCACCATAAGATAAATCTATTGTATAATCTTAAAATCGAGAGAGGAGAGGTTAGATAGACCAGAGAATATAGAGAACTCGATTCACCCATTAAATTGAGGTGATTAGTGTTCAGGAGTGACGCGTAGACGAACACCTTGCTTGGTTACGAAATAGGATGAAATATAAATGCTCACCAATTAGTCTATTTATCGCCGCTCAACGATGTAGTTAGATAGATAACTGGGGTAGGCGACGAGAGGCGTATAACCCGGATCATATCAGCAACCCTATAAACCAGTAACTTGACAACTGAAATTAATTCTAAGCCTATAATATGATACATGAGATTTAGATGCTACAAGGATTTTCCAACTATTGTAAGTAATCATATTATTTTATTCCTACATTCTTTTTTATTTGACACTCTTAAATAAATAATTAGACCAATATAATTTAGTAAAAATAGTTAATTGACAAGTCCTTTGGGTTCGATAATTTTGTTATTTTAAGAGCCACTATATTACTTGCGCGACCACGTACACTTGTGTGTGCAATTGGGAGCAACAAGCTTTTGGCGCCGCTGCCGGGGACTTAGAAATTAACTATTTATCTATGTTATATTTTTTCTTTTTATTTATTTAAGTTTTGTTTTTATAAGTTTTTTAGTTTTAGTTTTTTTTTCTTAACATTTTTTTTTTATTTTTTGAATAATTTGATACTCTTATTGATATGGATGATTGTGATAAATTGTGGTTGGTTGATGAATGTCCTTTGTGTGATATATGTGATCGTCAATATATTCATTGGAATGGTTATCCTAAATCTTATTCCCTTTCCCCGAACCCCTATTATAATTCTTCTGTTATTTGTGATGTTGGTAGGGGCGATGAAGTGGAGAATGCAAATCAAGAGGCGCGCAATGTGAATTCACTTATGAAATATACGGACATGCTGGAGAAAGTTAATTCAAAAATCGCTGAACAAATGTTTGAATGTGTGGAAGAGCAAAAAATAATGACGAAACTGTGAGATGCGCTTGACGCTATTCAATTAGAAATTACTGTCCTAGAGATTGCAGCCCAACAACGAGAAAGCTATGAAGAAGCAGAGATAGTGAGCCAATCTTGGCTACAAGAACAAACTCAACTTCTAAAGTTTCATGAGTCTATCTGTGATGATCTGGCATACATGACAAGCCAACTGATTGAGGAAGAGTTGAGCTCACACAAGAAATATATCAATTTGGCTCAGATATTCATGACTTGGAGACTCACTTGAACAAAAAGATTGAGGCGTCTGATGCCCAATTATCAATTGTTGTGGATGATGATCAACAAGTGGAGCAAAAAGAGGAATTTCAACCATTAAACTACACCTTATTCCTTAATATCGATGTTGAGAAAGAGTACAAAAATGAGAATGTTGTAAATAATGTTGCTTTGGAGTTGAGGCAATTTGAATCTCATTCAAAATACTTTTCTATTAAATCTAAACTAATGGATGAGTGTATTGATGAGGAACAAGACCCCTATGTTCTAAGGCTTTTTAGTCCACATAGACAAAACGACATTCCTCACCTAAGGGCCAAGAAGTGCAAGATGCGACATATATTACTTGGTTCCTTTATCTTTATACGACCACCCCTTGAGAGGAGCAGGAAAATTGATGCAAAGTTAGGGGTAAAATTCATAAGTTCAAATTGGAAAGAAAAGTGGTGAATTTATTTGTGTCGCGCTGCGACATTAAATTAGGCGCTTATTGGGAGGCAACCGAATTTATAGTGTAACTTCTTATTTTTATTTTTATTTTTTATTATTATTATTTTATTTTTGTGTTGTTTTTATAGGTTTTGGAGAAGTCTGAGTATCCAGAATTTGGAGCTAAAGAGCACGTTTGAGCTTAAGTGTAGGGTGACGACCCTTGATGAAAATAAAGAGAACATGCTACTAGCTAGACTTAAAGGCCTCATGAAGTTTTTCTAACCCTTGTTTTTAAATTTTATTTGATGCTTTGGGGACATAGCCTCTTTTTAAGTGTGGGGTGGAGGAATAAATTCCTAGTTTTTATTGTTTTATTGAGTCTTTTATATTTTTTGGATGAGTTCCTTGGCTTTTGTTTTCGGTTCTTTTCCTGAGGATAGTCCCTTTGAATCGAGTGTCTTATTTTTTTAGGAATAATTTTTTATTTTTTATTTTTTTGAGAGAAAAGAAAAGACCCTTTTGAGTGGTGTGATACTTGCTATTTAGGTCTAATTTTTTAGTAGTACTTTCTTGTGAATGCTTGATAAAAAAATGCAGACTCGTTGACACCTAAGCTCATGGTTGTGACTTTGTATATAATTTATTTTATTTTGTAGTTTGTTATGATTCTGTCTCTCTTGGAAGTGGAATTGATCCATCTTGATTGATACTTGTGCCATGTGTGGTGAGAATTTCTTTATTCCATGTTTTGCATTTTAGTATCGAACTTGTCTTGCATGTTATTGAAGCGAAATAAAAAAATGTTGATTTGTTTAGGCGATGACAATAGGCTTTCTTTGATTTGTCTTGTAAATTTTAGCATTTTCAGATATTATATCACTAGTTAGCCTTTTTGAGCCTATAGCCTTTTGTTGGTAGCCATATTTTTCCCTTGACTATTTGTTGAATCCCTAGTTTTTGCACCTTGCTTCCTTGAGCATTATAGCATAGACTTATTCTAATTATCAATTTTGAGAAAAGGGGATGCTTGAGTGAAAAGATAATCAATGATAGCTACAAAGTGCTTAAAAAGCCCTCTTTGAAAGAATGTGATGTAAAAAAAAAGGATGAACAAAAGAAGTTACCTTGATGATGACCCAGTCCTTCCAAGGACATCGTACACCTTAATGCATGTAAAATACATAAGTTGAGGGTGGCTATTATGAAGGAAAACTTTTAAAAAATAAAATAAAAAATGATTGAAACATTATTGAGATGATGAGAATTACTTGTGAAATAATTGTTGAATAGAGGGCTGAAAATAAAGAAGAAAATAATGGGTGATGAAGTCTTAAAGTTCAAAGTGCTGAAGGAAGTGTAAGTCACTATTATATAGTTTTCCTACCCGTCCCCTAGCCTACATTACAACCCGTTAAAGTCCGATTTGATTCTATTCGAGCATGCTTAATTAGTGGAGATGTACATAATGGGCAAGCATATGATTCTTTGTGCATACATGTGAATTTTCTTTGTGAGTGCAAGAGCTGTTCTTGATATGAAGTCCTTAATTTATATTCAATCTTTTGAATTAAGTGTGTGGACTATTTCTTCTTGTGAGGGCACTTGTTTCATGATGGATATGTGATTTTATTAACTTTCTTTGATGAGAGTAGAGGAGCAAACTTAAATTTGATGAGTTCAAAGTCTTTCCTTGAGGTAGGAGGTTAGAGGTTTGTTGTTTATTTGGATGTCTTGCATAATGATTGAGAAGAGTACTCAGTGTTTTGAAATTGGTATATGGACTAATTGTTTGTATTAACCCAAGTGATGACATTCTTAGTATGATTTTTGAGATGAACTTTAATGTTTGCTCGAGGACGAACAAAAGTTTTAAGTGTGGGGTGTTGATGTGAGGCCAAATATATATATTTTTAATCATTATTTGCCTCACATTTATTATTTCTATCTGTCCTTTTTGAGCATTAATCTTATGGATTGTGCTAAATAGTGTATTTTATTTGTAGGAGTAAATTGACGTAAAGTTGAAGAAGTTTGAAGCTAAAACGATATAAAGATGAAATATTATAGAAGGAAATCAAGAAGGTAGGTTAATGGATTAAATTGAATATAATAATATATAAAATTATATGCTGCAGAGTGCACATTCGATTGGAAACTTGAAAGGAGAATATTGCCGCCAGCCACGTGGCAGATTCGGAAGGCAGTGGCCAATTGAGGAGCTGCGCACAATCTTGAAGGTGGCGGACTGAACGCGTACAACAATTCCAACTCAGTTTTGGTTTTGGTTTCCTCGTTTGTTTTGGTCCCAGTTATTTTATTTAGGGTTTTCGACATCTATAAATAATCCATAGAAATAATTATTGGACAACCAATATAGAGTAAGGAGGAGGCACTTTTGAAGGGAAAGTCGTCAATACTTTTTAGGGTTATTTTCTTCTTCTTATTTTCTTAGAGATTAGTGGCTAAAGTCCTTGTTCTGCGGCTGTAGCCACGAATCAAATGTTGATTACTTAAGGTTTATGAATTAATTTTCGGTTGTCAATACAAGTTACTTCTATATTCTTGTTTTAGTATTTTATGCTTGCGCACCATAAGATAAATCTATTGTCTAATCTTAAAATCAAGAGAGGAGAGGTTAGATAGACTAGAGAATATAGAGAGCTCGGTCTACCCATTAAATTGAGGTGATTAGTGTTCAGGAGTGACGC
Organism: Solanum verrucosum; assembly: GCF_900185275.1. Classification (NCBI taxonomy): domain Eukaryota; kingdom Viridiplantae; phylum Streptophyta; class Magnoliopsida; order Solanales; family Solanaceae; genus Solanum; species Solanum verrucosum. Next base: position 1,177,003 of record NW_026020176.1, read on the forward strand.
CCAGACGAACACCTTGCTTGGTTATGAAATATGATGAAATATAAATGCTCGCCAGTTAGTCTATTTATCCCCGCTCAACGATGTAGTTAGATAGCTAATTGGGGTAGACGACGAGAGGCGTATAACCCGGATCATATCATCAACCATATAAACTAGTAACTTGACAACTGAAATTAATTCTAAACCTATAATATGATACATGAGAGTCAATACATGTTGTAGCCCTGGGATTTTTCAACTATTGTAAGTAATCTTATTATTTTATTCCTACATTCTTTTTTATTTGACACTCTTAAATAAATAATTAGACCAATATAATTTAGTAAAAATAGTTAATTGACAAGTCCTTTGGGTTTTATAATCTGGTTCTTTTAAGAGTCACTATATTACTTGCGCGACCACGTATACTTGCGTGTGCAATTGGGAGCAACAGTGCAAGCTGAGACTATAGGTATTCCTCCCTTAGACCCAGTGTTAGCTCAACAGATTATGTCATTTCAGAATGGATTGGTTTATCCTGTAGTGCTTCCCTCTGTTCAAGCAACTCAGGCTCCTGCCAATCCCCCTATCGCTATCACCGTCCCCAAGGTGGGTGGAACTGTAGGTAATGATGCTTTCTTCCATCCTTTGTTGGGTCCTGTTATGACTATTAATGAGCATGAGATGTTGACTAAGTTCTTGAAGTTGAAACCACCTGTATTCCTTTGTTCTAAGAGTGAGGACGCCTATGAGTTCATTCTAGATTCTTATGAGAGGCTTCATAAGTTGGGAATTGTTCATCAGCATGGAGTAGAGTTTGTGATCTTCCAACTTTAGGGTGAGGCGAAGCAGTGGTGGAAAACCTATGTGGAATGTAGATCTTCAGCTTTACCCCCACTTACTTGGACCCGATTAGATGCTCTGTTCTTGGAAAAGTATGTGCCTCAGACTTTTAGAGATCGTAAGAAAGATGAGTTCATGGCATTGGAGCAAGGTGGTATGACTGTGGCTGCTTATGAGGCTAAGTTTCATGTCTTGTCTAGATATGCTACGCAATTAGTGACTACTGAGGAAGAGAGGATCTGTCTATTTGTTAAGGGACTAAATTCTAAATTGCAAGTATTGTCTGTTCATATGACCTCTGCAGGAAAAAGCTTCAATGAAGTAACATATTTTGTGAAGAAAATGGAGGAGGTGAGGCGAGACGGTCAAGCCAAGACATTGGCTAAGAAAGCTAAGAATACATGTAACTTTTAGGGTTCCTACTCGAGAGGTTCGGGTAGGCCAACACTTGCAGCCCGGCCAATTCAGTCCGCCATGCCCGCTTCTACATGTAATTATTCGAGAACTCCACCTTAGAGTTTAATTCAAGATAGCTAGGGAGCAACACCTTCGGCGGGCAGTAGGCCATCTTTTGATCGCACTTGTTACAAGTGTGGAAACCTGGGCATATGAGGAGAGACTGTCCCCACCCGCGCATGATCGATTCCGCACTGCAACAGAATAGAGCAATGGTACCCATGGGAAATGGTAATAATGGTCGTGGGCATCTACAACGTGGGTGAGGAGGAAATTAGTGAGACCGTGGAGGTAGGGGAAATGGTAACGCATGTAGAGGTATAGTGCAACCAGGCAGGGAAGTCTCCCGTTATGATGACAGGGCTCAGTGTTACGCCTTTTTGGGCAAGACCAAGGCGGAGGCGTTCGACGCAGTGATCGCATGTACTATTCTCGTCTGTGACCAGATGGTTAATGTGTTAGTTGATCTGAGTTCTACTTATTCTTATGTATCCGTGTGATTTGCCTTAGAGTTTAATATGATTTGTGATATACTTGATGCACCCATCTATGTTTCTACCCCCGTTGGAGAATCTGTGATAGTAACCCATATCTATCGTGCTTGTCCTATCTTGTTTATGGGTTTTCAGACTTGGGATGATTTGGTTATTTTGGATATGACTGACTTTGATATAATTTAGGCATGACTTTGTTTCCCCCTATTATGTTGTGCTTAATTGTAATACTAAGTTTGTGACTCTAGAGATCCCCGGTAGGGAAATGTTATAGTGGGAAGGGGTGTACAAGCCTAAGCAAGCTAAGGTCATATCCTCCATTCGGGCTAGGAAATTGGTGGGGCAGTGTTGTTTGGCTTATTTGGCTCATATTCTGGATGTTGAGGTTGAGTCTCCCTTCATTGAGTATATTCTTGTGGTGTCAGAATTTAGAGAATTGTTTCCCACTGATTTGCCTAGTATGCCTCCGGAAAAATATAGATTTCTGCATTGATTTAGAGCCAGGTACTCGTCCCATTTCCATCCCTCCATATCGTATGGCTCCGAAAGAATTAAGAGAGCTTAAGACTCAAATCAAAGAGCTTCTTGATAAGGGATTCATTCATCCTAGTGCTTCACCCTGGGGTGCTCCTATTTTGTTTGTTAAGAAAAAAGATGGTAGTATGAGGATGTGCATAGACTATCACCAATTGAATAGGGTCACCATTCGAAATAAGAATCCATTGCCTCAGATAGATGATCTTTTTGACCAATTACGAGGCGCATCCATTTTCTCTATGATTGATCTAAGGTCTGGTTACCATCAGTTAAAGATTAGGCCTGAGGATATACCATAAATGGCATTTAGGACCCGTTATGGGCATTACGAGTTCTTAGTGATGTCATTTGGGCTGACAAATGCGCCCGCAACTTTCATGGGTTCGATGAATGGTGTGTTGAAACCTTTTCTTGATTCGTTTGTGATAGTGTTCATTGATGAAATCTTGGTTTATTCGAAAAGTGAGGAAGAGCATGCCAAGCATCTTCGTATTGTTCTGGGTATTCTTGGGAACCAAAAGTTGTATACGAAATTTTCTAAGTGTGAATTTTGTGTTAACTTCGATTGCCTTTTTGGGGCATGTAGTTTCAAAGGAAGGGGTAATGGTAGATCCCCAAAAGATTGAAGCGGTCAAGAATTGGGTCCGACCAAGTTTTGTGACTGAAATTAGGAGTTTTGTGGGGCTCGCTAGTTAATATCGCCGGTTTGTGAAAAACATTGCTTCTATTGTCACACATCTGACAATTTTAACAAAAAAGGAGGTACCTTTTGAATGGACTAAAAAAATGTGAGGAGAGCTTTCAAAAGCTCAAGACTCTCTTGACCACCACACCTATTCTTGAACAACCGGTGGAAGGTAGAGATTTTGTTGTTAATTATGATGCTTCACATTCGGGTTTGGCTGTGGTATTAATGCAGGATAAGAATGGCATAACTTATGCATCACAACAATTGAAGGTACATGAGAGGAATTATCAAACGTAGCGGTAGTGTATGCTCTTAAGATTTGGCGGCATTATCTTTACGGTGTTAAGTGTGAGGTATTTACTAATCATCGCACTCTACAACATGTATTCACCTAAAATGATCTGAATTTTAGACAGTGAAGATGGATGGAGTTACTCAAGGATTATGATGTGACCATCCAATATCATTCGGGTAAGGCTAATGTATTGGTAGATGCATTGATTCAAAAAACGGTGAGTATGGGTAGTTTTGCTTGCTTGAGTGTAACTAAGCGACCTTTGGCCAAGGAAATCCAGACCTTGGAGTCTAAATTCATGCAGTTGGGCATCTCAGAGAAAGGTGGGGTGTTAGCTAGCATTGAAGTAAGGGCCACGCTCATTGAGGAGATCAAGGCTAAACAGTTTGAGGATGAAAATTTGAGTGAGCTTAGAAAGAAAACTGTGATTGGTAAGGCCCAATAGACCACTCTTGATACGGAAGTAGTGCTTAGTTTTAAAAGAAGGATTTGTGTTCCTCGAGTTGATGACTTGATTCATAAATTGTTGGCAGAATCCCATGGCCCGCGGTATTCCATTCATCCGGGTGAGACCAAGATGTACCAAGATTTGAAGTGACTTTATTGGTGGCTTGGCATGAAGAAAGATACAACAAAGTTTGTGGCTAAGTGTCAAAATTGCCAAAAAGTAAAATATGAGCATCAAAGGCCTGCATGTTTGCTTTAGAGAATGCGAATTACGGAATGGAGGTGGGAAAACATAGCTATGGATTTTGTGGTTGGTCTTCCCAAGACTTTGGGGAAATTTGACTCTATCTGGGTAGTGGTTGACAGATTGACTAAGTCACCCTATTTTATTTCGGTCACAATAGATTATAATGCTCAACAATTGGCTAAGGTTTATGTGAAAGAGATAGTGAGGTTGCAAGGGGTGCCCCTTTTTGGTAGTATCTGGAATTTTTGGACCTAAAAACTTTTTGGTAGTTTCTGGAAATTTCCCAATCTAGTCCATATTTGGACGAAATCGGAGTCAGTGAGGTCTAGAAAATTTGGTAACAGTTAAGACGTTAAGGAACTCGTACGACTTTACATAACTGAATTCAGGTGAGTAGAACTCCCAAAATTGTTCTTAGCGTGAATATGTATTTTCTGAGTATCATGGGATGAAGGTGTGTTGTGAAATGGGGGTTTGAAATTCTTAAATTTGCTCACTGGTTCTGTGCAAACAGCTAAGGCGGGATTTTCCCGCAAGGGCGGGGCCGCTGTAGCGGGGTGAGTACCGTTGTGGCGGGACAATCGCGAATTAAATCAGAAATAAACCCCAAAAACATTTTTGTTCTGTACTTTTCAGCGTTGAGAGCTAAGGAATGACCCATGTGTTTTCTTGACAGTTTTCCTCCATTCTTGACGCTAAAGGTAAGGTTTTCACTCCCCGAATTTATTTCTCGATCCGTAAAACTTAGTTTCTTGGGTGATTATCATTGGGGTAGGCTTTTGGAACTGTTTGGATGGTGGGAAAAGCCCTAATTTGGATATTGGGATCATGGGGTGATCTAGGGTTGATAGTGGATGAGTCCACAAATTAGACTTATTTAGGGCTTTATTTTGATAAGAATAGTGTCCTCAAATGCTTATTTTGTCTAAATATCTTATGAAAACTCTTAAGTTTCAGGTATTTGAAGTTTTAGTGAAAGCATGGACACTTAGGCACAAAAAGGAACAAAAGGGATGAAAAGAACTACGAAGCTAAAGCCTGAGCATCGCTAAGCACACTTGGCGATTCACTGAAGGGATTTACTCAGCCATTTGTTCCAGTACGCGAAGCCTTGAAAGAGAAGGATCAAAGAGGCGATGAAAGGAGTAGTCGACGCTTCGCCGAATAGTTCCGTGAAGCAGTACTATACTGCCCAATGGTCCAGAACGTGTAGGTGCTGAAGGCAAGCACAAAACGGCGATGAGACAGACGAAGGGTGAGTCGCCGAAGTCATTCAGCGACATCGACTAACTTCGCCAAAAGATCCGCAAGCACTATTTTTTGAAGTCTATAATTACTAAAGTTATTATTATTTTTAAGAGTCGAACTTTTATTTTAATTTCCATAATAGAATAGTACTTTTTAGATATTTTCTCTCAAGTTTGGAGAGGGTTTTTGGAAACTTGAAGAAAGGAGTTCATCTTCCCCAAGTTGGAAGTGGGCCTTCTCTATTATTCTTCCTTTGATTAAATTAAGGTTTAATTTCTTATACCCATTTGATTCTACTATCATTTTAGGTGTATTTTGTTATTTCTTGATATGTGGCTTAAACCCCCCATTCTTGGGGTGTGATTTAGCAAATATGTGTTGATATTATTGTTGGGTCTTGCTTGTTGATAGGTTAGATGTAGTTTAATGGTGATTTCACCTAGTGATTGTGGTTTAATCTAAAGGGTTTGTAGTTGCAAATACAAAGCCACTCATGTGTTTTTGGCTTGCTCAAGAGGGAGGTCGCGAAACCAAGACCACTAGACTAATGGCCTAAGGAGTGGGTCGACATGAGGTTTAGCCCGAGAGGGTGAGCCCTAGTCCCATATCCTAACACTCAGCTCGAGAGAGTGAGTGGGGTAAGGCGTAGGCTGGTCTTCATGCGGCAAATGGGTGTCCGAGAGGAACGCATTTGAAACGGGGTAAGTTGCCCGAGAGGGAACGTATTTTCATTTAAAGCTTAGCCTAGTCACAATTATCTTACAAATTTCTTATCAAAAGCATGTACCCAACTATTTATCTCAACTTGTATTGCGGTCACACCCCAAGAACATTTCCTCATACATGATTTTCTTGTTAATTTTTGCTACTTTTACTACTTGTAACATAACCCCCAAATCGATATTTGACACTTTCGTGTCACCCCCTTTATTTACCATGTTTTTGTTCGTTAATGTGTTTAGCTATGACTAGTTAGAGCTTAATTTTATTTTTCTATCAATTCTCAAAATCACTCCCTTGGGACACGACCCCAACCTTTAGTTGGGTTACTATACTATCGACAATCGTAGACACTCATACCATAGGTTAGTGTCGTTGGTCACGATAAGCATCAAAATGGCGCCGTTGTCGGGGAGTGGTGTTATTTGAGATTTTTTAGATTAGTAGAGTTTTTGTTCTTCTTAGTTGTAGTTTACTAACTTAACTTGTAGTTTTGTTATCTTGTCTATATTGAAGCAGAGGAAGTGAGTATGGCGAGCAGCCCTCAGGAGCTAATGGAGTTTCTTCCATCAGAGGTAATGATATTCTGGGAGCGTATCCTCACCTTCAAGCAATTAGAGGGTAAATGGATCCACAATTCATGGGCAAGGTTTAACGAACTGATCAATCAATGCCCAATTCATGGCATTCCCGACATAGCTCTCCTTGACTGTTTCTACAAAAGTCTTGGTCCTGAAAACAAGAGGTTGGTCGACCAACTCATTTCGGGAGGCATTGCGAAACAGCCATATGTGATAGCAGCCCAACTGCTTAATGAAATGACTGAAACGAACCAAGAAGTAGAAAAGGACTTCATGTTGGCCGCCCTAATGACTCGGATGGATGAGTTGGCTAAAAAGATGGTAAAATTCAAAATCCAGTGTAAGAGGAAGGATAAATACATCCCTCCTCATGAGCGAAGAAGTCTCAAGGACAATGAGGTTAAACGTCTTGACGGAATGCTCTCAATCATTCTCCACAAGGTGACTGAACAAGATAGAGAGCTGAAAGGATTGAAGGAAGACATTGAAGGAATGAAGCGGATGATTTGGTCTCATTCCAAAGACGTCCAACTACTCTAGGACCTAATGAGTAATGTGTTGCCTCAACTTCATCAATAGAGAAATAAGAGGTGGCCTAATGAGGACCTGGCAGATCCCAACAACAAAACTTGAGCAAAGATTTGCGTCGTACCATGATGGTAAACAAGGCGCTTCTTGGGAGGCAGCCCAAGGTCTTAAACATTTAGGATTTTACTTTTATGAATAATGGTGTGGTGTGTTGTAGGTTAAAGTGAGGAAAGTACGGAAAACTTCTGGTTGGTGAGCAGAAAGTCCATTCCGCGAGTCGCCAAACAGGTCTGCGAGCCTGACTGGATACACCGTTTGGCTCAATACGAGAGTCGTACAGAGCCTGTAAAACTCGGTGGATTCGGAAAGCAACTCGGTGCATCGCTAACAAGTTTGGCGATCTCGATGCAGACTGCCGAATTCACCCACTGAAAATTGAAGAATTCTGAAGATAGGGCTGGATAAATGACCACTCGGTGAATTGCCGAGTAGGTGGGCGAGTGCGACTAACATCACCAAATGGAAACAAATTGAACTACATAGATGACCAATTGTCACACTTTTTCATTCTTTCTCACTTTCAAACTCCATAACTTCACACCAAGGTAGTAATTTACAATTTCTCACTTTAGATTAGTATTTTAGTAGCGGATTAGTGCTTGGAACTCGGATTTTCATTGCCGCCTAGCATTACAACTTTGTTTACTCAGCGAAACGATTAGTTTCTGAAAACTCTTCGACCGCTCTCGAAAAAATAGACCTTATCTGCAACCTAGGAGTCCACTAATGCGTGTTAGATCTCTCTGATATTAGTAGACATTTTCAAGTACATGCTTTTGTTTTGTAAGTTGGGGCCTATTTGCTTTTACTGTTTGACTTCCTTTTTCGCTCTGCTTACTTGAAATCTAAATGTGAAAAACTATGCATAGTGGGTGATGACCATGAATGGGTGCTATAGGTCTGGGCTAAATTTCATTAATGCTTGGTTTAATTTTGCTTTTGAGGTTTGTGCGATCAATTGTGAAAAGTGAGTTGAATCTCAGGCATGTTAAGTCAGTCGGTGAGCTGAGTTGAGCTCGCCGAATCACTCAGCGGTTCGCCCCCTAGACCTAAATCATTTTAAAATTCTTATCTTAAGTGTTATGGGTTCTGTAACTTTCGGTGGACATACTTATGATCGCCAAAGAGGTTTGGCGACTCGCTGATTAGATTGTCGAGTCTGTCTGAAATTTTATGCTACAATGTAATTACTCACTATTATCTCTCTGACGTTTCGCAGATATGGCCAACCAACCGACTAGAGGGAGGGATAAAGGAATTGTAATCAGAGAAAATACACCTCCACCAGGGGCAAGGCTACCACAACTTCAAAAAGCAAAGGAAAGGGCAAAACCCTCGAATTATCTGACGCAAGATCTGACAACACAGGTTTCTACACTACCGAGCCACCCACATATAACAGTGAGAGTACAGAGTATGACGAAGATTACCAGACAAAGGCAAGAAGGGCTAAGTTACGATCCAAAAGGATACATGATCCATATCAGATCAGATATAGTCAATCCACCACTCCAACTCCTCCAACTCCTCCAACTCCTCCAACTCCAGGGCAAGCATTAGTGCTGGCACATCCAGTACAAGGCCCCAAACATGGATCAATGAATAGATCAAAAGTGGTTGGTCTGACGACGATAATTGAGGAGAAACGACTTTCCATAGATGGGGTTATTGATAGGTATCCAGAAGTGATGGAGTGCCTGAAATACCACAAATTCTAAATCTTCACAAGACATCACAACTCTTACATACCAAGCTGGGTTAGAGAGTTCTACGATGCATATAGTGCATTAGTACCTCAACGGAAAAGGTTGGTCTCATCTTTTAAAGCAGCTGACCACGTGGTTGTCAGAGGAAGGAAGGTAGCCTGTCACAGTGAAACTATCAACATAGCTTTGGGAATGTCTGATAAGATTAATGTTGTAATGACCCTCCAGGTCATTTTTAAATTAAAGAATTCTTTCCCTCGTTTAGAGCATTCCTGTAGCGACCCCAAGTCATTTATGACTTGCTGGCACTGACTGTTCGGTCACCTGGTCGTTCGTTTGGGTTTTAGGCCCGTTTCTCTGTTTTGGAGATTTTATAACTTGAAAAGTTGACTTTGGTCAACCTTCTTGGAAGACGTGCTCAGATGAAAATTCTGACAGCTAGGTTAGCTTCGGAATATCGATTTTGGTCTAGAACGACCCTTTGTTCACCTCCCGAGGCTTTAGATGGCAGTTGTGGAATCTGGCTCAAAATGATACTGGGTGTGGGACCCACTTTTCATCGAAGCGATCTCCAAATGGAAATTCCGCCTTCACCGTTGAGTCCGAAATATCATTTTCAATCAGATTCCATATATGGTTTGTATTTTTCCGACTCCGAACGAGTCCGGAACATTGAAATTTAAGTTTGAAGGGTTGTAGAATTCTAACGCGGCGGGGACGTGGCAGAGCCACGCGACGCCACGTGCCAGCAGATGGAAATCTGGAAATTTCCAGATTTTAGGACGAATTTCGTCCATTATTTCTTTCACATCTTCAACATAAGATTTCTCCTCCATTTTGAGCCCGAATTAAGTGATTCAAAAGGCTAACTTCAAGAGAATTTCGTGGGGAATCTAGAAGTGATCTCAGGAATGCGAGGGGAGGCTTCGTTTGAGGTAAGAACTCGATTTTAGCTACTGCTAGGGTGATTTTCGGATTGAATTGTGGTTGAATTTTGAAATGTGAGATCTTGATCATCTTAGGTCCGTTTTGAGTCATTCTTGAGGCTAACTTGTAGAGTTTTTCGCAAGGATCGTCGTGGTATAATCTGTTTGGGTTGGAAGGGTCTCATTTTTCCAGAAATGGGTGATCAAGGGGCTGCTAGTGTTAATTGTTGTGGCTGATTTGCGATGTTTTAGGCATCTGTTTGTGCTAAATTTTGGGGTATTAGTTTAGTAAGGTATTTGGGACGTTTTCATGGATTCATTTTTGGGATTCCAATTGTGGGTCCCACAATCCCATTTTAGACCCGATTTTGGGTCCGTCTCTGAAAAATATAATTTTAGTGTCAATATATTCGTAATGACGAGGTGATTAACCTTTTTTTACTGGGGAAGCATTTGGAGACCGTTCGGAGGGGAAAAGTTCCGGTACCGTGAGTTGGAGCACGCATGGTCGGCTTACAGGTAGGTTATGGCTTTCCCTCGTGAGATTGAGCATGTTTAGGCATTTGTTATTGATTTGCTTGAGTATGGAGGGGTTCGGGTGTCGAGCATGCTAAATTTCTATAATCCCTGCCTTAGACCTTATTTGGGAAAGTGTTGGATTATGACAACATGTCTCTTGATATTATTGAACATCCAAACCTTGTGGTGTATATGATAATATTGATTTGAAGTATGTTTGGCCTTAGTCTAGGCTTAGACTAGTGTTGCGATAGACTTGCGAGGTTTCGGATGTCGTTGGGCAGTAGAACTTTTTTCGACGTCGTTTCGGACGGTCAGCTCCTTATAGACTGATATAGCAGACTTGAGTCTGATAGTCTGAGCCTTAGCTAGGCGGTAACTCAGCTTATGACCTTGTATCCATAATGCCCTGCTTTTCTATTAGCTACAGTACCCGGTTAGAGTCCGTGGTCCAGCTTACTTATGTCCAGGCTTAACTACAGTACCCGATTAGAGTCCGTGGTCCAGCTTACCTGTGATCTGGTTTTGGCTATAGTACCCGGTTAGAGTTCGTGGTCCAGCCCACCCGTGCCCGACCTTTGGCTACAGCACCCGGTTCTAGTCCGTGGTCCAGCCCATATAGGTTGACTCATTAGCTATAGTACCCGGTTCGAGTCCGTGGTCCAGCTTGCACGTGGTGTATTCCCAATTCCTCACTAAAGCTTCAGTTTAGTCTTGATTACTCTCTTTTATAGGTTGAGGTTTTGGAGGTTGGAGAGATTCCGATTAAAGTCCGGGACGTAATGAGATCCTGGAATATGATTGGGAATGGTTCAGTTAAAAGTCCGGAAATTGGTAATATTGTGATAGACCTTCTAGCTCCATTATTTTACTTCAACTGCCGGTGCATCTGCTGGGCTTATGGGGGTCCGTGCAGGTGGTTTCTTTTATTGTGCACGAGCGTACCCGTCGGGTTTGTGGGAGCCCGGCGGAGTTAGTTAGATTACTTGTCTTTGTTGCCTGTACGCTCGTGTACATACCCCCATTTACTACTCTTTGCACTTGATGTGACCCTTTATTTGCATTTCAGTTCCCTTTTGCTTATCTTGCTCAATCGGCCTATGATGCTTACTGGGTACCTGTTGTTTTGGTACTCATGCTATGCTCTGCATCTATTTTGTGATGCAGGTCCGAGCACTAGTAGCCAGCGTTGATCGAGCTTGGAGTAGACTTATCCGGAGATGGGGGTGAGCACACAGCGTTTTGTACTATTTCAGTCTCCATCTGTATATATATACTTGTCTTTTTCCTTTCGAGACAGTCCAGTCTCTGTTGTCCAGTTTTGGGACTTGTACTCATTTTGTAGTAGCTCTGTACTGGTGACTTCCAGGTTCTGGGAGGGATCTTTATTTGTATATATGTTTTGGGTTGCTTCCGCCTGTTTATGTTGTTATTTTCCTACTCTTGTTTAATTTCTACCCTCAGACCCATTACTTGTTGTTCTGGGTTACGGGTTGGCTTACCTGCTGGTGGGTTATAGTAGGTGCCATCATGACTTGATAAATCGGGTCGTGACAAATGCACTGCCAGCACTTGATCAGGCCACAGAAGTTGGATGCAATGAAAAAGTGGTTAGCCCCAAGAGTCTCAAATGATAATGATCCAACATGGTTAGCAAAAGGAGTTCCAATTGAGAAGAAAAATCTAAACATAGATGCACGGTATTGTTTTCAGATTCATTAGCAGCACAGTTATGCCATCACATAATGAATCAATTCTTCGTCATGCTAAGGCAACTTTTCTTGGATGTATCATGGAAAAAACCAGGATAAATCTTGGGAAGATCATTTTCTTTGAAATCCATATGTGTGCAAAGCAGGGCCAGACATCTCTCCCTTTCCCTATATTAATCACTGAATTATGCAAAAGAGCACGGGTGCCTGGAGATGCAACGAAGGATGTGGAATTGGCTGCCACCGCCTCCACCAGTATCTGAAAGATCGAAGCTGAATATCTTAAGGACCAGGCAAAAAAGAAACAAAAGGAAGCTGTGACCACTAGATCTATACCTGTAGAGGCATCTTTGCCTACTCCGGCCCCTAGGCTATCAGCTATTGTTTCCCTCTGTGAATCGATCACTCAAGCATCCTTGATCCGAATGGGACAGCTTGCCCAAATTGCTAATTATCGGACCGCTAACATGGAGATCTCCATTCCAGGCATGATTCAGGTTGCCATCGACAATGTTGTGAGACCACTGATTACTACTATTGATACTCTAGAGGCCAGGATATTAGTGTGTGAGCACGATTAAGAAGCCACAGAGGAAGTAACAACCGTAAAGGCGACCATTGCAGAGCTAAAGAAAGATGTGGACTACCTAAAGTCCACTGATATATCCATGATCTTTGGAACAGTGAAAGTTCCAGATACGCCCGAAATGCCTCAGAATGCCGCAAGACATGGAGATGGAATGGAGCATATAGCTGATCCTGAATCGGAGGTAGAAATTGACGAAGAGATATTTGAGAAAGATACATCGGATGACATAGCCGAGACTGAAGAAATCATGCTAAATGTTGTTGTGAAAGCTTCTTTAGCAAAGTCTCCTGCTGCGGGATCCAGTGGAGCTAGTTCTTCTGGTGGTCATTCCGGATATTGATGCCCAAACAGATGGAGCGACAGATAGCCAGGATCACCTCTTTACCTCCCTCTTTGTCTTTCTTTACTTTGCCTTATGGATTTTGTATTACTTGCATTTGAGGACAAACTGCTTTTTATTTGTGGTGGGGTGAGGCCCACACTTTTTTTGTGCTAATTGATACTTGTATTTTGGTGTACAGTTGGGTTATCTATTTCAATTGTGTTTTTAAAACTGCTTTTGCGATTGTTTGAGCTTATGGCTCTCTTTTGGGTTTAATTGCAAAATGATTTTGACCCTTCCAAAAAATTGCACATTTTTGCCACCCCTTGTGAGTTGAATGTGGCAGTTCTTTTGCAAAAAATTATGTCTCGATTTCGATCAATATCGATGACTTGAATAGTCCTCTCAATTGAACGAACATGAATGTATGGCTACGATAAGGCCAAATGAAGTTGCATAGACAATATGTGAACTCTTTGCATCTCGTTGTGATTAGCCATTTATCGAATTGATTCTCTTGTTATGACCGTTGCACACTAGCGAAAGTGTGTAGTCTTGCTTAACTTAAGTGTCGATGCCTTGTGTGATTAGCTTGCTTTGAACCATGCATGAATAAACCTAGAATTTGCCCTGTTAGTTTGATTGATTTAGAAAGGTGTCCTCTTGATATGATCTTAGGCAACTTTAAAGAATGTGAGCCAAATTTGACATATACCTCTTTTGTGGCCTACCCGTGAGTGTGTGAAACTCTTTTGAACACCCTTTGAGCTTTACCTTTCTTTGGAAGAACCTTGATGAACCCTAGACCTCACTTGAACCACTATCTATAATCCTCTTAATTTGTGGTTTAGTGAATAGCCAACTTAGGCCAAAAGCCTAAGTTTGGGGTGTGGTGAAAAGGAAAAGGAAAAGGAAAGTGCAGGAAAAGTCCCCCTTAACCCATGGTGTTGCAGAACAGTGGAAACCCCTTCAATTCAAAATAATAATAATAATAATAATAATAATAATAAATGTGGAATAAGGTACGAAAGTAATCGGGTTTCCAAGCAATCATTGAAGATGAATAAACAAGTGACTTAGAAGCATTAGAAAAAGAATTGATAAATAAGGAGAATGGAATGCCTTGAGAACACCACATCCCACGAAGAAAGAGCCATTGAGCCTAAATGACCATACCTTTGCACTCATCCCCATTACAAGCCTTAGAAAGACCTTTTTTATCTTGAGTAAGCCGAATCAAAAATTGATTGGAAAATAAGGGCAAACCTATGGGTGAAAACATGCATTGTGTTCCTCTTTTTGAGTGTGAGTGTTGCATCTGATTCCTCATCTTGAATTGATTAACCTCTGTGTGTGAATATCAAATCATTCTTCATGTGAGGGCATTTACATACTTTTTGAACGACGGAACTTAAGTTTGCTTGAGGACAAGGAAAAGTTTAAGTTGGGGGTATTGATGAGTCCACAAATTGGACTAATTTAGCTCTTTATTTTTATAAGAATAGTGTCCTCGAATGCTTATTTTGTCTACATATCTGATGAAAACTCTTAAGTTTTAGGTATTTGAAGTTTTAGTGAAAGCATGGACACTTAGGCGCAAAAAGGAACAAAAAGGCTGAAAAGAACGACAAAGCTGAAGCCCGAGCATCGCCAAGCACACTTGGCGATTCGCCGAAGGGATTTACTCCGCCCTTTCTTCCAGTACGCGAAGCCCTGAAGGAGAAGGATCAAAAAAGGGATGAAAGGAGCAGTCGGCACTTCGCTGAATAGTTCTGCGAAACAGTACTATACCGCCCAATGGTCCAGAACGTGAAGGTGTTGAAGGCAAGCACGAAACGGCAATGAGACAAACGAAGGGCGAGTCACCGAAGTCATTCGTCGACATCGACTAACTTCGCCGAAAGATCCGCCAACGCTATTTTCTGAAGTCTATAAATACTGAACTCATTATTATTTTTAAGAGTCGAACTTTTATTTTAATTTTCAGAATAGAATAGTACTTTTTAGATATTTTCTCTCAAGTTTGGAGAGGATTTTTGGGAACTTGAAGAAATGAGTTCATCTTCCCCAACTTGGAAGTAGGTCTTCTCTATTATTCTTCCTTTGCTTAAATTAAGGTTTAATTTCTTATACCCATTTGATTTTACTATCATTTTAGGTGTATTTTGTTATTTCTTGATGTGTGGCTTAAAACCTCTATTCTTGGGGTGTGATTTAGCAAATATGTGTTGATATTATTATTGGGTCTTGCTTGCTGATAGGTTAGATGTAGTTTAATGGTGATTTCACCTAGTGGTTGTGGTTTAATCTAAAGGGTTTGTAGTTGCAAATACAAAGCCACTCATGTGTTTTCAGCTTGCCCGAGAGGGAGGTCGCGAAACCAAGACCACTAGACTGATGGCTTAAGGAGTGGGTTCGCATGAGGTTCAACCCGAGAGGGTGAGCCCTTGTCCCATATCCTAACACTCATCTTGAGAGAGTGAGTGGGGTAAGGCGTAGGCTGGTCTCATGTGGCAAATGGGTGTCCGAGAGGAACGCATTTGAAACGGGGTAAGGTGCCCGAGAGGGAGCTTATTTCTATTTAAAGCTTAGCCTAGTCACTATTATCTTACAAATTTCTTATCAAAAGTGTGTACCCAACTATTTATCTCAACTTGTATTTCGGTCACACTCCAAGAACATTTCTCCATACTTGATTTTCTTGTTAATTTTAGTTGCTTTTACTACTTTTAACAAAACCAACCCAGATCGATATTTGACACTTTCGTGTCACCTCCTTTATTTACCATGTTTTTGTTCGTTAATGTCTTTAGCTACGACTAGTTAGAGCTTAATTTTATTTTTATATCAATTCTCAAAACCACTCCCTTGGGACACGACCCCAACCTTTAGTTGGGTTACTATACTATCGACGATCGTAGACACTCATACCGTAGGTTAGTGTCATTGGTCACGATAAGCATCAATAGTGTTGATTTAAATCCGGGTAATTAGACATCATTTATTGATTTTTGTGTTATATTGATTGTTTGTAGACCAAGAACAAGCGAAAAGAATACGGAAAGGGAAGAATCAAGTTTCTTAGGGGATTCAAGCTTTGTTTGAGGTAGGTGATGATTGTGATTTCATGTTGTGTGATATATGTTTGTTCTTGCTTCATTATGATGCATGTATGTATGCGAATGTTGCATTATTGATCACACTAATCGTAATTGAGGATGATTGAATAATTGTATATCATGGATCATGACTTGATTGTATGATTATGAGAAAGTATATTGTGATTGTAATTGTGGCTTGTTGAATGGATCGGGTGTTGCGTTTCGACACATTAACTGGGATCGATTGCCATGTACCGGCATAAACTTTGGAACGGGTGTCATGATCCGACACACTAACTTGGAACGGGTACCTCGTACCGGTACACTAACAGTTTGGGTGTGGGTTCCATGAGAGGACCATTAACTTGACATAACTATATATCTTGAGAATTATGAAATTGTACGTTGTTCGTAAATTATGTTAATATTGTATATATTCGGTGTATGCATGTTATTATTATGTTGTAATGGCTTATGTATATTGCACTTAGTGGGATAGCCGTATGATCCTACCAATACATTGTGGTTGTGTACTAATACTACACTTGCTCTTTCTTTGTTGAGTACATGGCATCTTCAAGTCAAGCGGCTACTAACAGACCTCGTTTAGAAGATCAGTGATCGTCATCGAATTCAAGGGTGAGCCAGTTCTTCCAGGCTACCATGAGTTCTCTTTTCGTTTATGTCCCCATTTCGGACTTAGACTAGTACATTAGGATTTTCTTATGTTTGATTAGGTTGTACATATTTTCTTAAACTTGTTGAACTTTAGAGGTTTTGGTACATTGACTTTCAGGTTCTAGGTATTAATCCGCATTTGTTTGATTAGACTTTTGGAGTTTATGGAAACACTATCTTTCCTTTTGCATTTAAATCTGCTTCCGTAACTTTAAATGCGTAGTTTTATGGTTAGTTGGGTTGTAGTAATGGTTCGTCCACCGGAGGGTTAGTGTGGGTGCCAATCATGATGGTCTGGGTCGTGACATGTACTAATGAAGTACAAAATACCAATTTTAAAACGGTCTCCGGGCTCAAAGAAATTAGCCTCTTTAAACTTATTCAAGAAGTCTAACTTAGGGACTTTGGTCATTTTACCATAATACTTTTGAATAAGCCTATTTGGAATAGACGGATCTGAAACAAAGTCGCTAAGGAGTCCACATTTGAGACCAGTAACTGCTGCGAATTCCTTAATCCCAAATCATAGTACTGTATCATTTATTTTGAAGATGAACATGTCGTCCCTAACGTTTTCGGTTTCAAAAAGTAGCAAATGGCCCAATAACTAACATTGAATCTTTATGAGGGGTAGCTCGTTAAATACACCAAATGGTGTTTCCAAATTTTGTTGAAACCTCCCTTGTCCGAGGAATTTCAACAGGTCTTTGAAAACATTCATGTTTGTGCATGAAGCCCAATGTGTGTATGGCTTCCTTGCCTATAAAATAAAATTGTTTATAATTAGTTATAATTAAATTTAATCACAGAATTCATACCAAAATTAGATCAATTTCATACCACATTCATAAACCATATATACAGTCAGTTCATACCAAAAATTATTCATATATCATTCCACATTCATAGACATAAATTTTATTAAAACATCATACTAGATTTGAAAAAGTTTCACACCAATATAGTATATAAGTAGTTATAATTAAATTATATCACAGAATCCATACCAATATTAAATCAATATCATACCAAAATAAAACATACTTCATACCACATTCATAAATCATAGCCCAATGTGTGTATGGCTTCCTTGCCTATAAAATAAAATTGTTTATAATTAGTTATAATTAAATTAAATCACAGAATTCATACCAAAATTAGATCAATTTCATACCACATTCATAAACCATATATATAGTCAATTCATACCAAAATTATTCATATATCATTCCACATTCATAGACATAAATTTTATTAAAACATCATACCAGATTTGAAAAAGTTTCACACCAATATAGTATATAAGTAGTTATAATTAAATTATATCACATAATCCATACCAATATTAAATCAATATCATACCAAAATAAAACATACTTCATACCACATTCATAAATCAATATTATTCATGTTTCATTCCACATTCATAGACATAAATTTTAGTAATACATCATACATGATTTGAAAAAATTTCACACCAATATTATTGATACATCATACCAGGTTCATGTGCACTGTGGCATTTAACAAGCTATTTTCATAAATATATACAACTACAATCAAAATAATTTTCAAAATAACATTTAATATCAATTTATGCCAATTTCATACCACTGTTAAAAACTGAAATACATAATAGGAGAAACTATTAAGAAAAATATCAATTTCATACCAATATTAGTCATACTTCATACAAAAAATAGTAACTTTTTTTCCAGTTTCATACCAGTTTCATACCATATTCATACCATTGGGCTACTGATATCAAACCAATTTCATACCATAATCATAAATCATATATTAAGTGAGATTCATACCAATATTATTCCTATTTCGTACAAGTTTCATACCAAATACAAGTTCTGTACCAACAATATGCATAATATATATATATATAAAAAAACCACTAATTTGAATAATTTTAAAATAAATTAAATATAATATTTACCCTAACCAGTTTTTTGCCTTTTGTGGATATTGGGATTTCTGAGTCCTCCTTCGTTGTTGCTCTTCTTCGTGATGGTTTTGAAGACTGAGTCATTTCAACATTTGTTGCTTTTTTTGTTTTTTTTCTTCTTTTTCTCACTTACAAGATCAGAATCTGAATCGGAATGGGTTTCTGCCATTTTTCCCTTCCTCTTTTGTTCCTTTTGATTTGCAGGACTTACCATTTTCTTTGCTTGACTATTTTTTTCCTTTTGTGTAATATGATTCTTCGATTGAGAAGAACCACCCTTTGCCGGAATTTCATTCTTTTTTGGTGGCTGGAATTGAGTCAATAAGTTGAATGTTGGAGCATGTATATCATCAGTAGCAGTTGCTTCTACTAGTCGAGGACTCTTTCGAAGCGTTTGAACAGGTTTCTTCGACATGAAGAAGATGAGAAACATAATGGAGTATGTTTGAGAGAGGTGGGAGAGATAAATTTGTGATTTCTGAAGGTGAGGTAGTGGGGTGGGTGGCGTGTTGTATATGATAGGCGTGGGGCGTGGGATTTAGTGGCGGAGCTACAGTGTCCCGAGGATGTCCAATTGGACAACCTTCGCCTGAAAATTATACCGTATATATAAGTAAAATACTACTTGAAACAGTTAAATCTAATACTTTGGACACCCTCAACATAATAAGACTTTGCGGCCCAGTGGTGTGAGGCTCTCATGTTGAGCTTATAGGTGTGAGTTCGAATCCCTGCAATTGCATTTGTTATATTTATAATCATTTTTAATAGAACTCTCCTATTTTATTATTACTATAAGTTATTAACTTGATTGTCTAAGGTAATTAAATTAATTTTTAAATAATAGTTATTAAATTTGTTATTTTTTATTAAAATGATTCTTAATTAGAAATCTACACTTAGTAGCCAATTGAATTTTCAATGAATTTGACTTTTTATTTCGTTTCATTAAAATTTGAAATAAAACTTAGATGTAATTATTTAATCTAAAGTTAATAAAAAAAATTCTAAACTATTTCTATAAAGCTGCTAAAAGCGAACAGAAGAACACCTCGTTTGATTGTGCTTCCATTATTCATGTCTCATTATTGTTGTCGTCACCAGAGATTAGTGAAAGCTTGAAATGTAGAAATGATTTCATTTTAAGCTAACCCCCCCCCCCCTTTTCATTGTTCGTTCACTTCATATTAAATTAAACACAAATATTAAAGCAAAATATTATGCAGTTTGATTTTTAAAAATTTGGAACATTTATTCCTAAAAAAAAGTAATATTAATATTATGTACTTCAATTTTAAATTTTTCAGTGCATCCATTCATCAAAAAAAATTGTTTATATAATACTTGGACATCCTTCATAAAATTTCTAGCTCTGCCACTAGTGGGATTTACATGGGGGAGGGGGGGGGGGTGTGGCGTGTAACTTTAAAAAAAGGAACGGTAATCAATATAAATCCCTAAAATTGTGTAAAAGATAATTATGGTGTAATCTTTAATTAAATAAATTATTAATAGTATAAAATTATAATAAAAGATTAATTATTTAATAAAGTAAAATTTAATTGATTTTTAAATAACGTTAATTTTAATTGATATGTTATAACTCGTAATTAAACTGTTATAAGCAATAATTTTTCAAAAGTAAGTTTAAAACCCATAATATTGTCTCTTAAATGTGTATAGGGTGTGATCTTTCCATATTGAAAGCCAATACCGAACGATAACCCAATAATATTTTTTTATAAAATCATTAAAATACCGTTAACCCAATAACCCAATAGCAATAAATCAATAATATTTTTTTTCGGTTCAGTTTTTGCATACCCCTAGAGTGGGGTGTGGTCGGATTTCAATTTGAAAGTCGAGCTAGAATATATATACTAATTTTCAAACATGTGTTGCACATGTATCCATGTTATACATATATATACATACTATTTTTTGACACGTGCGTTGCACGTGATTACCAATTCAGAAAATATATGTTATAGTAAATACTATTGCTTATTTAAGTGAATATTTGAATAATAAGCTTAACACAAAATAATATTGCAGATTATTTTGTGAATGTTCAATGTGGATCGTCATATATATTTCTTTTTCATGCGAACCTATGAAAATGGTGAATGAAAAAATTTATTAGTTAGATGCAATAATGTATATATTTATTTCAATTTGATGAGGTTCAATCATGTAATTAGTCGTATCTCACTAATATAACGATATTTTTCGTGCATTTCTCTTGTAATCTAACCAGATGTGCTTTGCATGTGTATTCCACTTAGAGTGTTTAGATGTTGTATGAATATGTGAAGAGAACAACTACATTTTATCTTTTAGAACTATTTTTTGTATATTAATTTTTATTTTATAATTTATAACATCATAGGTGACGCTCTTGTTGTTGGCTCTCATATTTGACTTTTGATTGACTGTGTACATAAATCAAAGATAGTTATGATCTGGTTGTCCCTACTTAACTAAGAAAGGTTTCCTTTTTTCTTTACCGGAAAAACATAAAAATTAAAATTAAAGAATGTATTTTATCTGTGAAAACATATATATAATCACTTGTTCGTCTTACACCCAACAAAGATATAGTACATATACTTGTAAACGATTTTTAATTTATTCAACAAAGCATGATTCGTCAAAGGAAAAATAACAAACTGTGTTATCACATATATAGGGGTATAATAATATGAAAATTATTGGTCAAAAGTTAATATAAGGAAAGATGAAAGATAAACTAAATATATTATTAAGTGCGTAATATATTTCAAAAATCATGACCTTTTTGACAATTCACAACCCTTTGAAAAAAGTCACAAATTATTAATATTATTATTATTATTATTATAAACTAAATATATTATTAAGTGCGTAATATATTTTGTTAGATATTTTAAATTATAAAATTATTACATTTTAAATTATCCGTTCAATGCGCTGGCACGTATAATATTTATGCAGTGTACAAAGAATTTTTATTGCTTTTAAAAAAGAATTGAAAGAAAACTGTAATCTATAATAATTAAATAATTTAATTATTATAAAGACGAGAAAAAACATGCTAGTTGAATCCTCATCAAATATAAGTTTATTTATAAAATAATTGTTTGCCTTTTAAAAAAAAATTACTTTTATTCGAATTTATTAAGTGTTTAATTAATATATTTTTCAATTTACGATAAGAATTTCATACTTCTTTTGTCGAAGACTAACTTTAATTTTTTATTTTTTATGAATTTCAGACTTTATAATGTTGAATTATATATGAATGATCATCATGATCATTACCTTGAATGTAATAGCGACAAAAAATATAAGAATATAAATTTATATCTATATATCTATCTATATATACTAGGAGAAGTAAAAATTGCCAAATGTCAGCACCACAAAAAATTTCCATTTTTTAGTTTTAAAAACTAAAATTTTAAAATAATTTTAATCTGCATTAGTTATTAAATTTAAATTTAAAATTTGTAAAAAACCAATAGATATTTTAAACGATTTGTTTTTTAAAAAAAATAGAAAGTTACCACAATTAATATAAGTCTTCTCTATTCTTTTATATATAAAAAAAAGGGTTCTACATGTGGTTAAAAAAAATTGGACTCTTATTTTTATTCTAATTAGAATATTTAATTTTTTATCTCATGTATTTGTGAGTTTAAAAGGTGTAATAGGATCGTGTCGTGTAGTTAGCAAGTCTTCTCAAGATCTCACAAAGAATACATTGCAAGGGGTTTGGTCCCTGCAAGACTGCGTATGTGAAAAGACGACAAGACAACTATCAGAAAAGTTGTCACCTCTGATGTGGTAGGTGTATGTCTTTTTACAGAAGCAGACTCTCAACCAATGTGGACATCTTAAGAGGTTTGTGTCCATTTAATATAATCTCTTCTCACATGACACAAACTAAGATTTGGAAAACAAACTTCATAAGCTTAAAGAGACAAGGTCATCTTCAAGGAAGAACTTAAGCACAACAGAACATATACATCAAGGGACCTGATAGACCAAAGAAGATCAATCTTTATCCGCTCATGTTGTTGAATGCTTGTAATGTGCTAAACTTGTAGGATTAATTTCACTCTTATAAGAAATGGTTCAAACCTTTGTGTGAGTTAGTATAAGAACACTGTTAGAGTTAACTTTGTGTCTTACTGTTGAAGTCTATATTAATTAGTGATAGTTAATATAGCGGGCAATGAATGCATTGCTTTGGCTCAGTAAGTAATATGTTTATTACTTAGTGTGAGATTAAGAGTTTAGTCTCATTGGTGTAGTTGAAATCTGTATTCACTTTTGCTTGGAGATTAGTGAAGGCAGTTGAAAATCTTGTGTGACAAGTCGTGATTTTAATCCCTTGAGCAAAGAGCTTTCCATGTAAAACTCGTGTGCAGGATTTACATTGTGCTATTTATTTCTCGCACTTTAATTCTATCAGGGGACCTGGTCCTGTGATCACTGGTGGACGCGTACATTCAAACAATATGTATCAGAGCAGGAGCTCTCTATTTGGTTAACACCAAGAGAAAAAATCCTGCAAGAATGGCGGCTCCACCAAGTCTGGAAGATGGTCAATCTACCACACGTCCTCCTCGTTTCAACGGCCAGTTCTATGGGTGGTGGAAGACCAGAATGCACGATTATATTATGGCGGAAGATAACGAACTGTGGGATGTAGTGTTTGATGGTCCTTATGTTCCTACCAAAGATGTGAAGACAGAAAAAAATTGAAAAAAAAGTATAAAGCAAAAAAGTTGTTGGTGTGTGGAATAGGAGTAGACAAATACAATAGGATTTCGGCCTGTGAAACGGCCAATGAAATATGGGACTGCTTGAAGACAACCCATGAAGGAACAACTCAAGTTAAGGAATCAAAGGTGGACATGCTCACTACTCAGTATGAAAATTTTAGCATGAATGAAGGTGAGACTATTCATGAAATGCACTCTAGATTCACCTCTATCACTAACTAACTTCGATGCCTTAGTGAGCCCATTCATCCAAGTAAACAAGTTTACAAAATCCTTCGAGTTCTTCCCAAATCATGGGAAAGCAAAATGAATGACATCACTGAAGCAAGAGATCTGAAAACCCTTACAATGGATGAGTTGATAGGCAACTTGCAGACCTGTGAGTCTAACAAACTACCGGATTCACCTAAGTGGGAAGGAAAGAAACACAATTTGTTGCATTGAAGACATCTCAAAATAATGCTTCTGAAGATGAGGAAGAGATGGATTATTTGACTAGAAGGTTTCAAAAAATAGTTTAAAAGCATGGAGGATTTCAGAGAATGGGTAACTCTAGCAGAACAACAAATGCAAATGATCTTTGCCACAAGTGTGGAAATCCAGGACACTTTATGAGAGATTGTTAGAGCCTTAAGCATGAATTTCAAGACTTCAAAGAAAGGCGAAGGGACCAGGTCCCTGGCCATGTTAAGAGAAAGGCTAATGTTGATCAAGTGGTGAAAAAGGCCTTTGTAGTATGGGGAAATGCCTCTAGTGATTTTGAAGAGGGAGAACACCATGAATATGTCTCTATGATGGCAGTCAAGGATGACGAGGACATATTCAACTCCATCTTCTCACTGATGGCTAAGACTGACGATGAAGACGACAAGGACGAGGTAACACTTCTTGACCATAAGGGTGACATAGACACCCTGTCCATTCAAACGTTGAGAAAACATGCCATTGTGTTAACCGAATCTGTTGATGAATTAACGAATGAAAAAATGGTCTTAAGTGAAAACTTGGATCTTTGTCAAGATGAAAAATAAGCCCTTATTTCTCATATGTTTGAAATGAATGTTAGGCAGAGTATTCTGGAGATTGAGGGTTGTCAACATAAGGAAGAACCAGAAACCTCTGAGAATGGAAAAAGGAAACTCAGTAGCTTTGAGCTTGATATAGAAGAGAGTCTAAAATTTTCTGAGTCCAAACTAGTTGCTTCCCTTTAAATAAACTCACAACTAGTAATGGACTTAAATCAAGTTAAAGAAGTGCTAAATCAATCTTTGAAGTGGACTGATTCTTCAAAGATTCTTTCTAACTTGGCAAATCATAAATTCAATAGTGTTAATGGTTTAGGGTGTAGAAAGATAGAACCACCATATAACCCTTATAGAAAGTATGTATTAGTATCTGATAATCTGTTATGTACTCATTATGGGAGAAATTGTCACCTCAAGAGAAACTGTGAATCCATGAAAAAGACCAAAGAAAACCAAGCAAGGTTTCTTGAATCTGAAAAGAAGAAAGTACATGGTCCCAGGTATCGTTTAAGCAAAAACACTTTTCCCCCTGGACTGGAAGGTTTCTTATCAAGCCCTTTGATTGTTTTTGGGAACTCCATCTAAAGTGGTTCATAAATCTAACAAGTGATTCTCTTTTACAGAAGGGAGGAAGTAGTCAATGGTGGTTCATCGACTGTAACACCCTGTATCCTAGATAAACCAAAATGCAGATTTTAAGAAGTTACAGGTGCAACCCACGGTTGCCATCCATGGACCGTAGGTCAGACCACGTCCCGTGCTGGTGGTCCATGGTTCACCACTACAACCCCTCCCCAAACCCAGTTCAAAAAATCGGCTAAGTCTCGACCCACGGACAGACCACGGTCCGTGGTCTGTGTTCGTGGATCAAGACTCCTTTACCCAGCTCTGACACGAACTACAGTCGACCAGCACGGACCATCGTTCGATGCATAGTCCGTAGATCTGACCGTAGATAAGGGTAAACAGCCAGTTAGAGGAAAATTGTTGATTGGGTCAACTTCAAATGGTCATAACTCTTAGAACAAAATGAATTATGCCCATAACTCCAGATATTCTATCCATCCAGGCGCCACTAAGATGTACCGCAATCTGCGGGAAGTCTATTGGTGGAATGGTATGAAAAGAGATATAGCAGACTTTGTGGCTAAGTGCCTTAATTGCCAACAAGTCAAGGTAGAACATCAGAAACCAGGAGGCATGACTCAAGAGATTGAAATTCCTACTTTGAAGTGGGAAGTGATCAACATGGACTTCATCACAGGTTTACCTCGTACTCGAAGACAACATGACTCTATTTGGATGATTGTTGATAGGGTTACTAAGTCTTCTCACTTTTTGGCGGTCAAGACTACAGATTCGACGGAGGATTACGCCAAGCTTTACATTAATGAGATTGTGAGGTTGCGTGGGGTTCCTTTGTCTATTATCTTAGATAGAGGTCCTCAGTTTACCTCTCATAACTGGAAGTCATTTCAGAAGGGTCTTGGTACTCAGGTTAACCTTAGCACAACATTTCATCCACAGACGGATGGTCAGGCAAGCGTACCATTTAGACCTTAGAGGACATGTTAAGAGCTTGTGTGATCGACTTCAAGGGTAGGATGATTGCCTTCCTCTTATTGAGTTCGCCTACAACAATAGTTACCATTCTAGTATTCAGATGGCCCCTTATAAGGCATTGTATGGGAGTAGATGTAGATCTCCAGTTGGTTGGTTTGAAGTAGGTGAAGCAGCCTTGATATGACCAGATTCAGTCCTTGATCCTATAGAGAAAGTTCAGCTCATTAGAGAAAGTTAAGACTGCCCAGAGTCGCCAGAAGTCTTACGCAGATGTGAGAAGAAGGGAACTAGAGTTCAAAGTTGATGATTGTGTTTTCCTGAAAGTGTCACCTGTGAAGGGGGTGATGAGATTTGGAAAGAAAGGGAATCTCAATCCCAGATATGTAGGCCATTACTGGATCTTGAAAAGGATTGGTAAAGTGTCTTATGAGTTAGAGTTGGCAGCAGATTTGGCAGCAGTGCATCCAGTCTTTCACATTTAACTTTTGAAGAAGTGTTTGGGTGATCCATCATCCGTAGTGCCATTAGAGACTGTGGCTGTAAAAGATAGTCTTTCTTATGAGGATGTACCAATTGAGATTCTTGATCGTTAAGTTAGAAGGTTGAGAAACAAAAAAGTCACTTCTCTCAAGGTTTGGTGGAGGAGTCAGTCCATAGAGGGAGCCACTTAGGAAGCATAAGCGTCCATGAAAGCTAAGTATCCTCACCTCTTTGCTTTTGATTTCACTCCAGCTTGAGGTAATAGTTCCTCTTCAGTTTTTCAGTCATTCATGCGTAAATTCAGTCTTAGAATCATGTTCCTTCAGTTTGTACTTGTATTTTCAGCGTATTTGCATGTTCTTGGAACTCAGTTTAGTCAGAAATTCAGTTATCAGTGTTTAGTGGTAGGGATTGCATCCCTTTCCCTCTATTTCAGCTAGTTTAGTCTTCATTCGAGGACGAATGTTCTTAAAGGGGAGATAATGTAACACCCCGTATCCTAGATAGATCAAAATGCAGATTTTGCGAAGTTGCAGGTGCAACCCACAGTTGCCATCCACAGACCGTAGGTCAGACCACGGCCCGTGCTGGTGGTCCGTGATTTACCACTGCAACCCCTCCCCAAACCCAGCTCAAAAAATCAGCTAAGTCTCGACCCACGGACAGACCACGATCTGTGGTCTGTGTTCGTGGATCAAGACTCCTTTACCCAGCCTCTGACATGAACTGCGGTCGACAAGCACAGACCGTCGTTCGATGCACGGTCCGTAGGTCTGACCGTAGATGAGGGTAAGCAGCCAGTTAGAGGAAAATTGTTGATTGGGTCAACTTCAAATGGTCATAACTCTTAGCACAAAATTAAATATGTGTCCCATGACCTATGATATGATATATAATTGAATCCTCTTTCCAACGCCACCAAGTTTGCTAAAATCCGACCTTCGAGTAAAATGTTATTCTCGTTTTAGTGAAGACCTGCCAGACAGACTTGACCGATGGACCCAAACGACGGCCGGTAGATCAAACGACGGACCGTCGTTCCTTCTGTGGATGGGCGTCGCCAGAATTAAGTTAGGGTTGTTTTGGTCCTTTTCCTATTTTGTTGGACCCTAAGCTACGTCGTTTAGACCCTAAATTATGAGGTTTTAGTCAGTTTAAGCCTGGAAACATAACTGGAACTTACCTAAGTCAACTCATTAATCAAAACTTAGAAAATTAGAACGCTAAGAGGAGAAAGAAGTCAAGAGCCCTAGTTCAAGAACGCAAAAAGTTTTCTTCAGTTCCAGCCAGAAATCAAAGGATTTCTCCGTGAAATTCGTCACCAGGTATGTGGGATTTCACTAGTTGGTTCCTTTCACCCATTAGGTCCCTAGTTTTCAGTCAGTTTCTTGATTCCCTTATTATGACTATACCTAAGGTTTCTTGAATGTTAGAATTGTTGGGTTCCTAGCTGTTATAATTATCCAAATCAGATTAGTATGTTAATATTTAGTTTATTACATAAATTTCATAACCCTAGCTATGTATTTATTTAGTTCTTGAATTACACATGCTAGGTCAGATATTTCAGTATTCAGTTATACATGCCTGAGTTTATGAATGCATCATTATCAGATTAATTATTGCATTCTCAGTTTTGCATGTTCAGTTTGAGCTATCCAGTAACTTATAGAAATTCAGTCATAATGTGTTAATCACTAATCCATTGGGAGTAGCATAATACCGAGTTGGACTAGGGTTCAACGTACCTAAATAGTCCCAGAACTACTAGCCACGTAGGTTGTAAGTCCCCTCTGTGGGCATCATTTCAGTAATAACGCCAACATGCCTCTATACCTCTGGCAGGGTATATTGGGTCCTCTCGATGGGGCGTATACATCGGACTCCACATTTAGCTCATGTGGTTTTATTATCGGTTATTAGTAGCTCCCACAGTTCAGTCAGATTCTATTGCATTGACCATTTATCAGTATAGTCAACATTCAGTTTCAGCATGTTATAAATTGGTCACTGCATTCAGTATCTATATCCTGTTCAGATTATATCATTGCTTATTTGCTTTGTTTAGTTATATGTTATTTCAGTTGTATTTTATCATGCATGCTCAGTACCTTTCAATTACTGACGCATACGTGTGCTACATCTTCTCGTGATGTAGGTTCAGGTTCTCAGCATCCAGATCACTCTTAGATTGGTTTTCGATCTCTAGTTCAGCAAAATCAGTGGTGAGTCATCATTCTCCGAGGACAATAGTCATGAGTCTCTTTTCAGTATTATTTTTAGTACTTTAGTTTCAGTTTTGCTAGACTTAGTTGGGGCTTGTCCCAACATTTCTAGTCAGTTAGAGGCTATTTTCAGACATCGATAGATTTAGCTTAGTATTGAGTTAATATCTTCTTTGTATTAAACTCATCAGTTTTCATTTATCTCAGTTATAGTATATGGGTATTCCCCATCCTTTTCATTTTATTTATGATTTAGCTTCCACATCAGTTATTATTATCTTTAGTATGCTCATGATTATGCCATCAGGGTTAGCTTGGGGTTACTTGTGATCCTAGGTCATGTGTCCACGTTCGGGGATAGTCTCGGGGGCGTGACATGGACAGTGGTTGCTCAAAGCATATGACTGGAGAAACTCATAACTTCCTCTCTCTCAAAGCACATCAATGCGGTGGTGTGTCTTGTGGAATCGGTAAGAAAGGATTTACTCTTGGTATCGTAAGGATTGGGAGATCCGTGGAACACTCCATGGATAATGATTATTATGTGAATGGGTTAAAATATAACCTACTCAGTGTGTCTCAGAGTTGTGATAAAGGGAATGAAGTCAGATTTGTGTCCAACAAGTGCCTTGTTACAAATCTAATTTCAAAGGAAGTCATTATATTGGCTAAATGGCTCAAGAACAAGTATGTTGCAGACCTCGACTCAATACGAGGTGATAACCTCACGTGTATAAGTGCTCAAGGTGATAATGTTGATTTGTGGCATAGAAAGTTGGGGGATGTAAGTTCATCACTGTTGAACAAATTGGTTTCTGGCGACCTGGTCCATGGTTTGCCAGACTTAAAATTTGTAGAAAATAAATATGTGATGTGTGCGTCCGAGGAAAGGAAACCAGATCATCTTTCAAGCAAAATAAGGGTGTTAGCACCACCAGGCCTCTAAAATTACTTCACGTGGTCTTGTGTGGTCCAGGTGGCAAGAAGTTCTTTTTAGTAATAATTAATGATTTTTTTCCAGGTTCACTTGGACCATGTTTCAGCGAAGCAAGGATGAAACTATTGATGTGTTGATAATCTTTGCAAAAGGGATACAGATGAAGCTAAACTGCAAGATTGTAGTAATAGATCAGATTATGGTACAAAATTCAAAAATGCCCAAATCGAAGGCTTTTGTACTAGCCAGGGAATTCACAATTCACAACAAATTCTGCTCCCATAACCACTCAGAAAAATGGGGTTGTCAAGAGAAAGAATACAGAACTTGCACAAGGAACCGGTCCTTCCATTGCTTCAGTTGTTGCTGACAGAGAAGAAGCAAACAAAGAAATTCCTAAAGTAGGTGAATGAGTTGGTGAAACAAGAGATGAGGTTATGAGGAAATCAGGGTAGAAACATGAGTCTTCTCATCCTATGGATAATCTTGTCCCTACTCTTGAATATGGAATGCACACTAGATCAAAGACAAGAAATCTAGCTGCATTTTTAGCTTTCATCTCCATTGTTGAACCGAAGAATATCAAAAAGGCTTTAAAGGATGCTGACTGGGTGAACTCAATGCAGGAGAAACTTTATCAATTTGAAAGAAGTAAAGTGTGGTACCTGGTCCCGAACCTCTAAAAAGAACCATTATTGGGACTAGGTGGGTGTTCAGAAACAAGTTGGATGAACATGGGATTATCACAAGAAGAAGTTCAACATGCAGGAGGCCAAGATAATTAATACATCCATGAGAGCTAGTACCAAACTTAACAGCGACGAAGCAAGCATAGACGTGAATGAGGCTATGTATAAAGGAATCATTGGCTCTCTCTCCTCTATCTAACTGCAAGCAGACCAGGCATTGTTTTCAGCATAGGGATGTGTGCAAGATTTTAGGGAGCTCCAAAGGAATCTCACCTAAAGGAAGTAAAAAGAATCCTCAGATATCTGAAGGGTTCGCAGGACCTGGTCCTATTCTGTCCGTCAGCAAACTTTTTGATTTGGAGGAATTTGGTGATGATGATTATGCTGGGTATCAAGTTGATAGAAGAGTACCTCAGGAATGGCTTGTTTTCTAGGCTCATCTCTTATTCATGGGGAACTAAAATGCAAAATTCAGTTGCTCTTTCAACAACTGAGGCAGAGTATGTAGCAGGTGTAGCTTAATGTGCTCAACTCTTGTGGATCAAGTAGCAGCTTGAAGCTCTTATAATACCTGGTCGAGATAATCAAACTGAAGTTGGGAATGCTGAAACATGATTGAATGGATCCTGCTTGAAACAATCAACCCTCTCATGACTATGCAAAGGGAGCAGATATCCTTGTTTTTATAGTTATGTATGTTTTACCAAATTCAATTTGTAGGTATACACACATGGCAAAAGGGCTGAAGGAAAAATGGAGGTCAGGATAGATCTAGGCAATCACATTCAAACTACAAAGAGGGACTCGATCCGTTCTTGAAGGTTAGCACTCTTAACATTGCATTTTGAATTATGCATGAGAACCGTTGCAATTGCCACATGTCTGTCATTCAGGTATCTGATCGTTGTCCCATCATTTGAATACCAAGATGGTACTTCCTTTCACATGATACACCCTTTCACTTCCTTTATACTTCATATTTTTTTCCATCTCCCCAGAAAATTCAAATCTCCTTCCAAAAATTAGAAATTTTCAAAATCCTCTTTTCTCCTCTCTCAAAAACATTTCAAATGTTTAAAACCTTTGTTCCTACTGGAGAATTTTCTGATGAAGAAATTTTTGAGTCTGAAGAGGGACCAGGTCCAACAAGCAAAAAGAAGAAGGTGGAAAAGATGATGTTCAAAAGGGCAAAGGTTGATATTCTGAATAGGAGGGTGTCTGACCTAAATTTTTTTTAAAAAAAGAGGGAATAATGACAAAAATAAATTGAAATGGTTCCATAGTTATTGATCTATTCATCTCAGAGGCCTTGAGTAAGTTTGATTTTACCAATCTTTCTGTCATGAGAAGCTCAGGCATGCATTGGAAGGTATGACAGTTGCTCTTGCTAATAGGAATACTAAAATAGTTTGCTTGAAGGCTCAACTTCTAAAACAACACAATTAGAGGGACCAGGTTGAGGAGAACTAGCAGCCCTGAAGGTTCATCATGAAGCCTGGGCAGCAAAGAATGTGAACTTCAAGAGAGGCTTCTAAAAGAACCATGCTAAGGGATATGCTCTACTAATCCTATTTTTGTAATCCCCTGCTCTTAATCCACCCCCTCTCTTCCTAAATTCACATATCAGTCCTCGTTTCTCTTTTTCTGTCTATCAAAACTAATTGGGTATTGTATTGGTTCTCATTCGTAATAATAATTGCAATGTTTGATTGTTGATCTTTTACTTATGAATGAAAAATGTCTTGTTTATACTGACTTGTCTCATTACTTTATGCATTTTTACTCATGCTTAGTTTTTCCCAAGTGGCCATGAATTTGCTTGAACTGCATTTCTGGCAGCTTTGTTTACTGCTTAATCCTTTTTATGATGTTAAAAGGGGTAAAATTGTTAAGGTATGATCGATGATGTTAGTTACTTGAAGAGGACATGGTCATGCATTAAGGTATGTCAATGACGTTAGTTACTTGAAGAGGACATGACCATGTTGATAGGGGGAATCAATGCTAGTTACTTAAAGAGGACATGGTCATGCCGATAGAGGGAAGAAGTTGAACAAGTTTGTCATCATCAAAAAGGAGGAAATGCTAATTTGTTGTTGATGAAAAGTTTTGATGATTTAACAAACTTCGAGAATGATGCAAAAATGGGACCAATCCAGTTACCTGAAGAGTCATGTTGATAGGGGGAACTGGTGAAAGGGGGAGGAAGTGAATAAGTCTGTTATCATCAAAAAGGGGGGAAATGTTATTTTGGAGCTGATGTTAAGTTTTGATGATTTAACAAATTTAGGGATCTAACAAGGGACAGGATCCTTGCTATTAGGATTGACGACAGGGGAAATGAATGAATAAACTCAGTGTGGGGAATATTTGTGTGTCATTATCAAAAAGGGGGAAAATGTTATATTCTAGGTGTTTTGATGATCCTCACAAATGCAGGGACCCGGTCTCGAGTGCTCTCGTCCAGATTCAAAGTGGGGTACAACTGTAAAGCTGTTTGGTTAGGTTGGTTGGTGAAAAGTGCAGCGTACTTTACCAATAGAAAGGGCGGACGAGGTTGTTTGTTTCAGTGGCTCACAAATGCAGGGACCCGGTCCCTGCAAAGTGCTCTCGTCCAGACTCATAATGGTGTACAACTGTAAAGTTGTCATGTAAGAATGGTTTGTGAAAAGTGTAGTGTACTTCACCAATCGAAAGGGCGGACGAGGTTGTTTGTGTAAGTGGTAAAAAACTCTTGTTGGTAATTGATATCTATATACAACAATAAACAAACAACATTATTCATTCAAAAAGGAGAGAGTTAGCAAGTATTCTCAAGAACTCACAAAGAACACATTGCAAAGGACCTAGTACCTACAAAACTGCGTATGTGAAAAGAAGACAAGACAACTGTCAGAGAAGCTACCACCTCTGATGTGGTAGGTACATGTCTTTTTAGAGAGGCAGACTCTTAGCAATGGGGTCGTCTTAAGAGGTTTGTGTCCATTTAATATAATCTCTTCTCACAAGACACAAACTAATATTTGGCAAACAAAATTCATAAGCTTACAAAGACAAGGCCATTTTTCAGGAAGAACTCAAGCACAACAGAACACATACATCAAGGGACCTGATAGACCAAAGAAGAGCAATCTTTATCTACTGGTGTTGTTGAATGCTTGTAATGTGCTAAACTTGTAGGATTCGTTTCACTCTTATAAGAAACGTTTTGAACCTTTGTGTGAGTTAGTGTAAGAACATTGTAGAATGCACTACGTGGTGGAACGAAATGATCTTTAGAGTTAACTTTGTGTCTTACTATTGAAGTCTATATTAATTAGTGATAGTTAATATAGTGGAGAATGAATGCATTGCTTTGGCTCAGTAAGTATAATAGGTGTATTACTTAGTGTGAGATTAAGAGTTTAGTCTCATTGGTGTAGCTGAAATATATATTCACTTTTGCTTGGAGATTAGTGAAGGCAGTTGAAAATCCTGTGTGACAGGTCGTGATTTTACTCCTTTGAGTAAGGAGGTTTCCACGTAAAACTCTTGTGCCTAATTTACATTGTGCTATTTATTTCTCGCACTTTAATTCTGATGGAGCGTTCTTTAAACCAAATGGCATAATGTTCCATTCATACTGACCCATAGGGACATTGAAAGCGGTTTTAAACCTGTCCGACTATGCTATTTGGATCTGCCAATAACATGATTTCAAGTCAAACTTGGAAAATATTATGGCATCATAAACCCTATCTAATAAATCCTTCTTATTAGGAATAGGATACGTGATCCATCTGAGTGCTTTATTAAGAGGTTTATAATTGATGACCTACCTGGGTGCACCTCTCTCTTGCTCAACATGTTTATTAACATAGAATGTTGTACAAGACCAAGGGGACTTGAAATGCCTTATAAGGCCTTTCTGAAGCAAAGACTCAATCTCTTTTTTGCATAAGTCCAGATAATCAGAATTCATCTAACACGGTCTTGCTTTCGTGAAAATATTATCCTCAACGAAGTTATCCTCATAAGGAAGACTTACCACATGCTTCTTTCTATTCCAAAAAGCATTAGGATGATCTCCACATAACTCAAGGGAGAACTGATCCTGTAAAATAGCAATCTTGTCCTGTAATTTAGGATTCTGGATAATACTATCAATTTCAATGCTATTGATCTCACTTTTTAAAAAGCTGACCTGATTATTTTTTAAAATCATTTTTGAGGTTAATTCATTGTTCATCCTCGTAAAAGGTTTTGTAATAAACTCAAGTATAAAAGGCTTGTTATTCCAAGTACCAATAATTTTTTCATTATCCCCATAAGTAAGGGGAAAAATATCATTTATAAAAGGTACTCCCAAAATAATTTGGTTAGTAATATCTTTTACTAAAACAAAGCTTTGAGGAACACAATTTTTTCCTTTGCAAATAAAAGCCTTGGGTAGTTTAAACTCAATATTCATTTTACTACCATTTGCTGATCTCAGGCTGTGAGTAGATTTATGAAAATATCTTGAAGGGATCAATCCTTCTTGAATGCAATTTAAATCAGCTGCACTGTCAATAAGAGCAATAATTTCTTTTTCAAAATTATAATCAATAAGAAGAGTGATTTTTGTATAAAACTTTTGAGAAGTAAAAGCTTTTAAGTTTTATAGAAAATCCCCTTTGGTATTACTAAAATTAATATTTTTGAGAAAATCAAGATTATTGCTTTCTCCTTCACATGAGGACGAAGAAGCTGAGTGATTACTCAAGTCCCTGCGAGTTTCGAAACTATCCAGACGAACCTCTATGATGACATTCTTTTCTTTGAGCCGTTGAATGTCTTCTTTGAGATTATTAATCTCTTGTTTTAGATCATTGATCGTAGTAGGGGAACTTATAAGTTTCCTCCTTTCTAGTAAGAGATTTTGAACCTCCGCCATGGTATATGAACCTTCTTTGATAGAAATTTCATCTATTTTATCATTCTTAGAGGTAGATGCAGTATTACATATTTTATCAATAATTTGAGCCCTTATCTTTGGATCTTTGACAGTTTGTAAGAGTTCTATTATTTTGTCATTATCAATGACATTAATACTCATTTCTTTAAACTGAGAATAGATCTTATAAAGATCATCTTTTTCTTCTCCTTCCTTGTCACACTCCAATCCTTGTTGACAAGGCAAACAATCATCTTCTGAAGACATATAATCTTTGGTGAAGAGCTTTGAGATCTTCACTAGTAGAAGATTTTTCTTGACTGCTATAATCTGAATCTGATTTTGTTGAATAGAGTTTAACATTATTTTGTAGAGGGAATTTAAGTAATCAACACCTGACTAATTATTATTATTATTATTATTATTTTCCGTTTAACATTATTATTATTTTTAGTAATCAACATCTGACTAATTATTATTATTATTATTAAACAATTTGCCTTTTATTTTTGTTATAAAGAAGGAGTAGATGTGAAAAGTCAGTTTACAACTTTAAATATTTTGTATAGAAATCTAATGTTCTTTTTAAAACTTTCAGTTAATTTTTAAAAAATTCAAACTAAAAACTGTAACCAAAGAAATATGTTATTATTTAGTTGGTTTCTCATTTTTTTTCTTTTTTGCATGTTAGTTTTTAAAACTAATTTAAAAGATTTTTAAATGATTTTATATATATAATTTAGGAGCACTTTTTAATCTGATTTTGTTATTTGTTAAATGTATCATATAATTTAGGAGCATTTTTTTAGGAAGAGTATACCGTAGTTAAATACTGTTGAAAATTGAATTCTTAAAATGGTAAAACGTTAAAAGTAGTAGTAAAAATTAGATTTTAGTTTTTTTGTCAGTTCTTTTTATTTTTAGTGTTTGTAATTTTTAATTTTAATAATTAATAAATTCTGCTTTTTTGTAGTGCTGCCTCATAGATGTTTTCACTTCTCCTATTATATATAGACAGATTATATTCTATATTAAAAGCAAACACACATTCAAATTCAAATTCAAGCGTTGTGATTTTTTGATAAGTTGTGACCTTTTTCCGAAAGGATAAGTTTTTTAAAAAGGCTTTCTGCTGAACTCCATTCTTTGTGGGAGGATTAGGAGCATAATTAAGTGTTGGGGAAATAATTAAAATTTCACAATAATAATATAACTTATTATTTAACAAATAGTAATCCTGAAAATAAGATGAAAAATACTACGATGATATATAAATAATAGAGCAGAAAATTAATATTTGAGTCGTGTTGGACACTGTCCTAAGAAACTATTTTAACAATGTAAAATGTTTCCCCAGGATTAAACAAGTCTTCCCTATCTTAAATAGAGGATACAAGAATCAACAAATTAGTTAACGCAAGGTATTTAGGGATATAAAATAACAAAGCCAAATTAATTAATTATCTTAGAAAACAAAGAGAGGTGAAACGAGAGGGAGAGTAAGATATAGAGAAAGCAAAATCAGTAGTTTGTTAGTTCTTTGTTGTTGAAAAAAGAAGCTTTAACTAACTGGATGTTGAACTGCTGCTATCAATTGCTTATTTCCATGTTGAACGAGGATATGACCTCCCCTTCCTGATTGGTTCTTCCTCTTCCACCCCTTCTTGAAGGAGGGGGCCATGATGGTCTTATGCTCATCCTGAAAAAGAAAAACAAGTAATATTAATCTAAATATTCTCTAGTGAGAAAATCTGAAAGACTATTATCTTTACCTTTCTTATAATGAATTTCAAAATCAAAAGGAGCTAAAAATGCTTGCCATCTTGCAAACGTTTGTTTAGAAACATCATGTTTACAATCTTTATTAACCATAAACTTGGCTGCTTGGCAATCAGTTTTTATTAAAAACTTTTGATTGTATAGATCTCCTTGAAATTTCAGAACACTTTTCACTATAGCCAAAATTTCTTTAGCTACAGTGGCATAATTCTTCTGGGTTGTGTTCCATTTTCCAGAATAGAATTGGACAATATAATATCGCTTATTGTTAGGGCAATATTGTGTTAGAACACCACCATATCCTATATCTGAAGCATCCATTTCGACCGTCTTTTACCAATTTGGATTGGCCAACGTAAGACAAGGGAGATTCTTAACCTTTTCCTTAATCTTCTTGATAGCTTCAGTATGATTATTTGACCATGCTTTTGGGCTATTCTTAAGCCTGTCGTAAAGTATAGTTGTATCAATAGCTAAACCCTTTATAAAAGAAGTGACATAATTCAGACTTCCAAGAAATCTCTGCAATTGAGTTTTATTAGTGATAACATCAGGAAATTTAGAAACAAACTCTATACTCCTATTAATAGGACTGATATTACCTTTTTCAATAAAATGTCCCAAAAATCCGACTTTTGTTTCGAATAAAGCCATTTTTGGACTGGATAGTACTAAACCATTTTGAATAATTATTTTCTTGAATAAATCAAGATTCTTAAAATGAGTTTCTATAATTTTTGAAAATACTAGAAGATCATCTATGTAGACTATAAAATAATTAATATAAGGCACAAAGCTATCATTCATGATCTTTTGGAATTCTGCTGGAGCGTTCTTTAAACCAAATGCATAACGTTTCATTCATACTGACCCATAGGGACATTGAAAGCGGTTTTAAACCTGTCCGACTCTGCTATCTGGATCTACCAATAACCTGATTTCAAGTCAAACTTGGAAAATATTATGGCATCATAAACCCTATCTAATAAATCCTTCTTATTAGAAATAGGATACCTAATCCATGAGTGCTTTATTAAGAGGTTTATAATTGATGACCAACCTGGGTGCACCTATCTCTTGCTCAGCATGTTTATTAACATAGAATGTTGTACAAGATCAAGGGGACTTGGAATGCCTTATAAGGCCTTTCTGAAGCAAAGACTCAATCTTTTTTTGCATAAGTCCAGATAATCAGAATTCATCTGGCACGGTCTTGCTTTTGTGGGAATATTATCCTCAACGAAGTTATCCTCATAAGGAAGACTTACCACATGCTTCTTTCTATTCCAAAAAGCATTAGGATGATCTCCACATATCTCAAGGGAGAACTGATTCTGTAAAATAGTAATCGTGTCCTGTAATTTAGGATTTTGGATAATACTATCAATTGCAATGCTATTGATCTCACTTTTTGAAAAGTTGACCTGATTACTTTTTAAAATCATTTTTGAGGTTAATTCATTGATCATCCTCGTAAAAGGTTTTGTAATAAACTCAAGTATAAATGGCTTGTTATTCCAAGTACCAATAATTTTTTCATTAGCCCAATAAGTAAGGGGAAAATATCATTTATAAAAGGTACTCCCAAAATAATTTGGTTAGTAATATCTTTCACTACAACAAAGCTTTGAGGAACACAATTTTTTCCTTTGCAGACAAAAGCCTTGGGAAGTTTAAACTCAATATTCATTTTACTACCATTTGCAGATCTCAGGCTGTGAGTAGTTTTATGAAAATATTTTGAAGGGATCAATCCTTCTTGAATGCAATTTAAATCAGTTGCACTGTCAATAAGAGTAATAAATTCTTTTTTAAAATTATAATCAATAAGAAGAGTGATTTTCGTATAAAACTTTTGAGAAGTAAAGCTTTTAAGTTTTGTAGAAAATCCCCTTTGGTATTACTAAAATTAATATTTTTGAGAAAATCAAGATTATTGCTTTCTCCTTCACATGAGGACGAAGAAGCTGAGTTATTACTCAAGTCCCTGCGAGTTTCGAAACTATCCAGATGAACCTCTATGATGACATTCTTTTCTTTGAGTCGTTGAATGTCTTCTTTGAGATTATTAATCTCTTGTTTTAGATCATTGATCATAGTAGGGGAACTTATAAGTTTCCTCCTTTCTAGTAAGATATTTTGAACCTCCGCCATGGTATATGAACCTTCTTTGGTAGGAAGTCCATCTATTTTATCGTTCTTAGAGGTAGATGCAGTATTACAGATTTTATCAATAATTTGAGCCCTTATCTCCGTATCTTTGACCGTTTGTAAGAGTTCTATTATTTTGTCATTATCAATGACATTAATACTCATTTCTTTAAACTGAGAATAGATCTTACAAAGATCATCTTCTTTTTCTCCTTCCTTGTCACACTCCAATCCTTGTTGACAAGGCAATCAATCATCTTCTAAAGACATATAATCTTCTTGGTGAAGCGCTTTGAGATCTTCACTAGTAGAAGATTCTTCTTGACTGCTATAATCTGAATCCGATTTTCCTGAATCAGAGTTTAACATTATTTTGTAGAGGGAATCCTTCAGACTGTCCTCTATGTCAAGGTTTTTAATTTTTTCTTTGACTTTGCAATCTCTTGCATAATGTTCGAATCTTCCACATTTATGGCAAGTATCAGACTTATCATACCTGCGTTTAGATTTATAAAATCTTTTTTCGCTTTTTCTTCCTTCAGCTCTTTTGCTCTTTTTTTTCAATTCTTTTTCTCTTCCATTCCTTATAATCTTTTCGAGATCTACTCTTAGAAGAGTGTTTTTCTTTCTGCTTCTCCTTTCTTTCTTTAGAAGCAGACTTGGGTATATCTAGAGCAAATTGCTCACAGAATTCTTCCAATTGTTGTATTTCATTTAGACGATGCCTTTTGATCTGTTGATTCAACTTGATTTCATTACATAAGGAAATTCCTTCCTGCACACAAGCAGTAATTAGTTTTCCATAAGTATAATCATCATAATTGATACTTACCCTTTCACCTCGGAGTGTTTTCCTTACTCTTTCAGCAAACAGAGATGGCAATCCATCTATAAATTTGGATTTCCAATGAGTGTTATTACACTCTGGTAGTTCTATAACTCTACACAAGAAGACATCTTTATAAAACCTAAACGACGTAAGAGTCTTACACCTTAGGTTGTGAAGCAAAGTTCTAATGGTCTCACTATTATCCGACCATCTTCCTGAAAAATGTTCTATAATATTTAGAACCAAAGTATAAACAACATTTTGGACAACATCATGTCCTTCTTGCTTAACTGCCTGGAGAATGGTATCTCTTCGGAGTTGATTGAGATAGTTATCCCACCAACCTTTTAATTGGCCAATAAATCCTGCAGTTATCATATCTGCAATTGTCTTATCCGAATTTTTGTTAGTTTTGCAAGTAGTATTGTACATCAACATCCTATGCACAGTCATATAAATCTGCCGATCAGTATAACCATCAATATTTCATTCATAGATTTCCTTACCATTATAACTATTAGTTATAATATGTTCATGCTCTTCCATAAGCACGTCTTGAGGAGTAAGTCTAGGATAGTTGTACATTCTTTGAACGTCCTGGCATACTTTTCAGAGATTTTATTAATCTCGTCAGGAACATCCTTCTTTTTACTACTTTCTCCTCTTTCCTGGTTATTAACCTTTAGAGGTTTAAGGTTATTACCTTTGAAAGTTCTTTCTAAGAAATTCACTAAATCAAAGAAGTCTTTCAATTTGAAATCTTCAATCTCTGGGGGAGGTTGGATGCTGGGTTGAGCAACTTTACCTTTACCTTTATGATCGGAATTGAGTTGAGAGATAAGTTTATCTACTTTTTCATGCAAATTAACAATATGTTCACCTAATATGCTCATATAAAAATTGGCATAATTATTCTGCTTAATCATGACATTAATATGTTGAGTAGTGACTAAAGCAGTATGAGTATCATTTTCAAATGATTTTGAAAAAGCATTAAAATTAACAATTTTATCATTTTTATTAATGGGGGAAACACTGATTTAGTAATTTCTCCATTACTCAGAGTAAAATCTCTTTCTATAACAGTGATAAAATTATGAACATGTTTACACATAAACCAAGGAATAAAAGATATAATCACATTTTTTCCTGACTCTATAAGATCATTATAAAATTCATCTTGAAAACTCTTTTGTTCTTCTTTATTAAAAATTTTTGAAGAACCATTTTCGAAAAGGTCCATTTAGATTCCTGAAATTCTTTAGAAATCTTTTTTCTTGCCGGTATTCCCGGACTAAAGTCAATGGGTTTTTCGGACATAAAAAAAAACCTTTAAGTGGATAACCCATCTGGGAAATTCATTTCAGATTCAGTTATATCAAGATCTGAGACAGGCCTGGTAATATTATTTCTATCAATTTTAATATTGTTGCATCTATAATTTTTCCTAACCTGAGAAGTAGATCTAGGATAGTAGTACATTCTTTGAACTGATTTACAGGCATGATGGTGATGATGATGATGATGATGGCTTAAAGTAATGATCGATTTTCAATTTTAAAAAATAATTAAATTTGATTATATATACGTTGCAGAATAATGAAAATTATCTACACAACAAAAAAAAACACGATATTACGAAAAAGTTACAAAAACTTAAGCTTACAAAATTATCAATTTTATGTTATATTTTTTACACATATTTAATATGGTAAAGAATATTTTGAATCTTTTGATTTTGAATAAAACATATATAAAATGTTTCAACATGTCATTTAATATTATGATATATATATATATATATATATATATATATATATATATGGAATGTTAGAATTAATAAATTATTAACATAATTTTTTTAATTTCTTAATTCAAATGACATAAAAAGAATAAAGTACAAATACGAAAAAATATTTGAAGTCTGATGTTTAATCAAA
This sequence comes from Solanum verrucosum, assembly GCF_900185275.1. NCBI lineage: Eukaryota > Viridiplantae > Streptophyta > Magnoliopsida > Solanales > Solanaceae > Solanum > Solanum verrucosum. Next base: position 1,218,938 of record NW_026020176.1, read on the forward strand.
GATAAAATAATCATACAATTAATAGTATTCTTAGAACTTTTTAAATATAATATATTATTAAAAAAACGAAAAGCTTAGATGACATAGCTATATATATTTATTTTTTTAAAAAAAGCTTAGTTGATAGCCTATAGGTATAATATTCTAATAAAATAAATTAAATTGTGTTTAATAATATTAATTTAATGTGCTCAAATAAATAAGTTAATGATTTGTATTATTATTATTATTATTATTATTATTATTATTATTATTATTATAAATTAAATATAATTAAGTGCATATTATATTTTGTTAGTTATTTTAAATTATAAAATTACTACATTTTAAATTATCCGCGCAACCCGTGGACACGTATACTAGTTTATACCGTGTACAAAGAATTTTTATTGCTTTTAAAAAAGAATTGAAAGAAATCTGTAATCTATAATAATTTAATAATTTAATTATTATAAAGACAAGAAAAAACATGTTAGTTGAATCCTCATCAAATATAAGTTTATTTATAAAATAACTGTTTGCCTTTAAAAAAAATTACTTTTATTCGAATTTATCAAGGTTGTTTAATTAATATATTTTTCAATTTACCATAAGAATTTCATACTTCTTTTGTCGAATACTAACTTTGATTTTTTATTTTTTTATGAATTTCAGACTTTATAATGTTGAATTTTATATGAATGATCATGATTATTACCTTGAGTGTAATAGCGACAAAAAATATAAGAATATAAAATTTATATCTATATATACTAGGAGAAGTAAAAATTGTCACATGCAGCACCACAAAATTTCTCTATTTATTAGTTTTAAAAATTAAAATTTTTAAATAATTTTAATCTACATTAGTTATTAAATTTAAATTTTAAATTTTAAAAAAATTAATAGATATTTTAAACGTTTTTTTTAAAAAAAATAGAAAGTTACCGCAATTAATATAATTCTTCTCTATTTTTTTTTAAAAAAAATGGGTTCTACATGTGGTTAAAAAAAATTGGACTCTTATTTTTATTCTAATTAGAATATTTATTTTTTTTATCTCATGTATTTGTGAGTATAAAAGGGGTAATGGGATAATGTCGTGTAGTTTAAAAAACTGTCAATTCACAACAAAAATTACGTTAAGAGTTAAAATAAACCAACAAAATCGTATCAATAATACTATGAGTTAAGAGTTAAAATTATGTTTCCTCTTAATTGATTGCATGGAAAGAAGTTGAAATATGCAAATAAAAAAATTACGCGTACTTTAAATTATACTTAAACATTTAAAATAATACACTCTATTAAAAAAGAATGAAAACAATTTTTTTTATATAGCAGGTACTAAAATTTTAATACGGTGTTGTTATGCCTTCTTTTTCTTTAATAAGATTTTTTTTACTTTTTTCTTTCCTTATATTGTCCTCTACTTAGGCATCCTAATTAGGAATAATATAGATTTTTAATATTGTCTTTTTTATAATTTATTTTTAAATAATATTGTGGGACCTTTCAGTTCACTTGTCAATTAATAAATTGTATCGCATAAGTAGGTGACGAGTTCTTCAAATTATCGACATATAGTGATTGATAGAGTGAATCAGGACATAGTCTTATTGAAATAAAAAAGTTTACACATGTGAAAGGTTTCAATTGAATGAAAAGCCATATGCACATTGTTTGCAACAATTTTTAAAGATGATAGAAAACAAATTGTAATCACAAATAAAATATGAAGTAACATGAATATTGTTGATAAACGTTGTGGGTACAAATCCGTTCATCCCTTGATTCTTCTCCCTCTTAAGAATATGATTTGGACTTGATCTTCATAATTCGAGGGTCGTTAGTGGTTTATTTCTCAAACATATGAGACTACATCTTGATTGCTTGATGAATATGATAGCCTCATATAACTGATTACTTTTGATAATGAAATATTAATCACATATGTTGATAAATTTGTAGGCAAGAAATTCAAAAAGAAAGGACAAGATATCTAAGTACTACCAGAAAGGAAGAAATCAATGTGCACTTACTAAAGCAACACAAGAAAGAAAAGCCACCATCTAAGGGATACAAAATCAAGGTCACCACAATCCTAGGGACTGACTAGGATATGGAAGATAGGAAATCAACAAAGTATCAAATCAGCAAAGTATCAAGATCACACAAATATCTTCAAGAGAAGGAAGAGAATCAAGATTACAAGAAGATCTCCAAAGAAGGAAAATCAGCAAAATATCAAGATCACACAAATATCTTCAAGAGAAGGAAGAGAATCAAGATTACAAGAAGATCTCCAAAAAAGGAAAATCAAAGGACTCAGCTAGGATCCTTGATTTGAAATACCCTTGGGTTATTCCTTAACAAGAGCAGTCCTCAAACACTATATAATCCTCTCCTCGCCTTAGTTGTGAAGTACGCACTTCACTTGAGCTTATATTGTATCTTTCATAAAACTTTATATACACTTGAGTGAACTATTGAAAAGAAAAGAGAAAGAAAGATCTGAGTGTAGGTTATACAAGTAGATGTTGTGTCAAAGAAGAAGATCTTATTTGCATATTAGACAGGGCACTCAACTGTAACATTTTGTAACACCCAAGTTCTCAACAAGCTCTTAAGGAAACCTTTGAAACCCAAGGGGACTAGAAGTAGGCACCACATCGGTGTTCCGAACCAGTATAAAATATTTTGTGTCGATTTACTTTCTGTCATTACTTTTATTTTATATTGTGATACTACTTGCAGGTGAGTTGACTGCTCCATTCAGGAAGTCGACTAAAGGAATTTTATTCACCCCCCTCTTAACTTTCAATTGGTTTCAGAGCAAGTCTCACAGATAAAGTGTTTAACCACACATGAGTAAAGATCTATGGCAAACTATCAAATCCCTAGTGCTCTCCTCCAAGAAGGACACACGTCAAACCGACCTCCTTACTTCAATGGTCAACACTACTCTCACTGGAAAGACAGATTCAGAATTTTCGTTACCTCAAATGATCTTCAGGCATGGATAGCTATCAAAAAGGGGTCGAAGCCAATCCCTGGACTCACAAGAACAGACGCCACTCATAAGCCCTTTGACCCAGAATCCTTTGACATCACAAAGGAACAACAAAAGGTAATCCAAACTAACGTGAGAGCAATAAGTTTGTTATATTGTGCAGTTAACAGAACTGAATATGACAAGATTTCAACATGCGAAACAGCAAAAGAAATGTGGGACAAACTCGAATAACTTATGAAGGAACTACCAAAGTAAAAGAAGCTCAGATTAGATCACTAGTGAATGAATATGAATTGTTCAAAATGGCAGACGATGAGAATGTGGACGACATGTTCTCAAGATGCAGTAAAATAGTTTGCGAACTTAAATCTCTGGGAAAGGTGTACTCTAACGGATTACAAGTCAGAAAACTCATCAGCAGTCTTCCAAAAGCTTGGGAAACTAAAGTTGTTATTCTTGAAGATGGAGATCTGCAAAAAATGACCTACGATGAACTTCGTGGAAATCTGATGGCCTATAAACAAAATCATATTAACAGATACAACAAGGATGATAAAAATAAAATTGTTGCCTTTACAGCTGGAACATCTGAAATCGAGGAAGAAGTCGATGAATCCCAAAGTGAGGGAATGACTCTCATAGAAAGAGAAGTTAGACAAATGCTGCAAAGAAAACAAAGGCCTTAACAAGACTAAAAATAATGACTATCACAAACATGATGACCGATGCTAATACTTTGCCTGGCCATATTAGACAAAACTGTCCCGAACTCAAAAGAAGAGTCCAACGGAAGAATGATGATCCAAAGAGTCTTGGAGCAAGGAGTGGTGAAAATGCACTTAAATATGATCAAAATGAAACGACAAGCATTTGCTTTATGGCAATGGGTGAACCAAGACATGTATGACATCATGACTGCTCTAAATGTAATCACTTACAATACTCTCTGGAGAAAGTTATCAACGAATATAAAAAAATTGCTCAAGAAAAGAAAGACGGGCAAATCCTTCTCAAAGCAAGTCAGATTGAAGTTGATCTCCTATAGGAAGAACTTGATGAAATCAAGATGCAATTAAATAGCATCAAGAAGTCACCAAGTCATAACTCGGTGAGATCAAACAGATTTATCATGAATGCCTCTCAAAACTCTTCTTTTCATTCTGCAAAATCTTCTTTTAAACCTATTTGTTTTACCAGCGGAATTACTGGTCACAAATCCTTCAATTTCAAGAAACTATCTTCAGGAAAATGGATTTGGAGACAAAAAGTCGCTAGTACTAAGCCTCAAGGACCCAAGAATGCTTGGGTACCTAAAAGTAATTAATCTATTTATCTTGCAAGAGCAGTCCAGGAAACCTTACAAGAAAAGAATGTGGATAATTGACCGTGGATGCTCCAGACACATGTGTGGAAAGAGAGAAAATTTCAAAACTATTAAAAACATTGTTGGAGGATTTGTAAGATTTGGAGATAATGCAAAAGGAGAAGTAATATGAGGTGGAACTATCACCCTCAGCTCATCATGTGATCTAGTAGAAGTATATCTTGTTGAAGGACTCAAGCACAATCTCCTCAGCATTAGTCAACTATGTGATGATGGGTTTCAAGCTTCCTTCAATACAACGAGCTGCACAATCAAACATCCAAAAAGAAATTTTCCATCACCGGATATTGAATTGATAAAATATATGTCTTAACTGATGTTAATCTCCCTAGTCTTACATGTCTTACATGTCTTACTGCAGTTTCAAATGATCCTTGGTTATGGCATCGAAAGCTTGGACGCGCAAGCATGCATGCTCTTGAGAAGTTATCTAGATTAGAACTAGTTATCAGATTGCCAAAATTGAACTTCGAAAAGGATCATATCTGTGATGCATGTCAACTCGGTAAGCAAACTCACTCATCCTTTAAAGGAAAAGGTATTGTGTCTGATCAAACCTATCCTTAGGGAAACTCCTTACGAGCTCTGGAGAGGAAAGAAACCAAACATCAGCTACTTTCATCCCTTTGGATGTAAATTTTTCATTCACAATAATGGTAAGAATAATCTTGGAAGCTGAAACCACTAATGATGAGACTGTTTCCAAAATAAATACAGAAGGTCAACCAAATGATTATGTTCAAACCTTAATAGAAGAACGACTATCCCAATAGACAATATCAAAATTCCTAGGGAATGGAGACACAATACTAGCTATCCTAATGATTTCATCATAGGGAAACTAGATGACGCATTACAGAGCATCATTGAAGAAACAAGCTCTATAACACTCGTCTCTCAGATTGAACCAAAACGTATAAATGAAGCAATGGAAGATGAATCCTGGATACAAGTAATGAAGGAAGAACTGGATCGATTCGAAAGAAACCAAGTGTGGCCCCTCATTGAAAGGCCCAAAAATTGTTCAATAATCGGAACTAAATGGTTTTTTTAACAAGCTCAATGAAGAAGGTAAGATCATCCGCAACAAGGCAATATTAGTCGCTCAAGGATATTCCCAACAGGATGGTATTGATTACGATGAAATTTTTTCTCCGGTAACAAGGTTAGAATTTATTCAAATTCTATTAGCTTATGCATCTTTTAAGCATTTCAAACTATTTCAAATGAATGTAAAAAGTGCCGTTTTGAACGGTTTTATCAAAGAAGATTTTTTTGTTAAACAACCTCCTGGTTTTAAAAATTCTTCTGATCTTGTTTACAAACTCTCGAAAGTGTTTTATGGTCTCAAACAAGCCCCAAAAGCTTGGTATGAAAAATTGAGCAATTTTTTACTCAATAACAATTTTCAAAGAGGAAAAATTGATAACAACTTTTTTCATTCAAAAGTCCGGATCATTTATTTTAATAGTTCAAATTAACGTCAATGATATTATCTTTGGAAGCTTTAACCCCTCTCTGTGTTAGAGTTTTGCTAATCTTATGAAGGAAAAATTTGAGATGATTATAATGGAGAGCTCACATTCTTTCTCAGCTTACAAATCAAGCAGTCGACTATTGAAACTTTTATTAGCCAAACCAAATACACAAAGTTAATCATAATGAAGTTCGGGCTGGAAAAAGAAAAAGCTTATGGAACTCTCATGAGTCCATCTACATTCCTTGAGACAGATGCACCACGAAAAGATGTTGATGAAAAAATGTATCGAAGAATGGTCGAATCTCTACTCTATTTACCTGCTAGTAGACCAGATATTATGTTCAGCGTATGCAAGTGTGCACGTTTTCAATCTGCTCCAAAAGAATCTCACCTTACTGCAGTAAAGTGAATCATTTGCCATCTCATCGGAACTACAAATTTGGGATTATGGTACCCTCACTCCTCTCACTTTGATTTAGTTGGCTTCTCAATATGATGATTTTGTAGGGAAAAAAATGATCGAAAAATAATCGGTGGTACTTGCCAAATTCTAGGTCAATCTCTTATCTCTTGGCACAGTAAGAAACAAACTTCGGTTGCCTTATCTGCCACATAATCAGAATATCTAGCTGTGGGAAGCTGTTGTACTCAACTATTATGAATGATGCATCAATTACTTGATTATGATCTTTCGTATGTCCCTATTTTTTATAATACATGTGCTATTAGTTTATCTAAATATATTGTGCATCATTCTAGGACTAAGTATATTGATATTAAGCATCATTTTATTCGTAATCGTGTTGACAATGGTGATTTTTCCTTAGAATTTATCAATTCTAAAAATCTATTGGCTGATATTTTTACAAAACCCTTGCATGAGAAAAGATTTTGTTTTCTCCGTAATTGTCTCGATATCTCTTCTTGTCATTAATGTGATTTATTTACTGTTTGTTTTCTCTGGTTAGTTGTCGTATTTTGTCTTCTCTATCTCTTTTTTATTATGCCAAAGGGGGAGAACTATCCCAACAATTTATTAGAGATGACACAACAAAGACAGGGGGAGTCATACAACCTACAGTCAAGGGTAGCTACACAATTCTCCTGAAGCTCTAAAAGAGACACCTCAGGGAAGTCTCATTATCTCTTTAGGCTTTATGCAAAATTGTGAATTACTTGTCATTATCAAAAAAGGAGAGATTGATAGCCTCATATAACTGATTACTTTTGATAATGAAATATTCATCCCACATGTTGATAAATTCGCAAGCAAGAAATTCAAAAAGAAAGGACAAGATATCAAAGTACTACCAGAAAGGAAGAAATCAATGTGCACTTACTAAAACAACACAAGAAAGGAAAGCCACCTTTTAAGGGATACAAAATCAAGGTCACCACAATCCTAGAGTCTGACTAGGATATGGAAGATAGAAAATCAGCAAAGTATCAAGATCACACAAATATCTTCAAGAGAAGGAAGAGAATCAAGATTACAAGAAGATCTCCAGAGAAGGAAAATCAGCAAAGTATCAAGATCACACAAATATCTTCAAGAGAATAAAGAGAATCAAGATTAAAAGAAGATCTCCAAAGAAGGAAAATCAGCAAAGTATCAAGATCACATAAATATCTTCAAGAGAAGGAAGAGAATCAAGATCACAAGAAGATCTCCAAAGAAGGAAGGAATCGTCTTGCTCATGCACATATCTAATATGGACATGAATCAACCAACCGAAATCAAGGACTCGGCTAGGATCCTTGATTTGAAATACCCTTGGGTTATTCCTTAACAAGAGCAGTCCTCAAACACTATATAATCCTCTCCTAGCCTTAGTTGTGAAGTATGCACTTCACTTGAGCTTATATTGTAACTTCTTTTATCTTTCATAAAACTTTGTACACACTTGAGTGAACAATTGAAAAGAAAAGAGAAAGAAAGATCTGAGCGTAGGTTGTACAAGTAGAGGTTGTGTCAAAGAAGAAGATCTAATTTGCATATCAGACAAGGCTCTCAACTATAACATTCTGTATCACTCAAGTTCTCAACAAGATCTTAAGGAAACCCTTGTAACCCAAGGGGACTGGAAGTAAGCACCACATCGGTGTTTCGAACTAGTATAAAGTCGATTTACTTTCTGTCATTACTTTTATTTTATATTGTGATACGAATCTGCAGGTGAGTCGACTGCTCCATTTAGGAAGTCGACTAAAGGAATTTTAATTCACCCCCCCCCCTCTTAACTTTCAAAATATCCCATGAATATATAGAATTTTCAAGATGTCTTTTCAAGGAAATATAGTATCATTTATATAAGTGTAGACACATAATTTTTGACCGAACATAAGGTTTTACATTTTGTTTTATTTTAGTAAGTTTATTTTAAAAGATTTGAAATAACAAAAAATACATATTTTTATTATATTATATTATATTATATTATTAAAAAATAATAATAACTTTAACTCCTCACCCCACAACCTCACTACCCTCAACCCCCACTTCACCTTAACCCCGCATTTCCCCTCACACTGCACTCGACACATAACACAGCACACACTACCCCACTAACCCCTCTGCACACTACTACATATATTACACACAACCAACAGCAAAAGAAAAAAGAAGAAAAATCAGCCAAACAAAAATACACCCAACATAGACGACACAAAAAAAAAACATAACAAAAAGAAGAACAAAACACCACCTGCATTTCAACAACACTAAAAATCTGCCCCTAAACACACACTCACACGCAAGAAACAAAATAATATCCTCACATTTTACTCTTTTTTTTCTCTCACCAAAGACCAACTTACACATTGGAGGAAAAAGAGTTGAGGTCAAGGTTCACTTTCGTGGTTTTGAGTTCGTGATTCCTTATTAGCATTGTTTCCTTTTCGTGAATTGAATTTTCGCAAGAGGTGCCATTTAATTTTTATTGTATAATTTGATTTTCATGATTATATAATACTTGATTTCAATGTTATGAAGTTGCTCGAATCTTATGTGTGTTTAATCTCATTGTTTTTCATCTTGTGCCATATGCTATTATTAATTAAACATCTCTTGCATCCAACCAAAGTTTATTAAATACCTAAAAAAAAATATGTTAATAGTTTATTTAGTCAACTTCATCTAAAATTAAAAATGTTCATCCTAGAAAAATTAAGAAATGAAGAGTTACACAATTTTTATTTTTTATTTTTTATTTTTTAATATTTTTTGTCATGACTTGTAAATATACTAAAAATATAAATGCATCTATGTTGAATTTTAATATGAAATAACTTTATATTTGTTTAAGATTTTCGAGTTTTATTATGTAAATAGTATTTATAAATATAAATAGTAGAGGTAGTTTAATCATTAATAATATGCTTAAACTTGCTAGTAATAGGTAAAATATTAAAATATATGATCCATTTTAAAAGTCGGTTTCAATTAAGAATGTGGTTACACTTTTTTTTGAGACATTAAAAAAAATCAAGGATGCGGTGGCGCACCTTGTCTAAAAAATATAATTAACTTTCATTAATTTAACATAAGACTTATAGATAAAATTATTAGGTGTGATGCGAAGAAAGACAATTATGTCTCTAAATGTCAAGACCAAGAATGCGGTTACGCATCTAGGTTGAGACCAAATAAAAGTTCAACAAATAATATAAATGCGAACAAATCATGGCCCGTAATAACATATTCAAAAATAATTTAAGTCAAGTATAAGTCAATAAAAGTGACCGTGCTAGAACCACGGGACTCAACGGATGCCTAATACCTTCCCCTCGGTCAACAGAATTCCTTACTCGAATTTCTAGTACGCAGACCATATAAAGAGTCATTTCCTTTTAATTAGGGATTAAAAACAAAAGGTGACTTGGAACACCATAACTCAATTCCAAGTGGTGACTCTGAAAAAATAAAAATAAATCCCTAAATCAATACCGTTACTTAAATTGAAAAAATCCTTCCGCCGTCCGAAAAAGGGGTGTGACATCTCTGGCGACTACGCTGGGAAATAAAAGGAATTTGAGTTTTGTCATATTGAATTTTACTTGATTTTATTACTTACTTTGGATATATTGCGTATCATGGTTTAATGTGTTACTTGCTTCTTATTTATTGTTTTTTATATTGTTGAACTATACTAAATTATTTTCTCATGCGCACACCTTATGAGTCTTTGAATACACTTAACACATGTTCACATGAATGCAGTTATGCATCCTACTTTCCCTTGAGATAAAGTTGGAGTGTCTTGACACCCAGTAAAAGATATTTAGTCACATATGTTATAGGCAGGATAGGACCAGCAATGAAGTCGGAATAGCGCTGTTGTTGATAAGTTGCCCCTTCCTAACTTGAGTTGTCCACTCGGGTAAGCCAGTCTAGATACATATCTCCTTCAAGTTTGAACCTAGTAAAACTGAAACATATACATGATTATCCCTAGTAGGCTCCGCTTATTTGCATTATTATTTGCAATTGACTAGTGACTCAACATAGTGTCGGGTCCATATAGGACACGAGTCCCTCTCTTGACCAACGTGTGCATTCTATATGCTATTTGTAAATACTATTAGTAAGATCTTTGCATATTGACCAATTTAAGGGTGATCAATGAAATGAAGGAAAAGTTGACGTTCAATTTTTACATTAAAAAAAAAGTGAGAAAACACATAAAAAATAATCTTATTTTAGAAGCTTTCATGCATTTCCTAAAAATAGAAATTCCAAAAGACAAAAAGATTTTTCATTTCTTAAAAAAAATAGAATTTATTTTGTAGTTCTTAAATAGAAAATTCAATTTTTTTTTCATAATACTTCGAAAATATTTGCAATATCACAAGAAAATTAACTGTCCAATCTGAACGAACTACGCACACCTGATTCTCAACTCGATGAGATACGTAGGCAACCCTCATCGGGTTCGGTGATCCTTATTAATTATTTTTTAAAAAAAATAAGAGAAATATTTCTTATTAAAAATAATGTTGTGTTTATAATTTTTCTAAACTATGTTTGACATGATTCTTGTTTTGACAAGATAGTAGGCAGCCTTATTTTGAGGTTCGGTCCAACCAAAGAAAAATTTAGAAAGTCCTCGTCACAAAAACTGGGGCAAATTTTTTTTAGAAAAAAATAATTCAAAGTTCGAATAAAGTGTTTCTCTTCCTTATTTTAAAATATCTAAAAAATAAATGAAAAATCTGTTTTGGGTACGACATTTCTTCAAGAAAAAATTTTAATCTAGAAAACTTGACTTGGTTGGTACCAATATGTTAGGAATGTGCATAAGAAAAAAAGAAAGGAAGTGTTAAACTATTTGGCAAGACAGACCAACTTTGTTGCCTCTCAATATATTTATGTAATACTTGAGAAATTGTTTTGCTTAAAGTTAAGGTCAAGGAAATTCGACCTCATTGTTTAAGGTGCATTGTGTGGTGAGCTTTATATATAAAGTTCAATGTCATGACTTTGTTGATCTAGAACTTGGCCCGAATGTTGGTTGAGACAAAATTTTGAGCAACATTAAACTTGGGAAAGGATTATAGGCTTTCTTTGATCCGATTGTGCCTTTCAAGCTTACCAAATAACATGTTATCCATAGAACTCCCATTTTGAGCATAAAACCTTTTTATTGAATAACCACATCTTAGCATATATCCTTTTGAGTGCATAAATGCACTATACCTTCGTACCATCCCTCTGAGCGCACTGTCAATTATCTATACAATGTCAAAGACCTAAGTTGGGTAACAAAGTGAAAATGCCAAATATGCAAAAGTTAAAAAAAATGATAAAGAAAAGCTAGAATGAAAAAATGAAAAAAAAAAAATATCCAACAAAAAGAAAAGAAAATGAGAAAAACAAAATGAGGAGAATCTTTCAAGAAAACAAAGGTCAAATGCCAAAATAAAAAAATATTGAGAGCATTATGCAAATTTTAAGAAGGAAATAGTCACTTTATCCCAAATGAATATCCTATCTTTCCCTATGCCTACATCACAAGCCAACATTACAAGTCATATTTGATCTCATTTTTTGTGTTCTCACATTAGTGGATACTTACATAAGGACCAAGCATATGGTATCTCAATCGCATGCACTGAACTTTTTTTGTGAGTGTGAGTGACCTCTAAAACGTCCTAAGATCAGTACACTTCTATTGTGTGAAGTGAGACTTCATTTGTTGTGAGGGAATTTAAAACATGAGGATATGAATAATTCTATCCCTTAATTTAGGCAAGATGAACTCATCTTGTAAATACTTAAGCATGTTCGAGATACCATTTGAAACTATAGTGATTACTCAAAGTTGACCTCAAATTTGTCTGAAAGTAGTTGAAGGTGATTCATATGTATAATACTAATTGTTGGTACCAACTAAAGTCAAGACATTGTCAAACATGAACCAATTCCTTTCTCAATTTTTTTTTTTTAAAAAAAAACTCAAGGAAAAGAAAAAATAATTTTTGATTTATATGAATTACGCTTGACCTGATTCTTGCTATAAAAGATACATAGGCAGTCTTACAATAGGGCTCGATCTCACAGAATAAAATTTTATATCCTTGAAAGAACGAAATTGGATCATTTAAAAAAAAATATCGGAAAAATGATAAATTAAAGAGCTTCAAAGTTCCTCATTTTAAAAAATTGGGGCATATGTTTATTTGTTAAAAAAAATCACTCTCATTTCTAGGGAATAAACACTCTAGTTGCATTTTAACCTTAGGGAACAAACACCCGAGTATCTTTTCATTTCTAGGGAACAAACTCCCTAATTGCATTTGTCTTGCATTTTTTCTTTGGTACAAGTATTTCTCATTCATGCTAATAGCGTAAATAATATTTTTCTGGTGCAAAAATAAATGTTGTGGTGATTCTATTTGATGATTCTGTTAAGCAGGCCCCTCCTGGACAATAGGAATTAGTATAGCAGAGCCCTCCTGGACAATGAGATTTAGTGTAGCAGGACCCTCCTGAACAATGAGAATTAGTATAGCAGGACCCTCATGGACAATGGGATGTAGCAGGACCCTCCTGGACAATGGGATTTAGTGTAGCAGGACCCTCCTGGACAATGGGAATTAGTATAGCAGGACCCACCTGGAAAATAGGATGTAGCAGGACCCTCTTGGACAACAGGAATTAGTATAGCAAGACTCTCCTAAACAATGAAATTTAATGTAGCAGACCCTCCTGGACAATGGAATTTAGTATAGCAGGACCCTCTTGGACAATGGGATTAGCAGGACCCTCCTACATAATGAGATTTAGTTATTTTCTCCTAGGATAAACACTTCCTAGTCTGAGACGTTATTTTTTATTTTCTCCTAGGATAAACACTTCCTAGTCTGATTTTATTTTTATATTTTTAAATTCACATTTGCTAATAACTCACAAAATTTTTCCAGTGAAAACTGGGGCAAAATTTTTATGTATTTCTTTTGCTTGTGATGGTTTCAGTTTCTTCAAGCGAAACATGGATTTGACATTCAAGAACAAAGTTTCAACTGTTTCAGAATGATCAATCCCCATGATAGCCAAAATCAGCATTTTCAATGCATGTAGCAACCTGAATTCCTGACATCTACTTCTATTCATCTACTGATCAAGAAAACATGCCGTCATTCAAGAACATTTATAAATTGTCATTTTGAAGAGTGCCAAAAGCTCACTCTAAGTGGCAAGTTAAGCATCGATTCCATTGAAAATCAAGATTCTCGCCAAAAATCAAAGTGATATCTCAAAGTCAAGACTCAAGAGAAGCTGCATAGATAGGAGTTTGTACTTTTATTTTCCTTTTGACTATTAGTTTTCATTTTTTTTATGTAATTAAGGATAAGAGCCGCGACCTGGAGCTTCGATGGAACCTCACTTAACTTCCAACTCATTACCTCGTCTCTTTGAACTACATGTGACCCGATTCCCTTATAACCTGGGATATGTAGGATGTCCAAAACGAAGACTCGGTCGCACAAATTTTTTCTTTCAAATAAGAGTCCGGTCAAAATTTGTCGCATTGTCTATTTCTTTACCTGAAAACTCTTTGTGTTTCCAGTCAAAGAGGGGCAAACTGTAGACACGTAATTTTTTACCGAACTTAAGGTATTACACCATTTTTAGTACATAAATATTGCTTTTATATATAAATTAGATATTTTTCATTTATCTTATTTTAGTAAGTTTTATTTTAAAAGATTTGAAAATAACAAAAAAAAAAAATGTTTTATTTTTAGTTTAATAAATAAGCTAGTATTTCTTATTTATAATTTATTATTAGCTACTCATTTTTTGTTAGTTTAAAAAATATTATACTATATTATATTTATTATATTTATTTGGAAAAAGACTTACCACTACCCTCACCCCATTACCCATTTCCACCCACATCTACCCCCACTCACCTCACACCCCACTCCACTTACCCAATACACACCCTCATACCTATATCTAACACACACAACAATCTGCAAACAACACACATACAGACAATCAGAAAAAGAAATCAGCAATACAAAAAAAAAAAAAAAAAAAACCCATCAGCCAAGAGAGAAAAAAATACCATCACTTCCGAACAACACACACGTACTACACTCAAGCAAACAAAAAGAAAAAACTTTCACATTCCTTTTATTTTTTTTCAAAAATCCACAAATAGATCCACATCTTTTCTTCCCTTTTCATTACTTTCATATAAATACAACACATACACCATCACATAAAATCTATAAAGGTTTTGTGGACATTTTAATCGAGCTTCAATCAAGATATTGCGGTATTCAATTTCACCTTATCTTTTTAATTTATTTATGGAATCTGATGTAATTTTATGATAAGTTTTGTTATATTTTATTTTATTTATAATTTGATTGAAATGAATAGTGAGTTAAGTGTTAAGCATATCTCTATTTAATGAATTAAGACAGTTTTAATTGGTGGCTATCTTAGTTTATTTATTTTTATTTGTTAGTTGTTATTTCTCAAAAATGAACAAGTTGTGGTTGTGTTCTTGTTTTAACTTAGATGCCAATAAGGATAAAGTAGAGATTATTAGCTAAAAAAAACATTGTCTCTTTTATTTTATCAAACAAAAAAATAAGAAATTTATTTTAGTAATTCGCTATTATTTTGTTAGATTAGTAAGAAATTGCTACCCGTGTAGTGGTTAATTTTGACATTAACTTTAAGAGTAAATAAAAATAAAAAAGATATAATATTGATCTAAAATTTTATCAAGCACCTTAGAAGTTTAGATTTGTTTTATGTTATTTGATTTTTTTTTTAAGGAATAAATATTTTCTCTCAACTTTAGATGAACTTTTAGGTATATTAAAAATATTTGTTTCTATTAAGAATGTGGTTGCACATTTTTTTTTGAGACATTTAAGAATAAACTCAAGGATGTGGTGACACACCTTGTCCAATAATATAATCAACTTTCATTGATTTAAAATAAGACTTTTAGATAAAGTTATTAGGTGCGATGCGAAGAAGACAAGTATGTCTCTAAATGTCAAGACCAAGAATGCGGTTACGCATCTAAGTTGAGACCGATAAAAGTTCAACAAAAAATATAATGCGAACAAATCATGGCCCGAAATAATATATTCAAAAAATATATTAAGTTAAGTATAAGTCAATAAAGCGACAGTGCTAAAACCATGGGACTCGAGGGATGCCTAATACCTTCCCCTCGGTCAACAGAATTCCTTACCCGAATTTTTAGTTCGCAGACCAAAAATAAAGAGTCATTTCTTTTTTATTAGGGATTAAAAAGAAAGGTGACTTGGAATACCATAACTCAATTCCAAGTGGCGACTCTGAAAAAAATAAAATAATCCCTAATCAATATTGTCACTTACATTGGAAAAATCCTTCCGCCGTGCAAAAAAGGGGTGTGACAATAAGCATGAACTAGGGTTTAGGGTTGATAGCCTCCAAGAACCTTAACTGGAATTGAACAGATCTTGTAGAATCTAAATTGAAATTGGACACGTTTTGTACAGTCCCACAAAATTTCAATGTCTACAAATGTCCCCTGCTTCAAGGCTTGTCGGATGGGTAGACTTGATGAAACTCAAAGACGAAGCTTGAAGTACACATTCTTCCACCTTTGAGGCTTTGTGGCTTCAAATATGCAGATTTGATTTGTGAGAGAAGAGATGAATGACAAATTTGGTCTCACTATGCGTGCCAATTTGTTTGCAACAAATTTCAAAGGTGATAGAAAATAAATTGCAATTACAAATAAAATATGAAGAAACATAAATATTATTGATAAACATTGTGGGTACAAATATGTTCCTCCCTTGATTCTTCTCTCTCTTAGTAACGTTTTTTCTCGAACTAGGATAATTTGGATTTGATCTCTTTATGAATATTCGATGAAATTGTGTAATATTCAAGATGTCTTATTTTCAAGGGAATATAGTACTCTTCCAAAGAGGAATCGAACACATCTTCTAGAGTCCCACAAAATTTCAATATCTTCATACATGTTTTGTTTGCATTGGAACACAAAAATCTGAAATTGATGACTATTTTTTGACTCATCTAACGTTTAAAATCTAAGGACAACATATCAAGTATCAATTGACCACACTTCTTGATAAAAGCAAATGAATTATTTTATCGAATGTGCTACCAGAACTTGTGTTGCCAATTCAATCTCCAATTTCAACCCATTTTAAACTCTTTATTAAGATATGTTTCTATATTGAAGGTATGAATTATTATCTATTTAATATCTTTTAGGATTTATCTATCCATTTGTTACTTTTTTTAAAAAAAAAAATCTTGAGTTGAAATTCAAATTGTGATTATAAAAGTTAAATATCACTATGTTAAATTTTTTGAGATTAAGCGGGTCAAATTGGGTGGGTCAAGACCCAACCCATTTTTAGCCCATTTGAGCCCAAAGTAAACTTGGGCGGGTCAAGACCCAATCCAATTTCTATTTCAACCCATTTTAATATCTTTAATTTCAACCTAACCGCCCATTTGACACCCTATGGTATTTTCCTACGTGCACAAGGAGCATAACTGAATACTAATTGTAGAATGATTTTTTAGATTTCGTTTTTAAAAAAAAACTACTCATTTTTAGTATACAATAGTATTTCACTTTTTATTTTAAATTGAGTCCCCAAGTCATTACTTTATTGACCTAGTTATTGTAGAATTTTATTCAACCTCTATGGGAAGTCGGACGTAATGTTTTCATATGTCCATGAAAACTGTCATGATAGGAGGGGCTGGGTTTTAGTTGTCATGCTAATATGATTGATTCTCATTACCTGGACAAAATTTGGTACTTTGATGTTACAAGTAAGCTTTAATTGATAAGAATATGCACTCGTGGAAAATACAAGAGCGAAACTCGTTGTTAGAAGCGGAAGATGTTAATGCTATATTGTCTATCCCAATTTCTATTGCAGGTTCTAATGATAGGTTAATATGGCACCATACAAAAACAGTTTTACTATGAAGTTAAGTCAGGTTACTACATCGCAAAGGATTTGATTGGTAGGACAATGAAAAATTCGGAAGCTCAAGTGAGTTGTCACTCTTTTCCAAAATGTTTTTGGGACTTCCTGTGGAAGTTGGGAGCTTAAAAATAAGCTTAAACACTTTTTGAGAAAATGTGTGCTTAACTCTTTACCCGTCCATAGTAATTTAGCAAAAAAACTACACAGTGTAGATAAAACTTGTAAGATTTGTGGTCTTGGACCTGAAGATATAGAACATATGTTATTCAAATGTCCTTGGTCTCAGCTTGTGTGGAAGCAATGTCCTATAAATTGGCCTGATATAAAAAATATTACTGATTTATCTATTTGGTGGTATGACTTGTTCTTAAATACCAAATCTTTTCCTGAATCTATTAACTTGTTAAACTTGAGCATTAATAATATTATGTGGCAAATGGCAAATTTAGAAAGATAGGAATAGTTGGTTGTTTAATCAAGAAAGGTTAGAACCAGGAGATATTGTTTCTAGATCTATGTTTGAGTATGAAGAATATAATGAGTTACTAACAAAAAGTCCTTTTTCTTGTTCCTCTAGAAATCATCCTGTGATTAAACTAACAAATTTGCAAGGTGGCATTTTATTGTTTACAGATGCAGGTTTGCAGAATGACGATGGAAGGGCAAGTATCGGTATTGTGGCTTTGGATAGCCTCAGTAACCTGCTTCATGCCCATGGATCCCCATGACTGTTGAAGCGATTGCTATTAGGAAAGCTCTTAAATATGCTATCAGTAAGGGATGGAAGAGAGTGAAGATTTTATCAGATGCTAAAAATGTTATGCTTTATTTCGTTTCGTTCCCGTTCTTCATTTCCTTCTTCTCGAATCCAAGGGGGACTTATCATATTTAGAATCTTTCTGCGGTGTGCTCCGTTTACTATTCTTTCGTACTTTCTTCTTTTTACCACACGATAGGTTAGCGAAGCCTGAGCGGGCGCGGAGAAAGAAAGGCCAAACACTTCGCTTATAGAAGTGGAAATCCCGACCTATATTTATTTCCAACTAAAGGTAAAGGCGCTTTTCACTTCACCGGAATCCGACGTCAATTGGTTACCGGTTGGTAGTTCCTCATCATGCATTGACTGATTCCTCATGGGGTTGAAAACAACGCTCTGAAACCGGTGGGAAAGAAAAGCGCAACTTCATGAGAGATAGAAGTGTTGTGTGAAAACACTTGGAAGCTTTCAAGCATGTTCAATCATGTAGCATTTATATATATTTCTAGATCTGTGAACAAAATAGCTAATAGTTTAGCTAGATACTCCATCTCTTTGTTGAAGGAAATCTCCTGGGAGAAGTTTTTCCCAAGTTGGATCATCCAGGATACAAAAGATATGTTTAAGCTATGTATTCCGTTGATGCAATAATAAAAGGGGTTCTGTTTCGGAGAAAAAAAAAGTTACAAGTAAGCATAAAATACTTATTTAATAAATTTTTATCATCGAAAGAAAACACAACTTTATAGTTCCACTTAGTGAAGAAAATTACATACACAATATGTTGTGAATTAAATAGTTCTCTAGTTAATCGACTTCCTTCCACATAGGGAATAATACGTGTTTCGGGCAGACAGCAAAAAGTATAAAGGCAGAAAAGAAATTAAAAACAGAGCTCATCCATCCACTGATGCCAAAATCCTAATAGTTTAGACCTAAGAGAACTCGATAAATGAGGCCTTCCCAAAAGTGATTAAAGTTAATTTCAGATGCCTGCCCTACAACAAAAATGCTAAATGGACATCTCCGAGACTAACTCATGTTAAATGCTAAATGAACCAGGCAAAAAGAATCCACGGAAACAATAACAAAGAAACATCGGTTATCTGTTGTTGGATTACTTCCTCTATTTCTTCCTGGAAGATTTGGATGAAGCCTTTGATTGCACTGCATTCTGAGAGGCTCCTTTTGGATTAGCTGGCTGGTTTGACTTCGTATCACTGCTACTGCTCGCCGCCTCTTTAGCCACTGCACCTTGAGAACCTCTAATTTGAGCTGCTCTCTTATCCTCTCTCTTTGGTCTGTAACTAGACCTCTCCCTCTTGGGAAGCCACCTCTCTGGATCAGGTGGAGGTCCTGGATTAGCTGGGTCAAAGCCCTTTGGATATTTTGGCTTTCTCTTCTCCTTACTCTTCGCTTCATATGTTTCAGTGGCACCAGCATTTGGACCTTTCTCGGCTTGCTTGGCACCAGAAGTTTTCTCCAAACTGTCAACGTCTATTGCTTTCAAACCAGGTAGTGGTTTTAACTACTTCTCATAAGCTTCTGCTTTCTCAATGTCAGCATGGGCTGCAGTCTGGATTAATCCAACTAAAGCCTCAATACTTCCATGGCTTTTCACTAGCTGCTCATAAAGGCGTGCTGCCTCCTCTTTCCTTCCATGCCTGAGCTTGAAAGCAGCAGCCTCCTGCATGATGGTATTGAGCTTATTGTCTTCAGTCATGGCATTTGACCACCACTTGATTGCGGAATCAAACACAGCATCGGCACCATCAGTATCTCCAGCCCGTTCCTTGAGAGAGACAATAGTGGCAACAGTTGCAGGCTTGTGTTGAATGTCAGGTATTTTCGCCAAGGAATCAGCTGCAATCTGCGGATGGCCAGCAGCTGCAGCAACCTGAGCCCTTGCAAGCAGGATAACCTTGGGTCTGTCAGGAAACTTATCTGCATACTGTCCAAGTATTTCTTCAGCTTTAGCAGCCTTGTTCTCTCTCACATGTACAGCAGCTTGAAGAAGTACAGGCATCAAGCTACCAGGGAAAATCCCAGGTAGAGCGCCAACAAGTTCTCTAGCCTGTGACAAAAATAAACATTGGAAAAAGATGGGGAATAAACAGTAGCAGTTGGATGTCTATTAATGGGTCCCCTTGTTTCTAATGCATCAATTGTTCAAAGGAGAACCATTGCAAACCGATGTAAATCTTACAGATAATATACCTGAGCCATCTTATTAGAATGAAGTAGCAGCAGCACCCTATTCGTATATACTGCTTCCCTTTGCTTCCCCTTTGCTTCTGTGAGAGCTTCAAGTCCAGTCCACCAGCAAGCTGGAACTTCTCTGGTCCATCACTTTTCTCTATTAGCTTATCAAGTGATGTGGTGCAATGAAAGGTGTAACACCTCAAAAAAAAAAAGAAAAAAAAAAGACTTGTAAGGAAGGGTTCAAGGACGGTGGAAGAGTCCACGGTCAGTGAACCCATCCTTGAATCCAAGCCTTGAGAAAAATATTCTGAGGCAAGAGCCTAAGGAAGGGTTCAAGGAAGGTGGAAGAGTCCACGGTCAGTGAACCCATCCTTGAACCCAAGCCTTGTAAAAAAATTATTCTAAGGCAATGATTCACGGACAGGTTCAAGGACAGTAGAATGGTCCACGGATGGTAGACCCGTCCGTGGAGATTGACTTAGAAAAATAAAACTCGTCAGTTATTTTTTTCAAGGGTATATGGGTCTTTTCCTATGCATCTAATACCTAATCTAGGTCGTTTTAATCATAATCCTAGACCCTATATGACCCTTTTAAGCCTAAAATTTAACCATTCTAAATCACTCTTTAAATTTCCCCAAATCTCTCCAAGTTCTTTCCCCAAATATTTCTCTCTCTAAGAGAAGAAGAAGTCAATCTAGGGTTTTCAAAACCAAGTCTCCTAATCCTCTATTGATTGCAAGATTTTGGCATCAAGGTATGATAGATTTCATCCATGAATTCCTTCCATTCATAGAGTTCCCAAATTCTCCAATTTTCAAAGTTAGAAATCCTCAATTGAGTTAAAGTTTTCTTCAATTGTCATTAGTTCTCTTCAATGTTGATTTAAATAATTGGATTATGATCTATTATGCATGAATTGATGAAATACAATGATTTTTATGATGATTCCCCATGAACCCATGTAAATCCCATGTTTTCCAATTATGTAAATCTACTTTATGCATGTTCTTATGGAATTGATGAGACATAAAGTAGATTGCTTTGAGAGTAAAAGCACATATGTTGTTGTGGTTAATTATTGTGAAAAGATTGCTCACATAACTAACTCATGCATGAATGTGAAAGGTTTTTCACATTTAAGGATTCTAAGGTTGAAAGGTCTTCTCATCTAAACTGAATTAAAGATAAGGAGTTATTCTAATGAAACCTAGCTTGGATTGGTTACTTCATTGTACCTTTCCATGGATGACATATGGCTTAGCATGGATTGGTAAGATGACATGCCCTTCCATG
Source organism: Solanum verrucosum (assembly GCF_900185275.1). Taxonomy (NCBI): domain Eukaryota; kingdom Viridiplantae; phylum Streptophyta; class Magnoliopsida; order Solanales; family Solanaceae; genus Solanum; species Solanum verrucosum. Next base: position 1,240,551 of record NW_026020176.1, read on the forward strand.
GATAATAAAGACAGGTTAAGAAAATGAATATTCTGTGGGATTTATGCTCAGCACCGAGAGGATCTTGAAATGGGAGCTCTCCCATTAGTAGATGTCGGGTTTCTAGATGCAATCTCTTTATCTCATACCTATGTGCCCCCATAGGATAATTGTCTTAGATAGACATTAGCTAGTGGATCCACATAAGCTAGAAGTTCATGATCTTACCTTGGTAAGTAGGACACCCCTTTTTGGTGTGGGGTAGACACTGGATTCCGTGTTAATAGCTCACATGGTCTTATACGTTGGTTAAAGGTAAATCTCCTATAATAATGAACTAAGGTTACTTCAAGAAGTATCTCACATGTGATTTAAGATGATGTCTATTTGCATTGATCATGTTTTATGACTTATGGTTTCTATCTCTCAAGATTTATGTTTTAGCTTGATCATTGCTTACTCATGAAGATGTCCCTTTTTAGCATGTTTTAAATGTTTATGCATAACTATCATACTTGGTACATTGTTTTGTACTAATGCATACTCTTGCCTACATTTTCCCAAATGTAGGGTCCGACAGTTAGAGTTCTCAGTATCGTGGCTAGAGGTTGATTTGAGAGATTTCGAGCTTTGGTGAGTCCTCATGCTTCGAGGACGGATTTTCTTTGTTTCAGTTTTCTTTCTTACTTTCAACTTTGGACATGATGTATGGGCTAGGGCCAATCTCATTCTTATGTCCTAGATGGCTAAGGGCATCTCCAACCCTAATCTCTATTTTACTCTTCAATTATAGAGTTCTCTATTTTATGAGACAACCAACTCCAACCCAATTCTCTATTTTACTCTCTCAAAAAGAATCTTTTTTTCTCTCCTCAATATTATATTATTATTTCTATTTCATTCTTATTTTCTTATTTCATAATATGCATTCTTTTTTTTTTCAAATAATCACTTTATATATTTTTCATGTAATGTACAAATTTACTTTTTCAAATTTTTACTTCATATAAAATTATATTTTTTTCCTCAAATTCTAAAAAACATAAATTGCAAGCTAATATTATATAATATACAAATTAATGGACAATTCAAATAAAAGTGAAAGTATTAATGAAATATAATTACGTAAATACTCTACTTTTAAGATTATTATATTGCTCCCATAAAAGTTCTATTAATGCATTACGAAGTTCAAAATGAACATTTTTACCCTTAATTATTTTATGTCTAGCTAAAGATTGTTCAAATCCGAGATTTTCATGCAACAAGAACAACTACGAATAATTGAAAAAAGAATCAACAAGCACAACCGCAATCATTTAGAGAATGGTTGGAGAGCCCATTCTATATTTTACTCTCCAACATGTAGAGAATGTCTATTATGGGTCCCCTTGTTTCTAATGCATCAATTGTTCAAAGGAGAACCATTGCAAACCGATGTAAATCTTACAGATAATATACCTAATCCATCTTATTAGAATGAAGTAGCAGCAGCACCCTATTCGTATATATTGCTTCCCTTTGCTTCTGTGAGAACTTCAAGTTCAGTCCACGAGCAAGCTGGAACTTCTCTGGTCCATCACGTTTCTCTATTAGCTCATCAAGTTTCCTTAGGCCATCAGAGACATCTTTAGGACCCTTTAAAGCAATGAGATTATTTACAGCCACCGCAAGTGAAGACTCGTCGGCCAAATTTCTTTTGACAAGATCAGTATAAGATGCAACGGCCTCTTGGGTGTTCCCTAGAATCTGGAGTGAGAAAAAAAACAATTTGCGTCATTGCAACTTATCAAAGCAAAAGAAGACTACTCAAACTCGTGTCATAAGATAATTTACCTGTTGTACATATGCAATTTGACCAGCTATAGGTGCCAATTCAATTTCAACATCATCATCAGCTAAATTCTCTTCCATTAGTGTTTCCTGACAAATTTTGTAATTCCATTGTCCACAATAAGATATTGATCTACAAAACGCAACTTATAATTTACAGCCTCGTATAAACATGCCCCATATTTAATAACCCACCGCTTTACCCATGTAAAAAGTCAATCACCCAACCCATTAAAATATGGGCGGGTTACCAAAATATGGGCTCATTTTGCCGGCACTATGTGTACTTGTAGATGTCCTGGTCCGTAGGTGTGAAACTATGGTAAGTGAAGATGTTAAAAAGGGACCGGGTAGACCTAAAATCACATAGAAGAAAGTAATCCCAAAAGACCTGGTATAAATATGGACTTAGCTAAAGATAGGGCACAATGGAAGAAAAGTTCTTAAGGTGATAGCCATTAGTTGATGATATATTTTACACTCGTATGAACCTTATTTGTTATGATGATGATATGATATGAGCTTAAATGAAGAAATCAGGATTCATATAGCCAATCCAAACTTGTTCGGGACTGAGGCGTAGTTGTTGTTGATTCAAAGTATTTAATGTGTTTGGTTGTTAAGATTAAAAAGTAAAAGCTAGTGCTTTTTAATCACCGAAAGATTTGAAATTTGTGATTTTAGATTTAATTTTAAAAGCTAATGCTTGCAAGTATTTAGTATGTTTGGTTATTTTATTTGATGTAGGATGGATAGGGTTTGCATATATATTGCTTACAATGGCAAATGGACTACAGATAACAAGTATTTGGATAATGAGATCAAGCTAATTATTGTGAATGATGGGATAACATTTGAGGGTCTCCCCGAGAAGATTTTTCAGGTTCTAAAACTGAAAGTGGGTGAGATTAAAGCAAATATTTGGTTTGACTCGAATCTAGAAACAAGCAAAGGAATGCAAGTTACAAATGATGAGGAAGTTACTACTTGTTGAAAAATGATCCAAATTTCAAGACTTCCCGTTTCATTGTTGATATTGCGGAAAACAATTCTTTGTCCGCAGTCAATATTGTACAACAAGAGGAAATGCAGATTGAAAGAGATGAGACATCGATACCAGTTGAGCCAATATCAGAATTTGAACCTCTGGAAACAAAATCATCTCATGGTATGAAACTGAGAAAAAGGGCCCAGAACAGAAAAGTATAAAAAAAAAAAAAAAAAGATCGAGGAGTTAAAGAGACGATTTGTCAGGTGTGATTTTGAGAGAAGATGCTTCATTGGATGAAATAGTTGTGGGATCTTTGTTTGCAAACAAAGAATGTTTAAATATTTCAGGAGCTTTTGATAAATATCGACAGATGCACCCATCTTTCCTAAATGATACAAAATCTGAGATTCCAACAACATTGACTCAGTACTTCCTTCTTGCCCTTTCAAGGACTCTAAAGCCTCCTCCAATTTATTTTGCCGATATAAGCAATATCCTTCTCAAAGAAAGCATGACAATGAAAGAGGGAAAATGTTAGTGAGAGAAACAAAATCTAGAATTGAAGAGAAAGGAACTTATTTTTCTTTTCATCAAGTAGAGGAGATACACTGTAAACACAAGGCAAATATATGTAAATAATTTGCATAAAGATGGGTCTGGAAGGACCCAAAGCTAACTTGGCATTGAAAAGAAGCTTATGAAATTGTTAACTATACCCTGTAGGAATAATCAGGGACTGATGACTGCTCGTATATTTCCTATTATACTTCCTACTTCTTAGTTGGAATTTCCCATGGGAGGAAGCCATAAGGATGTTTCAGTTCAAATCATATCAATCAGGTTATACAATACGAGACTATCAGATGAAAAAATCGTTGTCTCGAACATCCTGGAGAATCGACCTTTGGTATGAGTATCCTAACTAGCTTAACAACATACATTGTACTTTCTTCTCTTTTTCCTCTTCCGAACCGTAGATCACTCACAGTTATTTCTTAAGGGTATTTGAGTCTTTTTCTATGCATTTGATACATATAATATGCGTTTTGACCCTAAATCTAAGTCTTATAACAACCTTTCTATCCCTAGTTCTACCCGAACCCTCTTATTCTCTCAAATTCCCATCCAAGAAACTAGGGTTCAGGCTTCAAGTCTCCTTTTTCCTCCATTGCTTTTGGGCTTTGATCATCAAGGTATGTGAGAATTCACCAATGGTTCGATTCATCCATTGGATCCCAAAAGATTTCCAAGTTCTAAGTCAATTTCATCAAGTTTGATTATGGTTTCATTCAATTCTCCATGGGTCCTATTTGTTATGATTCAATTGTTTGATTTTAATCTTATTATGAATCACGGACCCGTGCATTATTCATGATTTTGACTATGATCTTATGAAGAAAGCTTTGAACTTGTGAATGATGATGTATGGAAGCTATGTATGATTTATGAAAATAATGTTTATGAACTAAGGTTGCTTTCAAGATAAGCATCAATAAAATTGTGAAAAGTTTTTTCACATATGCATGAATTGTGAAAGATTCTCACATATTAAGAAATCATGATTGGTGAAAAGTTTTCTCACACATGTATGGATCATGATTTAAGGAGCTACTCTATGATGACTTAAGCTTGGATTAGTGACTTAATTGTGCTTTTCCATATATGATGATATGTTCACAAATATGCCTATTGTGTTGGAATTTTTACTTAGCACCTAGAGGACATTGAGATGGAGTCTCTCCCGTTAGTAGAGGACGGGTCTCTAGTAGCAATGTACTTGTCCCTAACTACATGCCCCTGTAGGATTGTCTTAGAAAGACATAGCTAGTGGATCCACCTAAGCTAGAAGTTCATGGTCCTTACCTAGGCAAGTAGAACATCTCTTTTTGTCTTTGAGATGTTGTGGATTTACCAAAAGGAAAGAGGTTGGTCGGGTGAGAATGGGTGTTAACTATGAAATATAAGTCGGATGGGTCCATAGAAAGATATAAAGCACATTGGGTAGCAAAAGGTTATACACAGACCTATGGAATTTGATTATTTGGAGACTTTTGCCTAGTGGAAAAAATGAATACAGTGAAAATCTTATTATCATTGGCTACAGTTTTTAATTGGAACCTACAACAATTTGATTTAAAAAATGCCTTTTTACATGGAGACTTAGATGAGGAGATCTATAGGGAGGTGCCACCTGGTTTTGAAAGTAAGAAGGGAATGTTGTGTTGACTGAAGAAGGCACTCTATGGATTAAAGCAATCACCTCCCTTGTGCATGGTTAGGAAGATTTATAAAGGTTCTGATCAAGCAAGGGTATTGACAAAGTCAAGCAGACCACACCTTGTTCATACGACACTCAAAAACAAGAAAGGTGACTACATTGTTATTTATGTGGCTGACATCATAGTAACAAGTGATGATTCAGAGGAGATACAAAATTTGAAAAAGTGTTAACTCAAGGAATTTGACATCAAAGAGCTTGGTAAATTAAAGTATTTTTTGGGAATCGAAGTAATCTTTTTCCCAAAAAAATATGTGCTTGATTTGCCGAAAGAAACAAGAAAATTAGGGTATAAACCAGTGGCTACACCAATATCATAGATTGTGCAATGCTCCAACAGATTATGTGGTAGATAAAGGCTTGTAACAAAGGCTTGTAGGGAAATTGATTTATTTGTCCAATACAAGGCCAGACATTGCATTTGCTGCAAGCGTTGTTAGCCTATTTATGCATGATCCTAGAGCAATGCATCTACATCAGGTGGGGAAGAGTGTCATGACCCACCTCCTCATCACACCACATAAGCGCCACGTGGTATAAATTTGTCCATTTGGAAGCATAAGTATGCTAGCATTTATGAGAAGATTCTAGAACCATAAAGAACTTCTTGGAAAGACTAGAATAGCTAAGAAGAATTCTTGAAAAGCCTTAGAATAGTCTACGCATGTAGAGAATTCTAGAAATAAGGTTTATTTGTAAATAAGTAGGGACTTATGTAACAATTATTATTTACACTTTAGCCCCTAAGTTAGTAGTATAAATAGAGGGGCATCCATAGGTAAATCAACCAAGCAAAAGCAAGTAATCTTCCAAAGCAATACAAAAGCCTTCTTATACACTCTCTTGTGTTTTTCTTCGTTCTCTTAGAGATTTAGTATTAAAAGGCTTACTTGAGCTTGCAAGATCGTGAGAGATTCTTGAACGAGTTGTCTAGTGCCACATGGTGTGCTTCGTATAAGTCTAAGGCCGTGACAGAGTAGTATCAAAGCAAAAGTTGATACTAATGGGAATGGCAAATGAGGAGACATTAACGCTGCTAGCACCGACAACGTCAAGCAGGATGGTGGATGAAGCACCTAAAAGGGAGGAAGAATCTTAAGAAGAATGAGGAATTGTTGTGAGAACCTACCCGAAGAGAAGCATTAACATCCCACTCATATTCGGCCATTGAGACAAGTGATGATGAACGTGGGGAACAACATGTAGACGTTATGCCTAGAATTGACTGGACTGCGGAGTTGACACGGAAAGGTAAGTTGTGGTGATTTTCAGACGCTTCAACGGGGTCGATTACAAGTTCAAGACTCCTGAGGACTTCACCTTTGACGAAAATGAAAACATCTGCAAAGAGTTGGAGGCACATAGGCATGCGGAATATGAGATGAAAAAAATCATCTCTTCCTTGGATGTCGGCTCATGGATGCATTAAGCACAATTAAAACCATGAAGGCCGAGATGAAAGCACTCAAAGAGGGCATTGAAGTTGGAGGACCCTCGTCGTTCGACAGATTTAGGGAGGCCAGGGTTGAGGCTCCCAAGCCACCTCAAAGGCGTCTGTGATGCGCAAGAGGTGGAGAATTTCCTATGGCATTTGGAGAACTACTTCAATTGCAACAAAGTGAAGAGCGACGAGAACATGATCAACACTGTCGTGTTGTACCTCTCGGAGATGGCCATGCTTTGGTGGAGGCGTAAAGAGTCTGTGGTACGGAAGGGGCTTTGCACCATCAACACTTGGGAGCTATTCCGGGAAGAGTTCAAGAAATCATTCTTTCCCAACAACGTCATCTATGAGGCAAAGCGCAGGTTTAGAGAGTTGAAGCAGACAAATAATATACGAGTATATGTGAAAGAGTTCACCACCCTCACGCTTCAGATTCCCAACCTCACGGACGAAGATATGTTGTTCCACTTCATGGATGGGCTGCGAAGTTGGGCCAAGATGGAGTTGGAGCACTAATAGGTTAGGACTATTGATGAAAGTCATCAAGCAGCCGAAGCTCTAACACACTTTAAGCATGACAGAGGAAAAGGAGAAGAGAAGAGAGGTAGTCATGACCAAGGTAGAGGAGATCATGGAAAAAGCAAAGAGCAACAACCACATCCCAAGAATCATGACACCTATAAGTCTGATGGCAAAAAGTTTGGACATTAGAGTGATGTTACAGGAAAACACAGACTACAAAGGGAAACATTTACTACTTATGCGGTGGGTTGCATGGCTATGCAAGATGCCCTGGACTGAAAAATCTTAGTGCCATATTACAAGAATGGAAGGAGAAAGTTACACAAGAACCTAGGCAAGGTTTGTGCACGACGCAGTTGGGCCTGATTGGTCTATATGAAGCTATCACAAAGCAATTAGAGAATCCAAAACAATATGGCGTACAATATGCAAACATCATGATCAATGGAAGAACAACTAGTGCAAAGGTCAACACAGGTGCAGAGGCCAACATCATTACCAAGAGCCAAGCAATAAAGTTGAGGTTGAGTTACAATCCAAGTAACACTCACATCAAGACAGTCAATGCTCCACTGACTCCCTTGTGCTGAGTCACTCATGGAGTAAGCATCACGAAAGGCAAGTGTCAAGGTAAAACCAACTTTATTGTCGCTCTGTTGGATATCTTTGACATAATTCTTGGGCAAGAGTTCTTCCAAAAATGTCACACGATGACCAATCCTTACCTCCAACGGCTCTTAGTCATGGAGCAAGAAGGATTATGTATGGTGCCCCTGATTAAGGTACTAAAGATAGAAGGACAAGCTCAACTATCGGCTATGCAGCTCATGACGGGCCTTAAGAAAGAGGAGTCGACACTCAAAGCCACCATTGCGAGAGTGACTAAAAACAATAGTGCTAGAGCATTTTTGCCACCACGTATAGAGAAAGTACTAGAAGAGAATAAGGATGTAATGTCTAAGGAGTTGCACAAGGGCATTGATCGAGTCAATATTCTACTGGTCGCACATGTGAGAAGACAAGATTCAAATGTTCATACAATAAAAATGTGCCACGGTCGTCATAACAACAGGTGGGGAAGAGTGTCATGACCCGCCACCTCATCAACACCACATAAGCACCACGTGGCATAAAGTTGTCCATTTGGAAGCATAAGTATGCTAGCTTTTATGAGAAGATTCTAGAATGATGAAGAACTTCTTGGAAAGACTCTAGAATATCTAGGAAGAATTCTTGAAAAGCCTTAGAATATTCTACGCATGTAGAGAATTCTAGAGAAAATATGTAGGGACTTATGTAACAATTATTATTTACACTTTAGCCCCTAAGTTAGTAGTATAAATAGAGAGGCATCCATTTGTAAATTAACTAAGCAAAAGCAAGCAATCTTCCAAAGCAATACAAAAAACCTTCTTATAAACTCTCTTGTGTCTTTCTTCATTCTCTTAGCGATCTAGTATAAAAAGTCTTACTTGAGCTTGCAAGATCGTGAAAGATTTGTGAGCGAGTTGTCAAGTGTCGCACGGTATTCTTAGTTGAAGTCTAAGGCTGTCACACTATGGCATAAAAGACTAGGACACACTTCTACTTCAGTCCTTAGTAAACTGTTTTCTACTAATGTCACTACTGTTAGAAATAAAATAGTAGATTGTGTAGTGTGCCCGTGTAGATTACCTTTCCCGTCTAGTAGCATAAAAAGTAGTAGTTTTGAATTGTTTCATGTAGATCTTTGGGGTACCAACAAGACTGATACATATGATGGGAACAAATATTTCTTGACTGTTGTAAAAGATTTTTCAAGATATATGATGAGTCCACAATTTGGACTCATTTAGGGCTTTATTTTAATAGAATTAGTGTCCTCAAATGCATATTTTGTCTCAATAACTGATGTAAATCCTTAAGTTTCAGGTATTTGGAGTTTGAGGCAAAGCATGGACACTACTTGGCAAAAAGGAACAAAACGGCTGAAAAAATGAAGAAAAGAAGGCCTGAGGATCGCCTAATGCATTCGGCGAGTCGCCGAAAGGCCTTAACCTCGCCCAAAGTTCCAGTGTGCTAAGCCCTGAAGGAAAAGATCAAGTTGGCGATGAAAAGGATCAGTCGGCGTGTCGCCGAACAGTTCCGCGAAGCAGTATTATATCGCCCAATGATTCAGAACGCGAAGATGCTGAAGGCAAGAGCTGAAAGGCGATGAAGCAGACCAAAGGGCAGATCGCCGAGTGCATCGGCGATCCCGACTAACTACGCCGAGTGATCCTTCGCAGCACATTTTTTGATAACTATAAATATTAGTTTGAATTTTTATTTTAGTATGCATTTTTAGATACAACATTTTATTTTCTAAGTTTTCAAGTAGGGAATATTTTTGCTTAGCTTTCGAAGATTTGAAGACTTTCAACTCCAAGAAATTGAAAGTGGGTGTTGAAGATTCTTCATCTTAGACTCGTTTAAAGTGAATATAAATCATACCCAGTTGATGTTACTTCGATTTGGTATCATTTTCTTCCTTTTCTCTATGTCTAGCTAAAACCCCAATTTTTGGGGTGTGATTTTGTGAATATGGGTTAAAATTTACTGTTGGGTGTTGCTTATTGTTGGTATATTCGCTGTTTAAATGTGATTTCGTTTAGTAGTTATGTTTGAACTTAATGAGATTGTAGTTGCAAATACGATTTCATCTTAGTGTTTTTGGCTTGCTCGAGAGAGGTTTTAAAACTAATGACTACTAAATCAATAGCCGGTGGTTATTGGGTCGTCTTGGGTTCAGCTAGAGAGAGTGAATCCTAGGCCCTCTCCCACACTTTCAGCTCGAGAGAGTGAATGGGCTAATGCGGAGGCTGTGCTTAAAAGTGACAACTCGGTGTTCGAGAGAAACCGAGTTGATTCGGAGTAAGTTACTCGAGAGAGAATTTACCCCCACTAAAGTCTAGCCAAGTTACAAATATTCAGCGATGTACTATCAATAGCATTTACCCGAGAATGTCTTTTATCCCATATTCCTATCACATCCCAAGAATCCGGTCTCCCTATCTCGTTTCCATATATTTTCGTCGTTTTTGTTGATTAGTTAATACAAACCCCCCTTGATAATTGACATTCGTGTCACTCCTTAAATTTATTATGTTTGTATTCGATAATGTTTATAGCTATGATTGATTAGAACTTGATTTTACTTTTCTAATAATTCTCAAAACCACTCCCTGTGGGAACGATCCCAACCCTTGGTTGGGTTATATCACTACACGCGATCGTTGGCACTTGAACGGTTGAACCGAAGTAGTGTCCTGATACATGAAGTCAATATACATGGTTGTTTCTTGTATATCCCTTGAATACTTTATGAATTATACCAAAAATCAGTTTGAAAAATTAGTAAAAAGTAATTAAGACTGATAATGGTACTAAGTTCATCAACACAATATGCGATCAATTATTTAAACAATTAGCAATTGTTCATCAGACAACATGGTTTACACTCCTCAACAGAATGATGTGGCTGAAAGGAAACATAGACATATTCTTGAAGTGACTAGGGCCATTAGATTACAAGCTGATATACCTACTAATTTTGGGGGCACTGTGTACTGGTTGTAGCTTATTTGATAAATAGGCTTCCTAAATCAGCTTTAAATGGTAAATCGCCATTTGCCAAATTCTGTGAAAAAGGATCCATATCTTACTCATTTGAAAGTACTAGGTTGTTTATGTTGTTCTGATATGCCTAATCAACATGATAGGCTATTATCTAGGTCTAGCATATTTGTCCATATGGGTTATTCTGAATTACAAAAAGGATACATTTTGTATGATTTAATTGATAAAGTCTTCTTTGTACTATTCAATGAAACAGTGTTTCCATTCTTCAATGAAAAAGCTACATCAGTTCTTATCTTTAAAGACTGAGACTCATTCAGTTTTGGATTACTCAACTCAATGGTCTAGCATTGCTATTAGTTCACAACAACCTGGTAAATATACAAGCACCGAGGAAGGGTCTAGGACGGTGGAAGGGTTCAAGGACGGTGGAAGAGTTTATGCTCAGTGAACCCATCCTTGAACCCAAGCCTTGTGAAAAATATTCTAAGGCAAGAGTCTAAGGAAGGGTTCAAGGAAGGTGGAAGAGTCCACGGTCAGTGAACCAATCCTTGAACCCAAGCCTTGCTAAAAATACTCTAAGGCAAGGGTCTAAGGAAGGGTTCAAGGACTGTGGAAGAGTCCACAATCAGTGAAACCATCCTTGAACCCAAGCCTTGTGCAAGGCAAGGGTCTAAGGAAGGGTTCAAGGAAGGTGGAAGAGTCCACGGTCAGTGAACCCATCCTTGTAAAAAAATTATTCTAAGGTAATACTTCATGGAAACGTTCAAGGACGGTAGAATGGTCCACGGACGGTAGAGCCGTCTGTAGAGATTGATTTAGAAAAATAAAAATCGTTAGTGAAGCCTAAAATAATCCTAGACCCTACATAAGTCTTTTAACCCTAAAATTTAACCATTCCAAAATCATTCTTTAAATTTTCCCAAATCTCTCCAAGTTCTTTCCCCAAATATTTCTCTCTAAAAGAAGAAAAAGAAGTCAAGCTAGGGTTTTCAAGACCAAGTCTCCTAATCCTCCATCGATAGCAAGTTTTTGGCATCAAGGTATGATAGTTTTCATCCATGGATTTCTTCCATTCATGGAGTTCCCAAATACTCCTATTTTCAAAGTTACAAATCCCCAATTGAGCTAGGGTTTTCTTCAATTGCAATGAGTTCTCTTTAATGTTGATTTAAATGATTGAATAATGATCTATTATGCATGAATCGATGAAATACTATGCTTTTTATGATGATTCTCCATGAACCCATGAAAATCTGATGTTTTCCAATTATGATGATAAGATGTGGGTCTTGAACTATGAAAGGTGAATTATGGAATTCAGCATGTTCTTATGGAATTGATGAGACATGAAGTAGATTGCTTTGAGAGTAAAAGCATATATGCATATATGTTGTTGTTGGGGTTAATTATTGTGAAAGGATTGCTCACATAGTTAACTTGTGCATGAATGTGAAAAGTTTTCTCACACTAAAGATTCTAAGGTTGAAAGGTCATCTTCAACTAAAATGAATCAAAGATAAGGAGCTATTCTAATGAAACCTAGCTTGGATTGGTTACTTCATTGTACCTTACCATTGGATGACATATGTCTTAGTTTGGATTGGTAAGATGACATGCCCTTCCGTGGATAATAAAGACAAGTTAAGAAAATGACTATTCCGTGGGATTTACGCTTAGCACCGAGAGGATATTAAGATGGGAGCTCAATCGTTAGTAGAGGCCGAGTTTCTAGAAGCTATCTCTTTATCCTATACCTACAACCCCCGTAGGATGATTGTCATAGATAGACATTAGCTAGTGGATCCACATAAGCTAGAAGTTCATGGTCTTACCTTGACAAGTAGTACACCCATTGTTGGTGTGGGGTAGACACCAGATTCCGTGTTGTTAGCTCACATGGTCTTATATGTCGGTTAAAGATAATCTCCCACAATAATGAACTAAGGTTACTTCAAAAAGAATCTCACATGTGACTTAAGATGATGTCTATTAGCATTGATCATGTTTTATGACTTATGGTTTCTATCTCTCAAGATTTATGTTTAAGCTTGATCATTGCATACTTATAAAAATTTCCTGTTTTAGCATGTTTAAATGTTTTTTGCATAACTATCATACTTGGTACATTGTTTTGTACCAACGCATACTCTTGCCTACATTTCCCCAAATACAGGGTCTGACAGTCAAGGTTCTCAGTTTCGTGGCAAGAGGTTGATTTGAGAGATTTTGACCTATAGTGAGTCCTCATGCTTCGAGGACAGATTTTCATTGTTTCAATTTTCTTTCTTACTTTAAGTTTTGGGCATGATGTATAGGCTAGGCCCAATTTGATTCTTATGTACTAGATGGCTAATGAGACAAGTGTTTAGACTTTCGCTTTACTTTTATAAAACTCTTGAACTTGAAATGTTGTTCTTTACTTCTCTTCCTTCCATGTCTTATGTTATGAATGCTAAGTGGCTTGTATGGGACCTTTCGGGGTCCTATACGCCATGTTATGCCTAGGGGGTACCTTGGGTCGTGACAAACTTGGTAATCTGAGCACAAGGTTTAGAAACGTCCTACGAAGTCTCATAAGCCACGTCGAGTATAGTCTTGTTCATGAGTATGAAGCACGCCTCATTTATCAATGAGAGACTATAAGATGATTAGGAAACTCCAATTGTTTGATTACTCTAAAGTCATGCGGTATAGTGTAACTCTATATGTCTTTCTCCTAATTCCTATATGGTTCTTTTCGGGATATGGCCCCTCGAAGTGTTTACATTAGAAGGAAAGCAAATGAGAAGCTCCGCCTCAAGTTTCGGTCGACCCTTTGGCCGAGCAAGTGACTAATGCGGAGTTTAGGGCTGCTTTTTAAGTGTTGGCTCAAGCCAGGACGGCTTAAGCCAATAGGGAGGTTGTGGTCCCCGTGAACCCAAATGTGGGTACGACGACATCTAGAGTGAGGGACTTTACTAGAATGAATCCCCCGGAGTTTCATGGGACCAAGGTTGAGGAAGATCCTTAAGAGTTTATTGATGAAGTGTATAAGGCAGTGATGATCATGGAAGTGACACTGGTAGAAAAGGTGGAATTGGCCAAGGTTCCTCTAATGCTCCTTCTAAGTTTAACAAAAATAGGGTGTCTAACCCTAAGCCTCAAGGAGGGAATGATGGTGGATCATCATTGCCTATGTCTACTTGTGCTAGGTGTGGGAAGAAGCACGAGGGTAAGTGCCTAGCCGGCATGGATGCTTGCTTCGATTGTGGTAAAAGTGGTCATAAGATGAGGGACTGCCCAATGCTTACGGCTAAATGAAGAGAGGGCAAGCAAGCTCCACCTAGTGGTTCGGGTTCCAATGCTCCCAAGCAAAATCGGTTCTATGCATTCCACACTCATGGTGAACAAGAGGGTTCTTCCGATGTGGTTACCGATATGTTGAAAGTCTTCCAACTTGAAGTTTATGCTTTACTTTACCCTGGTGCTACCTTGTCTTTTGTGACGCCATATGTGGCGATGAGGTTTGATACCCTTTTCTGTCTCCACTCTGTTTGGTGATTCTACTTTGGCTAAGAGGGTCTATAGAAAGTGTCCCTTCTCCTTGTCTCATAGAGTTACTTTTGTTGACTTGGTAGAGCTAGATATGCTAGGTTTTTATGTCATCCTTGGTATGGATTGGCTGCACTCATGTTGTGTTTCTGTTGATTATAGAACTCGTGTAGTCAAGTTTCAGTTCCCGAATGAGCATGTCCTAAAATGGAAAGGGGGAAATTATATGCCTAAGGGTCAGTTTGTTTATTGTCTTAAAACTAGAAAGAGGATTTCTTAGGGATGCATTTACCATTTAGTTAGGATAAGAGATGTAGATTCTCAAAAGCCCTACTCTTGAGTCGGTCCCCGTTGTTAACGAGTTTCCGAAAATGTTCCCAGATTATCTATCTGGTATTCCTCCCAAAAGGGAAATAGACTTCGGTATTAACCTTCTCCCAGATACGCAACCTATTTATATTCCTCCTTACCGAATGGCTCCGACAGAAATTAAGGAGCAATTGAAAGATTTGTTGGATAAGGGTTTCATCTGACTAAGTATTTCTCCATGGGGTGCTCCGGTTTTTGTTTGAAAGAAAGATGGTTCACTCTGTATGTGTATTTACTATCAACAATTGAATAAGGTCACCGTGAAGAACAAATATCCTCTTCCAAGGATAGATGATTTGTTTGACCAACTTCAAGGAGCAAGTTACTTCTCTAAGATTGACCTTGGTCGGGTTATCATCAATTGAGGGTGAAAGGAGATGACATTCCAAAAATGGCTTCTCGAACTCGGTATGGTGAGTTTTTGGTAATGTCCTTTGGTTTGACTAATGCTCCAGCAACTTTTATGGACTTGATGAATAGGGTGTTTAGGCAATACCTTGACATTTTTGTGATTGTGTTCATTGATGATATATTGATATATTCAAGGAGTGAAGATGAGCACACTAATCACTTGAAGATTGTGTTGCAAATCCTCAAGGACCAACAACTTTGCAAAGTTAAGTAAATGTGAGTTTTGGTTGAAGTTCGTGGCTTTTCTTGGTCACATTGTTTCCTAAAAAGGTATTGAGGTAGATCCTAAGAAGACAGATGCGGTCAAGAGTTGGCCTAGACCTCTATCCCCTTTGGATATTAGGAGCTTTTTGCATTTAGTCGGTTACTATAGAAGGTTTGTGGAAGGGTTTTGGTCGATTGTCTATCCATTGACCCAAAAAAAAGCCAATTCTTATGGTTGGAAGCTTGTGAGAAGAGTTTTCAAGAATTGAAATATAGACTTACTTCCGCTCCGATGTTGACTTAACCAGAAGGGACCGATGATTTTGTCATTTATTGTAATGCCTCTTGTATTGGGTTAGGATGTGCCCTTATGCAAAATGGGCAAGTCATTGCCTATGCTTCAAGACAACTTAAGATTCATGAAAAGAATTATCCGGCCCATGATCTTGAACTAGCGGCGGTTGTTTTCGCCTTAACGATTTGGAGGCATTTGTATGGTGTTCATGTGGATGTCTTTACCCGACCACAAGAGTTTGCCATATGTGTTTAACCTAAAAGATCTAAATCTTTGCCAAAAGAGATGACTGGAATTATTGAAAGACTATGACATGTGTGTTCTTTATTGCCCCGCTAAGGCGAATGTGGTGGCAGATGCTCTTAGTCGATTATCGAAGGGTAGTGTTGCTCACATTCAAGATAATAAGAAAGAGTTAGTTCGAGATGTTCATAGATTGGCCCGATTGGGTGTTCGGTTAGTTGACTCTACCAAGGGTGGTGTTATGGTTCGCAATGGTTCAAAACTTTTTTTGTGACCAATGTGAAAGCCAAGCAAGGTCTAGATCCAACTTTGGTTGAATTGAAGGAAGTGGTGCTTAAAAAGTCCGTAGAGGCTTTATCCCAAGGGGGTTATGATATACTTAGATATCAAGGTCATTTGTGTGTTCCTAATGTAGACGACTTGAGAGAACAGATCTTGTCAGAAGCCCATAATTCTCGATATTCCATACACCCAGGAGCCACCAAGATGTACCGTAACTTGCGGGAGATCTATTGGTGGAATAGGATGAAGAAAGATAGTGCGAAATTTGTGGCTAAGTGTCCCAATTGTCAACAAGTGAAACTTGAACATCAAAAGCCGGGAGGTTTATCTCAAGATATTAGTATCCCTACTTGGAAGGGGGAAGATTTGAACATGGACTTCATTGTTGGTTTGCCTCACACCCGGCGACAACATGACTCAATATGGGTTATTGTTGATCGGATGACGAAATCGCCTCATTTTATCCCCGTCAAGGTTTTTTTTCGGCGGAGGACAACGCCAAGTTATATTTGAAGGAAATGGTAAGGTTGCATGGAGTGCCCTTATCCATTATCTCCAATCGTGGTACCCAATTCACTTCTCAATTTTGGAAATCTTTCCAAAAGGGTTTTGGTACTCGTGTTAAGCTTAGTACGACCTTTCACCCACAAACCGATAGGCAAGAGGAGCGTACTATCTAAACCTTGGAAGATGTGTTGAGAGAATGTGTAATTGACTTCAAGGGTAATTGGGATGATCACTTACCTTTGATGGAGTTTGCGTACAATAATAGCTATCACTCAAGCATTGGTATGGCTCCATTTGAGGTCCTATATGGTGGGTGTAGATCTCCAATAGGTTGGTTTGAGGTGGGTGAAGTTGCCCTTATAGGTCTCGAGTTGGTACATGAGGCTATGGAGAAAGTTCGACTTATTAGAGAGAGGTTGAAAACAGCTCAAAGTCCACAAAAGTCCTATACCGATGTGAGAAGAAAAGATCTTGAGTTTGAGGTAAATGATTGGGTCTACTTGAAAATTTCATCCATGAAGGGTGTAATGAGATTTGGGAAGAAATGGAAGCTTAGTCCCCGTTATGTGGGCCCATATCAGATTTTGAGACGAATTGGCAAGGTTGCTTATGAACTTGAATTGCCTAGTGAGTTGGCATTGGTGCATTGTCTCCTTGTTGAAGAAGTGTGTTGGAGATCCGACATCTACAGTTCCCTTAGAAGGTTTGGGAGTTGAGGTGAATCTTTATATGAGGAAATTCTGATTGAGATTTTAGACCGGCAAGTTAAAAAGTTGAGAAATAAAGAAATTGCATTAGTGAAAGTTCTTTGGAGGAATGAGTTAGTTGAGGGTGCTACTTGGCAGGTCGAGGCCGATATGATATCCTGATATCCTCATCTCTTTCTCCCATCCCTACTTTAGCTTGAGGTATTTAGTCCCTCATGGTTTACTCCTTTGGTGTCATGTGTCTTAGATATTTCTATGATTTACTCATTTGTGCATGTTCATGAAAAAGCTTAAAATTTTTGGGAAAAAGAAAAATAATAAGTTAGTTGATTGACTTCTTCATGTTTATGTGTATTTGAGTATGATGTTTTGAATATGTTTTGACTTGGAGTTGATTTTCCTCCTCGGATATGAGCATTTATGTGATTGCATTCATGTTGGGCTGTCTCAATGGTGCAAAGAATAAAACATAATACAATTAAGCAAAACTCCTGATGCATAATGTATTGCACCACATCAGTGATGTGGTGCAATGAAAAGTGTAACACCTAGAAAAAAAAGAATGGTGGAAAGGTATAAGGAAGGGTTCAAGGACGGTGGAAGAGTCCACAGTCAGTGAACTCATCCATGAACCCAAGCTAGGCAAGGGTCTAAGGAAGAGTTCAAGAAAGATGGAAGAGTCCACGTTCAGTGAACCCATCCATGGTCGAACCCAAGCCTTGTGAAAAATATTCTAAGGCAACGAACGGTCTAAGGAAGGGTTCAAGGTAGGTGAAAGAGTCCATGGTTAGTGAACCCAAGCCTTGTGAAAAATATTTTAAGGCAAGGGTTAAAGGACGGTGGAAGAGTCCACGTCAATGAACCCATCCTTAAACAAAACCTTGTGAAAAATATTCTATGGCAAGGGTCTAAGGAAGGGCTCAAGGAAGGTGGAAGAGTCCACGGTCAGTGAACTCATCCTTGAACCCAAGCCTAGTAAAAAAATTATTCTAAGGCAATGATTCACGGACAGGTTCAAGAATAGTAGAATAGTCCACGGATGGTAAACCCGTCCGTGGAGATTGACTTAGAAAAATAAAACTCTCTAATTATTTTTTTCAAGGGTATATGGGTCTTTTCCTATTCTTCTAATACCTAAACTAGGTCGTTTTAATCCTAATCCTAGACCTTATATAAGCCTTTTAAGCCTAAAATTTAAACATTCTAAATCACTCATTAAATTTCTCCAAATATTTCTCTCTCTAAGAGAAGAAGAAGTCAAGGTAGGGTTTTCAAGACCAAGTCTCATAATCCTCCATTGATTGCAAGTTTTTGGCATCAAGGTATGATAGTTTTCATCCATGGATTTCTTCCATTCATGGGTTCCCAAATTCTCCTATTTTCTAAGTTACAAATTCCCAATTGAGTTAGGGTTTTCTTCAATTGCCATGGGTTCTCTTTAATGTTGATTTAAATGATTGACTTATGATCTATTATGCATGAATTGATGAAATACTATGATTTTTATGATGATTCTCCATGAAACATGTAAATCCCATGTTTCCCAATTATGATGATATGATGTGGGTCTTGAACTATGAAAGATGAATTATGGAATTATGCATGTTCTTATGGAATGGATGAGACATGAAGTAGATTGCATTGAGAGTAAAAGCATATATGTTGTTGTTGTGGTTAATTATTGTGAAAGGATTGCTCACATAACTAACTCATGCATGAATGTGAAAGGTTTTCTCACATTAAGGATTCTAAGGTTGAAAGGTCTTCTCACCTAAAATGAATCAAAGATAAGGAGCTATTCTAATGAAACCTAGCTTGGATTGGTTACTTCATTGTACCTTTCCATTGGATGACATATGACTTAGCTTGGATTGGTAAGATGACTTATCCTTCCGTGGACAATTAAGACAAGTTAAGAAAATGACTATTCTGTGGGATTAAAGCTTAGCACCGATAGGATATTGAGATGGGAGTTCTCTTGTTAGTAGAGGTCGGGTTTCTAGAAGCAATCTCTTTATCTCATACCTAAGTGCCCCATAGGATGATTGTCATAGATAGACATTAGCTAGTGGATCCACATAAGCTAGAAGTTGATGGCCTTACCTTGGCAAGTAGTACACCCATTTTTGGTGTGGGGTAGACACCAGATTCCGTGTCGGTTAAAGGTAAATCTCCCACAATAATGAACTAAGGTTACTTCAACAAGAATCTCACATGTGACTTAAGATGATGTCTATTTGCATTGATCATGTTTTATGACTTATGGTTTCTATCTCTCAAGATTTATGTTTTAGCTTGATCATTGCTTACTAATGAAAATGTCCCTTTTTAGCATGTTTAAATGTTTTTTTGCATAACTATCATACTTTATACATTGTTTTGTACTAACGCATACTCATGCCTACATTTCCCCAAATGTAGGGTCTGAAAGTCAGGATTCTCAGTTTCGTGGCTAGAGGTTGGTTTGAGAGATTTTGAGCTTTGGTGAGTCCTCATGCTTCGAGAACGAACTTTCATTGTTTCAGTTTTCTTTCTTACTTTCAGTTTTGGACATGATATATGGGCTAGGCACAATTTGATTCTTATGTACTAGATGGTTAATGAGACAAGTGTTTAGATTTCCGCTTTACTTTTATAAAACTCTTGAACTTGAAATGTTGTTCTTTACCTCTCTTCATTTCATGTCTTATGTTATGAATGCTAAGTGGCTTGTATGGGGCCTTTTGGGATCCTATACGCCATGTTACGCCTAGGAGGTACCTTGGGTCGTGTCAAACTTTGTAATCTGAGCACAAGGTTTAGAAATGTAACACCCCGTATTCGAAAATAGACTAGATTGCAGATTTTTGGTGTTGCAGGTGGCACTCACGGCACCATCCACGAACTGTAGGAGGACCCACGGTCCGTACCGCAGGTCCGTGGTTCGTGTCAGCAAACTCCCCCAGAACTCAGCCAGAAATTCGGCCAAGTGTCGACCCACGGCCGGACCTACGATCCGTAAGTCAGGTCACGGACCATGGTTCGTATCCGTGGATCGATGCCCCTAAAGCCCAGCTTCAGTCCCGATTGACGGTTGACCAGCAGGGACCGTCATTCGATGCACGGTCCGTAGGTCTGACCGTAGGTGAGGGTAGCAGCCAGTTAAATGAAAATTGTGATTGGGTCAACTTCAGATGGTCATAACTCTTATCACAAAAGGAATTATGTGTCCCATGACCTATGATATGATAGATAATTGAATCCTCTTTCCAACGCCACCAAGTTTGCTAAAATCCGACCTCCGAGTAAAAAGTTACGCTCATTTTAGTGAAGCCCTGTTGGGCATACTCGACCGACGACTCCAATCAACGGACCGTCGATTGACCTACGTCCCGTCCGTCAGTCACTCCGACAGCAATTAGTCATGGGTCTTTTGGTCTTTTCCTATTTCGTTGGACCCCTAAGATACGTCGTTTAGACCCTAAATCATAAGGTTTTAGTCGGTTTAAGCATAGAAACATAACTAGAACTTATCCAAGTCAAATCATTAATCAAAACTTAGAAAATTTGAAGCAAGAGAGGAGAAAAAGGTCAAGAACCCTATTTCAAGAACGCAACAAGGTTCCATCAGTTCCAGCCCCGAAATCGAAAGATTTCTCCGTGGAATTCGTCACCAGGTAGGTGGGATTTTACTAGTGGGTTCCTTTCGCCCATTAGGTCCCTAGAATTCAGTCAGATTCTTGATTCCTTTATTATGAATAGACCTAGGGTTTCTAGAATTACAGCAGATCATCATGAATTAGTTATTAACATGTTCCAAATCAGATTATCATGTTATTGCTCAGTTTATTGCATGAATTTCAGAAACCTAGCTATGTATTTCTTTAGTTCTTGAATTACATATGCTAGGACAGATATTTCAGTAATACATGCCTCAGTTATTAATGCATCAGTATCAGTTTAATTGTTGCATTCTCAGTTTGCATGTTCAGTTTGAGCTATCCAGTAACTTACAGAAATTCAGTCATAATGTATTAATTACTTAATCCATTAGGAGTAGCATAATACCGAGTTGGACTAGGGTTCAGCATACCCATATAGTCCCAGAACTACGAGCCACGTAGGTGTAAGTCCCCTCTATGGGAAACATCAGTTTAGTGATCACGCCAGCATGCCTCTATACCTCTGGCCGGGTATATTGGGTCCTCTCGATGGGGCGTATACATTGGACTCCACATTTAGCTCATGTGGTTTTATGTCGGTTATCCCACAGTTCAGTCAGACTCTATTGCATTGACCATATTTCAGTACAGTCAGTATTCAGTCTCAGTATGTTATAAATTTGGTCATTGCATCAGTTAGCTCAGTATTCAGTATTTTTAGTATCTATATCATGTTCAGATTATATCATTGCTTATTTGCTTTGTTCAGTTATATATTTATTTCAGTTTTACTCTATCCTGCATGCTCAGTACCTTTCAAGTACGACGCATACGTGCGCTACATCTTCTCGTGATGTAGGTTCAGGTTCTCAGCATCCAGATCACGCTTAGATCGGTTCCCAATCTCCAGTTCAGCAGAATCAGTGGCGAGTCCTCATTCTCCAAGGACAACAGTCATGATTTTCTTTTCAGTTTATTTAGTCTTTAGTTTCAGTTTTGCTAGACCTAGTTGGGGCATGTCCCAACATATTTAGTCAGTTTAGAGGCTTATTTCAGACATAGTTAGATTCAGCTTAGTATTGAGTTAATATCTTATTTGTATTAAACTCATAAGTTTTCATTTATCTCAGTTATAGTATATGGGTACTCCCCATCTTTTCATTTTATTTATGTTAGCTTCCGCATTAGTTTATTATCTTTAGTATGCTCATGATCATGGCAGCAGAGTTAGCTTGGGATCACTTGTGGTCCTAGGTCCCATGTCCGCGTCTCGGGGGTGGCTCGGGGCGTGACAAGAAAGGTCCTAGAAAGTCTCATAAGCCACGTCGAGTAGACTTTTGTTCATGAGTGTGAAGCGCACCACATTTATGAATGAGAGGCAATAAGATGATTAGGAAACTCCACTTCTTTCATTACTCAAAAGTCATGCGGTTAACTCTATATGTCTTTCTCCTAATCCCTATCTGGTGCTTTATGGCATATAATCTATCGAAGAGTTTACGTTAGAAGGAAAGCAAATGAGAATGTGAATGAGAAGCTCCTCCAGCTCCTCCTCAAGTTTCGGTCGACCCTTTGGCCGAGCAAGTGACTAATGCGGAGTTTAGGGATGTTTTTCAAGTGTTGGCTCAAGCCATGACGGCTTAAGCCAATAGGGAGGTTGTGGCCCCCGTGAACCCAAATGTGGTTACGATGACATCTAGAGTGAGGACTTTACTAGAATGAATCCCTTGGAGTTTCATGGGTCCAAGGTTGAGGAAGATCCTCAAGAGTTTATTGATGAAGTGTATAAGGCGTTGATGATCATGGGAGTGACGCTAGTGGAAAAGGTGGAATTGGCCGCTTACCAACTTAAGGGTGTTACTCAAGTTTGGTTCAACTAATCGAAGGAAGAGAGGGAAGCTGATGCGGGTCCGCTTGATTGGGAAAAGTTTAAGGTTGTTTTCCTTGATAGGTTTTGTCCCCTTGAAATGAGGGAGGCAAAGGTGCTTGAATTCATCAACCTTCGTCAAGGAAATATGAGTGTGAAAGAATATGCTTTGAAGTTCACACAACTATCTCGATATGCTCCAACCATGATTGCCGATCCTAGGGCAAGGATGAGTAAGTTAGCTTCGGGTGTGTCTGAAATGGGGTTAAATAATGTCGTACCGTCATGCTCATCAATGAAATGGACATCTCTCGCCTCATGGTACATGTTAAACCGATCGTAAAGGAGAAACTTAAGGAAAGGTATAGGGAGTCAAAGAGGGCTAAAATCGATGATGGTAATTTCTCTCATGCAGGGTCTGATGGACATGGTCGTCCTAAGTTTTGACAAAGGTTTTTTGGCCAAGGTTCCTCCAATGCTCTTTCTAAGTTCAACAAAAATAGGGTGTCTAACCCTAAGCCTCAAGGAGGGAATGATAGTGGATCATCATTGCCTATGTCTACTTGTGCTAGGTGTGGGAAGAAGCATGAGGGTAAGTGCCTAGCCGGCACGGATGCTTGCTTCGGTTGTGGTAAAAGTGGTCATAAGATGAGGGACTGCCCAATGCTTACGACTAAAGGAAGAGAGGACAAAAGCAAGCTCCACCTAATGGTTCGGGTTCCAGTTCTCCCAAGCAAAAATGATTCTATGCACTCCAGACTCGTGGTGAACAAAAGGGTTCTCCCGATGTGGTTACCGATATGTTGAAAGTCTTCCAACTTGATGTTTATGCTTTACTTGACCCCGGTGCTACCTAGTCTTTTGTGACGCCATATGTGGCGATGAAGTTTGATACCCATTTCTGTCTCTAATCCTGTTGGTGATTCTACTGTGGCTAAGAGGGTCTATAGAAAGTGTCTCGTCTCATTGTCTCATAGAGTTACTTTTGTTGACTTGGTAGAGTTAGATATGCTAGATTTTGATGTCATTCTTGGTATGGATTGGCTGCACTCATGTTATGCTTCTGTTGATTGTATAACTCGTGTAATCAAGCTTCAGTTCCCGAATGAGCCTAACCTAGAATGGAAAGGGGGAAATTCTATGCTTAAGGGCCAGTTTGTTTCTTGTCTTAAAGCTAGAAAAGGGATTTCTAAGGGTTGCATTTACCATCTAGTTAGGGTAAGGGAAGTAGATTCTGAAACCCCTACTCTTGAGTCGGTCCCCGTTATTAACGAGTTTTCGGAAGTTTTCCCAGATGATCTACCCGGTATTCCTCCTGAAAGGGAAATAGACTTCGGTATTGACCTTCTCCCAGATACGCAACCTATTTCTATTCCTCCTTACCGAATGACTCCGACAGAACTTAAATAATTGAAGGAGCAATTGAAAGATTTGTTGGATAAGGGTTTCATCTGACTAAGTATTTCTACATGGGGTGCTCCAGTTTTTGTTAGAAAGAAAGATGGTTCACTCCGTATGTGTATTTACTACCGACAATTAAATAAGGTCACCGTGAAGAACAAATATCCTCTTCCAAGGATAGATGATTTGTTTGACCAACTTCAAGGAGCAAGTTACTTCTCTAAGATTGACCTTCGGTCGGGTTATCACCAATTGAGGGTGAAAGGAGATGACATTCCGAAAACGGCTTCTCGAACTCGGTATGGTCATTATGAGTTTTTAGTAATGTCGTTTGGTTTGACTAATGCTCCAGCAGCTTTTATAGACTTGATGAATAGGGCGTTTAGCAAATACCTTGACATGTTTGTGATTGTGTTCATTGATGATATATTGATATATTCAAGGAGTGAAGATGAGCACACTAATCACTTGAAGATTGTGTTGCAAATCCTCAAGGACCAACAACTTTGCAAAGGTATTGAGGTAGATCCTAAGAAGCCAGATGCGGTCAAGAGTTGGCCTAGACCTCTATCCCCTTTGGATATTTGGAGCTTTTGCGTTTAGCCGGTTACTATAGAAGGTTTGTGGAAGGGTTTTGGTCGATTACCTCTCCATTGACGGCATTGACCCAAAAGAAAGCCAAATTCTTATAGTCGGAAGCTTGTGAGAAGAGTTTTCAAGAATTGAAAGATAGACTAACTTTCGCTCCAGTGTTGAATTTATCGGAAGGGATCGATGATTTTGTCATTTATTGTGATGCCTCGAGAATTGGGTTAGGATGTGTTCTTATGCAAAATGGGAAAGTTGGCCTATGCTTCAAGACAACATAAGATTCATGAAAAGAATTATCTGGCCTATGACCTTTGTTAGAATAGAAATAAGTATTTCCTACTTAGAATAGAAATAAGAATAGGAATAGGAATAGGAATAAGAATAGGAATCCTAGTTGGAAAAGGATTCCAATGTAGTGTCTATAAATAGGGTCTCAATGTAACTATTTAGATACACAATTCAATAATATTTTTCGTATATATTTCTCACATGGTATCAGAGCATTGGTGAGAACAAACAAGTTACCGTATGTCTATGTCAATTTCCGGTGACTGTTGGGTCTGATTTTGTTATACTTTTTTCTTTCTGTGGGTGTTGTGCGAAAACCAACACCACCACGAGGCTCGGAAAGCCCCCGCGACCAAACCCCAGCCAAAACCACCGGAAAACACCACCCCACGCGCTCTCACGCGCCTATCGGAGGTGGCAGTTTCCGGCGAGATCTGTCTCACGCGCCGGCGCGTGAGGGCTTTTCTGATCATATTTTTTTGAGATTTTTTTGACAGTTGGGGTCGTCCAGCCAATCCGACCAGGCCCATACTGTTTTTGACCAGATCCGATCGCCGGAATTAGAGTTCCAGCTATTTCCAGGCAGTTTCCGGCGACTTTTCTTCGAGATTTGAATTTTCCGAGACAAATTTAGCATAATGTCTTTTGGGTGTGATGTTTTTGGTTCCAAAAATATGGGGATTGAAAGTTCTAGCCCTATAATCACTTCAGAACTTTTATTGGGAAGTTCAAACTATTTATCTTGGGCTTCCTCGGTTGAGTTGTGGTGCAAGGGTCAAGGTGTCCAAGATCACTTAACGAACAAGGCTTATGAGGTAGATGTAAAGGCAAAGACTAGTGAGGAAGATGCAAAAGCCAAAGCACAATGGGAGAAAGTAGATGCTCAATTATGTAGTCTCCTATGGCGTTCTATTGATTTCAAGTTGATGCCCTTGTTTCGCCCATTCCA
This sequence comes from Solanum verrucosum, assembly GCF_900185275.1. Lineage (NCBI taxonomy): Eukaryota > Viridiplantae > Streptophyta > Magnoliopsida > Solanales > Solanaceae > Solanum > Solanum verrucosum. The sequence continues at coordinate 1,266,484 of NW_026020176.1, forward strand.
GACGTGTTATACAGTTTGGGAAAAGGCTCGTGCTTTATACACTAATGACATATCTCGATTCTATGATGTGATATCTCGATTGACCAACTTAAAGAAACAAGAATCCGATATGTCTACTTACTTAGGACAGGTACAGGCAGTCATGGAGGAATTTGACACATTAATGTCAGTTACTACGAATGTGGAAAAACAACAAGAACACAGACAAACATTGTTTCTAGTTCTTACTCTTGCTGGACTTCCTCCTGATCATGATTCTGTACGTGATCAGATTTTAGCTAGCCCTACAGTTCCTACAATCGATGAATTATTCTCTCGTCTCCTTCGTCTTGCGGCACCTCCCAGTCACAAGGTAGTTTCATCACCCACTGTTGACTCATCTATTCTTGCATCTCAAACCTTTGAAAAGCGTACATATCAATCTATGGAGAATCGGCGAGGAGGAGGGCGTTTTGGGAAACCTCGATCCAAGTGTAGTCATTGTCATAAGCCTGGACACACTCGTGATATATGTTATATTTTGCATGGTCCACCACCCAGTTATGATCCTATTGTTCTAAAGGAATATAATGAGTTCCTTCGAAATCGCGCAAGTAAACAGACATCTCCACCAGTAGCATATGGTGCTCAACCTAATCAACCATCCAATAATGCTCATATTGCTCAGACAGAATATGATGAGTTCCTTCAGTATCGTGCAAATAAGCAAACGTCTCCACAAGTAGTTTCGGTTGCACAACCTGATGTCTCTGTTGCGGGTAATTCTTTTGCTTGTGTGTCGCAATCTAGTACTCTTGGAACATGGGTCATGGACTCTGGGGCTTCTGATCATATCTCTGGTAATAAATCACTTTTATCCGATATTGTTTATTCACAATCTCTTCCAGCTATTACTTTAGCCAATGGGATCCAAACCAAACCAAAAGGGGTTGGAAAAGCCAAACCCCTATCTTTTGTCACCCTAGACTCTGTTCTTTATGTCCCTGGTTCTCCTTTTAATCTAGCATCTGTTAGTCGTTTGACGAAAGCCCTACATTGTAGCATAACTTTTTTCGATGATTTTTTTCTCATGCAGGACCGCAGTACGGGACAGATGATTGGAACAGGACATGAATCACAAGGCCTTTACTATCTTACCTCTTCAAATTCCTTAGCAGCATGCTCCGTTACAGATTCCCCAGATTTAATTCACAAACGTTTGGGACATCCGAGTCTATCCAAACTGCAAAAGATGGTGCCTAGTTTGTCTAGTTTATCCACATTAGATTGTGAGTCGTGTCAACTTGGGAAACACACTCGTGCTACGTTTTCTCGTAGTACTGAGGGTCGTTCAGAGTCTATTTTTTCATTAGTTCATTCTGATATTTGGGGTCCTAGTAGAGTCAGTTCCACCTTAGGATTTCGTTATTTTGTTAGTTTCATTGATGATTATTCAAAATGTACTTGGGTTTTCTTAATGAAAGATCGTTCTGAGTTATTTTCTATTTTCAAAAGTTTCTTTGCTGAAATACAAAATCAGTTTGGTGTTTCTATTCGTACTTTTCGTAGTGATAATGCCTTAGAATACTTATCCTCCCAATTTCGGGAGTTTATGACTCACCAAGGCATTATTCACCAGACTACTTGTCCATACACCCCTCAACAAAATGGTGTAGCTGAAAGAAAAAATCGGCATCTTATTGAGACCGCTCGTACTCTTCTCCTTGAATCCAATGTTCCATTGCGTTTTTGGGGAGATGCAGTTCTTACGTCTTGTTATTTGATAAATAGAATGCCCTCTTCTTCTATTCAGAATCAGGTTCCCCATTCCATACTGTTTCCTCAGTCACATCTCTATCCTATCCCTCCTCGTGTCTTTGGGAGCACATGCTTCGTTCATAACTTAGCCCCAGGAAAAGATAAATTAGCTCCTCGTGCCCTCAAATGTGTCTTTCTTGGTTACTCTCGAGTCCAAAAAGGGTATCGTTGTTATTCACATGATCTTCATCGATACCTTATGTCTGCTGATGTTACATTTTTTGAGTCTCAGCCTTACTATACATCTTCTGATCATCCTGATGTCTCTATGGTCTTACCCATACCTCAGGTTTTACCTGTGCCAACCTTTGTGGAATCTACGGTTACTTCTACATCTCCAGTTGTAGTGCCACCACTACTAACTTATCATCGCCGTCCACGTCCAACCCTAGTCCCAGATGATTCATGTCATGCGCCAGACCCTGCTCCTACTGCGGACTTGCCTCCTCCTAGCCAACCGCTTGCACTTCAAAAAGGTATACGATCCACTCGAAATACTAACCCACATTATACCTTCTTAAGTTATCATCGTCTATCATCACCCCATTATGCATTTGTGTCGTCTTTGTCCTCTATTTCCATTCCTAAGACTACAGGTGAAGCACTTTCTCATTCTGGATGGAGGCAGGCTATGGTTGATGAGATGTCTGCTTTACATAAGAGTGGTACTTGGGAGCTTGTCTCCCTTCCTGCAGGTAAATCTACTGTTGGTTGTCGTTGGGTTTATGCAGTCAAAATTGGTCCAGACGGTCAGGTTGATCGACTTAAGGCTCGCCTTGTTGCCAAAGGGTATACTCAGATATTTGGGCTAGATTATAGTGACACTTTCGCTCCTGTGGCTAAAATTGCATCTGTTCGTCTTTTTCTATCTATGGCTGCCGTTCGTCATTGGCCTCTTCATCAGTTGGACATTAAGAATGCTTTTCTGCATGGTGATCTTGAGGAAGAAGTCTATATGGAGCAACCACCTGGTTTTGTTGCTCAGGGGGAGTCTAGTAGCCTTGTATGTCGATTGCGCAGGTCACTCTATGGTCTAAAACAGTCTCCTCGAGCTTGGTTCGGGAAGTTCAGCACAGTAATTCAGGAGTTTGGCATGACTCGTAGTGGAGCTGATCACTCTGTGTTTTATCGGCATTCTGCACCAAGTCGATGTATCTATTTGGTTGTTTACGTTGATGATATTGTTATCACCGGTAATGATCAAGATGGTATCACCGATTTGAAGCAACATCTCTTTAAGCACTTCCAAACTAAAGACCTTGGCAGATTGAAGTATTTTCTAGGTATTGAGGTTGCTCAGTCTAGATCAGGTATTGTTATTTCTCAGCGCAAGTATGCCTTAGACATTCTTGAGGAGACAGGGATGATGGGATGTAGACCTGTTGACACTCATATGGATCCGAATGTTAAACTTCTTCCAGGACAGGGGGAGCCACTTAGTAATCCTGAAAGGTATAGACGACTTGTTGGAAAGTTGAATTATCTCACAGTGACTAGACCTGACATCTCTTTTCCTGTGAGTGTTGTAAGTCAGTTTATGACTTCCCCTTGTGATAGTCATTGGGAAGCAGTTGTTCGTATTCTGCGATATATAAAGTCAGCTCCCGGTAAAGGACTACTCTTTGAGGATCAAGGCCATGAGCATATCATTGGATATACAGACGCTGATTGGGCAGGATCACCCTCTGACAGACGTTCGACATCCGGATATTGTGTTTTAGTAGGAGGTAATTTGGTGTCGTGGAAGAGCAAGAAACAGAATGTGGTTGCTCGATCTAGTGCAGAATCAGAATATCGAGCAATGGCGACAGCAACTTGTGAGCTAGTTTGGATCAAACAGTTGCTGGGAGAACTAAAATTTGGCAAAGTTGATAAGATGGAACTTGTGTGTGATAATCAAGCGGCTCTTCATATCGCATCAAATCCAGTGTTTCATGAAAGGACTAAGCACATTGAGGTTGACTGTCACTTTGTCAGAGAAAAGATACTCTCGGGAGATATTGTTACGAAATTTGTGAAGTCAAATGATCAGCTTGCAGATATCTTCACCAAGTCCCTCACATGTCCTCGTATTAATTACATCTGTAACAAGCTAGGTACATATGATTTGTATGCACCAGCTTGAGGGGGAGTGTTAGAATAGAAATAAGTATTTCCTACTTAGAATAGAAATAAGAATAGGAATAGGAATAGGAATAAGAATAGGAATCCTAGTTGGAAAAGGATTCCAATGTAGTGTCTATAAATAGGGTCTCAATGTAACTATTTAGATACACAATTCAATAATATTTTTCGTATATATTTCTCACAACCTTGAACTAGTGGCGGTTGTTTTCGCCTTAAAGATTTTGGAGGCATTATTTGTATATTATTCATGTGGATGCCTTATGAAAAATATTCCAAGGCAAAGGAATAAGGAAGGGTTCAAGGACGGTGGAAGAGTCCACAGTCAGTGAAGTCAGTGAACCCATCCTTGAACCCAAGCCTTGTGAAAAATATTCTAAGGCAAGGGTCTAAGGAAGGGTTCAAGAAAGATAAAAGAGTACACGTTCAGTGAACCCATCCTTGAACCCAAGCCTTGCATATTCTAAGGCAAGGTTCTAAGGAAGGATTCAAAGACGGTAGAAGAGTCCATGGTCGAACCCAAGCCTTGTGAAAAATATTCTAAGGCAAGGATCTAAGGAAGGGTTCAAGGCAGGTGGAAGAGTCCACGGTCAGTGAACCCATCCTTGAACCCAAGCCTTATGAAAAATATTCCAAGGCAAGGGTCTAAGGAAGGGATAAAGGACGGTGGAAGAGTCCACAGTCAGTGAACCCATCCTTGAACAAAAGCCTTGTGAAAAATATTCTATGGCAAGGAAGGTTTCAGGGAAGGTTGAACCCATCCTTGAACCCAAGCCTTGTAAAAAAATTATTCTAAGGCAATGATTCACGGACAGGTTCAAGAACTGTAGAATGGTCCACGGATAATAGACCCGTCCGTGGAGATTGACTTAGAAAAATAAAACTCGCCAGTTATTTTTTTCAAGGGTATATGGGTCTTTTCCTATGCATCTAATATCTAAACTAGGTCGTTTTAATCCTAATCCTAGACCTTATTTAAGCCTTTTAATCCTAAAATGTAACCATTCTAAATCACTCTTTAAATTTCCCCAAATCTCTCCAAGTTCTTTCCCAAATATTTCTCTCTCTAAGAGAAGAAGAAGTCAAGCTAGGGTTTTCAAGACCAAGTCTCCTAATCCTCCATTGATTGCAAGTTTTTGGCATCAAGGTATGATAGTTTTCATCCATGATTCCTTCCATTCATAGAGTTCCCAAATTCTCCTATTTTCAAAGTTAGAAATCCTCAATTGAGTTAAGGTTTTCTTCAATTGCCATGGGTTCTCTTCAATGTTGATTTAAATGATTGAATTATGATCTATTATGCATAAATTGATCAAATACTATGATTTTTATGATGATTCCCCATGAACCCATGTAAATCCCATGTTTTCCAATTATGATAATATGATGTGGGTCTTGAACTATGAAAGGTGAATTATGGAATTATGGAATTATGGAATTATGCATATTCTTATGGAATTGATGAGACATGAAGTAGATTGCTTTGAGACTAAAAGCATATATGTTGTTGTTGTGGTTAATTATTGTGAAAGGATTGCTCACATGACTAACTCATGCATGAATGTCAAAGGTTTTTTCACATTAAGGATTCTAAGGTTGAAAGGTCTGCTAACCTAAAATGAATCAAACATAAGGAGTAATTCTAATGAAACCTAGCTTCCATTGGTTACTTCATTGTACCTTTCCATGGATGACATATGACTTAAACTTGGATTGGTAAGATGAAGTTCCCTTCCATGGATAAAGACAAGTTAAGAAAATGACTATTCCGTGGGATTTACGCTCAACACCGAGAGGATATTGAGATGGGAACTTTCCCATTAGTAGAGGTCGGGTTTCTAGAAGCAAACTCTTTATTCCATACCTATGTGCCCCCATAGGATGATTGTCTTAGATAGACATTAGCTAGTGGATCCACATAAGCTAGAAGTTCATGGTCTTACCTTGGCAAGTAGGACACCCCTTTTTGGTGTGGGATAGACACTGGATTCCGTGTTGATAGCTCACATGGTCTTATACGTAGGTTAAAGGTAAATATCCTACAATAATGAACTAAGGTTACTTCAAGAAGTATCTCACATGTGACTTAAGATGATGTCTATTTGCATTGATCATGTTTTATGACTTATGGTTTCTATCTCTCAAGATTTATGCTTTTCTTGATCGTTGCTTACTCATGAAGATGTCCCTTTTTAGCATGTTTTAAATGTTTATGCATAACTATCATACTTGGTACATTGTTTTGTACTAATGCATACTCTTGCCTACATTTTCCCAAATGTAGGGTCCAACAGTTAGAGTTCTCAATATCGTGGCTAGAGGTTGATTTGAGAGATTTCGAGCTTTGGTGAGTCCTCATGCTTCGAGGACGGCTTTTCTTTGTTTCAGTTTTCTTTCTTACTTTCAGTTTTGGACATGATGTATGGGCTAGGCCCAATCTCATTCTTATGTCCTAGATGGCTAAGGGCATCTCCAACCCTAATCTCTATTATACTCTCCAAATATAGAGTTCTCTATTTTATGAGACAACCAACTCCAACCCAATTCTCTATTTTACACTCTCAAAAAGAATCTTTTTTTCTCTCCTCAATATTATATTATTATTTCTATTTCATTCTTATTTTCTTATTTCATAATATGCATTCTTTTTTTTTCAAATAATCACTTTATATAATTTTCATGTAATGTACAAATTTACTTTTTCAAATTTTTACTTCATATAAAATTATATTTTTTTGCTCAAATTCTAAAAAACATAAATTGCAAGCTAATATTATATAATATACAAATTAATGGACAATTCAAATAAAAGTGAAATTATTAATGAAATATAATTACATAAATACTCTACTTTTAAGATTATTATATTGCTCCCATAAAGGTTCTATTAATGCATTACGAAGTTCAAAATGAACATTTTTACCCTTAATTATTTTATGTCTTGCTAAAGATTGTTCAAATCCGAGATTTTCATGCAACAAGAACAACTACGAATAATTGAAAACAGAAATCAACAAGCACAACCGCAATCACAATTACACTAATTATGTGAACCATACACTATTTTTTTCCGAATATTCTTACACCTGAAAACGACCTACCGGATTACTAAATTATTGTTGTGATAAAATTATTATGTTATGCATTGTTATATGTTATTTAAATTATTATGTTATGTATTGTTATCTTGTATTTAAATTATTATGTTATGTATTGTATTTTTAAATTAAAATTTTCATCTTATCATATTAATGTTGTGCATTCTTCATAGTCAAAATTAATGATGATATCAAACTATATTAAAGTGCCGAAAATTTTAAAAAATTGCAACATTACTAATTTAGGATGAAAGTAGTATATATTAAATAATACATTTTTAAAAAATGTTATATTACATTTAAAATTGATTACTAATATTAGAGATATAATTAATGGCCATATATGGAAAATAATATGTTAATTACAAAATAATAGAAATAATAAAAAAATAATGAAAAAGTGCAATAGAGAGCTGAATAGTAGTTCTCCAAATTTGGAGAACTACTATCCACCTCTCTATAAATAGAGAATAGAGGGTCATTTAGAGAATGGTTGGAGATCCCATTCTCTATTTTACTCTCCAAATGAAGAGAATGGAGGGTAAAATAGGAGATGGTCTAATGAGATATGTGTTTAGACTTCCGCTTTACTTTTATAAAACACTTGAACTTGAAATGTTGTTCTTTACCTCTCTTTATTCTATGTCTTATGTTATGACTGTTAAGTGGCTTGTATAGGGCCTTTCGGGGTCCTATACGCCATGTTACGCCTAGGGGGTACCTTGGGTCGTGACAAAAGATATATCAACTAGTGTTATTCATGGATATAATATAATTATAATGTCTTAGTTCCTTGACCAATTCCTCACATTTGTGGCATAGTGCTATTCGTGGATATAATAATTCATCCTTAAAAGTAACCAGGATGGGATAAATCATTGGGTTCTAACAGATTATTAGAATGAGAACCTACTAATACAAATAGGTTGCACCTCCAAGAATTATGCACAACAAAATGATGTCAATACAGAAGTTTCAGCTAGATCTCAGTTGAAAAAGGAAAAGACTTGTTAAATCTGGTAACATCAAAAGATAGAAGTACTATCCTTCAAACTGCCTGAACTTACAGAGAATGACACAATATAGAGGAAGCTCAATTTACCTGGTTAATCGTGTCCCTAAGCCTAACATTCGTATTCTTAAGCTCAGATGTAGCCTTGTCGATCTGTCCACAAATTAAAGCAAATTAGCACAAGTTTTGAACTCTTTCCTTTAAACTGACTAAGTAATTACAATAAGATTTTATGACCTTCGACTCAATCTCATCCATCAAAGCACTTGCCTATCCAACTACTTCATAGATTGGATAATCATTAATATCCACAATATAGAAGGAGCAAAACAGACCACACAAAAGAAATCCCAGACCCCATTCATATCACTCACCATGTTTTTCAAAGTATCAAAACTTTCTGATATGACCTCCAAACCTTGATCCTATGAGAAGTCGGAACAAAACCATACATCGGTATTTAGGAACCAAAAAGTCAGCAATAAGATGTAATAAAAGGCAAAAAACTTCAGATGAATCATGAACAAGACCTTAATGAAATATTCCAAAAAAATACATGCATGTTACATTTTGCAAAATTCATATTCTTGTTGGAATTGACTTGATTCTTCAGTTCGTTGAAAGTAATCATCATCAAATTGTCCATTTTGTATCCATTCCAAATATAGAAAGAAATGATAAACATATCATCACGATAAAGGAATTGTATAACATTGAAGCGGATAAATGATTAGCGTGGAGTGGAAAAGCTTTTGGAACGAATGCAACTTTATAACCTAAATCAAATTTAATTTCTGCACGAGAACCTGAACCTCCCCATCCACCAGATTGTTTGGGTGTAGCTGCTGCACCGTCTGAAATTGCAGTTATCCTATTGGGCAGTGCAAGTATCAAATCATTACATACAACAAATTGTTTGCTTGGAAGCCCTTTAACCTTCAAGAGGAGGTATTGTTAGTTGACAAGACAAAACAAACCCACTGAAATTAGATTATTTCTTGTGAAGTACGGGCAAACACTGGAGGAAAACAGTCCTAAAGAAATCCAAATAATATAATAACGGAGAAAGGAGTGTATGAGAGCCAGTAACAAGAACCAACTGCACAGACTAAGCTCTTAAGTAACATTATACTTCTATAGCTATTTGTCATATTAAATAGAGAAGGCTTGCTGCCATTATTACAGAGTGGATGATGATTTGAGGTCAAATACTATTATCCCTAGCGAGCTCAATAACCTGCTCATACTAATTTCTACAACACGTGTTCATGAAAAATTGAGATCTACCAACTATCACGCCTTTCACAGCATTAACACCGTATTGCATCCTCATCTCCAGGCACAGCCGCAAGAACTTCAAATAAAAATCATCAAATGCTTTACATCGGAATCTATTATAAATTATTTTATTATAAGTATATTTATATCCAAGTATACACAATGTCATTTCATATGCTTCCTTATGTTTTCCCCGCATGAATTGCACCGATGATACTATAAAGAAGTAGACATGCATACATACATAAACCGCTAAACATACAACCATCACATATCTCAAATCACGCCTCTTGGAAACTCTAAAGAACTCGAGTTTTCCCCTTTGGAAGTATCTTGACTTAATTTTGGTCTTAAACAACAAATAAATGCAAAAATTAATTTAAAAAAAGGCCAAATAATACCCAGATTATTACCAAATCCTAACCCCACGCCAATTCATGACCATCCCCACCCCCTAACTTAAGGTATTTTAGACCATGAAATCAACTCAAGACGCTGCATCAAGAATAATATTCTAGATTCTAAGGTTTATTAATCAAATTACAATATTGGTGAGAAACAAACTTACCATTACTAACGAATTTCGTGGAAAAATGAATGCAAACAGCCCTAAATCACCCCTCTCAATCCTTAGAACAATAATGCAGCAAATTGGAGGTTTTGAGACTTTTTTTGCATAAATTCTCAACTTACCTCGCTATAGCGGCCCTGCTATAGTATTCTGAGCACCGCTATGGCGCTTGCATATTGATACAATGCTTAGATGATTAGAAATGTTTTAAAAAGTAGTTATTATTGTTCATTAGTTACCAAAACAAATATTTATTGTTCACTTTCGTTAGAGTTTGTTAGACCAGTTATTCGGTTAGCTTGTAGCTTTAGCTTCCGATTCTGTTCTATAAATAGAGACGTAATACAATTGTAATTCTGATAATTCTTCTCTTCTCTATTTTATTATGTTCTTCTTAGCTTCTATCTCGGAATTGCCCTGATATAGCTATCTTCTTCTTCGAGGTTCATTCTCCTAGTTGATATTATCCTTTCAATTACTGGTAATTGGATCACATATGGTTGCTATAGCGGACGCCTCCCACTATAACGGACTATGCAAATTACAGAGACTCAAAAATCCCTGAAAAACTCATTTTTCACAACATAATGCTCTTCCCTTTGATGTCTCGAATTATCTCCTTCACACCAAACTAGATTTCGGGAGTTTTACTCACCCAAATTTGATTCCGTCAAACCCTATGGGTTCATTAATGTCTTGGCTACAAGAAAATATCAACCAAGCCTAAACATTACACCCCACCCATTCTCGGATGGCAGTAGACTGCACATAGCCCAGATTCTGTTTGAGGCTAGCCTAGCCTAAAATTTTCAAGTCACTGGCCACAAAGTTTTTTGTCCCCGATATCTCTCACCATTGGCCTAGTCATAACGATTGGGACAGATCATTACATATATGAAAATGGGCTTCTCTGTGATTTTGGACCTTATGATAACAAGTTGGAAGAAGTTCCTAAATGGACCATATAAAGGATGGTCTTGATATTTTATCCCTTAGAAAAAAATCTTTTAAAAATAATCTTCATTTATTTATTTTTAAAAAAAACTAATTGAGAAAAATTGCCCTCAAAAGTTATAAACTACTTGCTGATTGTTTAGTGTCATCCAAAACAATAACAAACTAAAAAAACATAATCTTATAGCATCATATGTGTTCTTATTAAATAAATGGAGCTACAAGTATCTTTTTTTATTCATTTATGAACCTAAAAACTATATTTTCTTATTTATTTTGTACCTTTTTTTGAAATTAATTTACTCCAAGACTCAATTATCATTGTTCAAGATAATATTTTAGCACTTACAATTTTTCTGTATGGATATATATTTTTCACTGAAATCTTCTATTCTATTTTATTTTAAATCTAAAATCGCTTTGGTATGATTTGGTTCGGTCAGTACAATCAAATTTTTTTTAAATCACTCAAAACTTAACTTAGGGCTTTCATGCAATAAATTATGTCGTATTGGCAATATTTCACACTACCTTGTTATGCCTTAACTAGTTCTCATAATAGTCCCAATTAGATAGCATATTTTCGGATGCTTCTCTACTTACAAAGTATAACCAATGTTATTGTCATGACTCAACCTACGCTAGTGACATTTTCTTGTAATATGTTGTCATCTCCGGCTTTACAAGATGTGGAACCAATTGTTGTTGATCATATATTTTATTAAATTTGTACTTCAGCGTTGTCATATTCCACAGAATGACAATAGCTCAGCGGAGAAACATGGGATACTAGAACTAGCCAGAACATCATGTACAATTTATTGCTTTACTGTTTTCTTCTAAATAATTAAATCCTTTAAGCTAAATCATAAATCTCTTTATCTTCTCAATTCCAATCTTGTGGAATATGTTATGGTTATGTTTGAATTGCTTTCACCATCATGTGTGCTTGTTAAACATATTGACGTCTATTTTTCCTTGTTGTTTGGGGCATTTTCATACCTATTATAAGTTTCTTGCGATGACACCCAATCACTTATCTATTAAGATTACATTTGACATTATTTTTGTTAAGGAGGTCATATTTTTACGTTATTTAACACATTGATTTTTTGTCTATTTAATGTTTCCTTGTAGCCTCAACCAACTCCATCGCAACAATAATAACTATGCAAACACTTCTATTCTCAAATGGACTCTTACAATTACGAAGAATCTACACAACTAAAATTATCCAGGTAGGATATCCAAGATCATAGTCCTGAACGGCATGCCCATAAAGATACTAGAAAACAATAATACAGACTCATATCTGTAAATATCGACTCATCAACATATCCATACTAAATACATACCCAACTCGTGCTATTAATGTTAAGAATAATTAGTAATGCATATGGACTCAATGGTGCAAAGAATAAAACATAATACAATTAAACAAAACTCTCAATGCATAATGCATTGCACTACTTCATTTGATATGGTGCAATGAAAGGTATCTCAACTCTTTATCGTCAAAAAGAGGCTCTCGATAGGTTTGTTTATTTTGCAATAATATCTTTTGAATTAGTGTTAAAATTTAATTGGTTTAAATACTACAGACAAATCGTTTTGGTATTTTCGTATTAGAAAAATAGTAATTATGATAATTTAACTTTCATGACTCATTCGACAGTTTAGTATAATAGAGATTATGATTACTCAAGCCCAATTAAGTACTAAAACGTCAAATGTTTGATTTATATTATGTAACTAGTCAAGTGGCAAAAGGTGGAGGATTTGTGGCTTAGGTCGGAGGTTCAAGCCCCACACCATGCAAAGCGAAGCCTGGTATTTAAGTGGAGAAGGGTAGAGGGGCGGGCCCATTATCCACCGAGTTTAGAAGGCTGTGATTGGTCCAAAGGGCGGGTCACAGACGGATTTCTCGGTTATCAAAAAAAATATATATATTATGTGACTAGTCATTTTGTATCCATTTACGATTTATTATTCTATATGAAAAAAGTCAATATTGTATTATATAACTTCGGAAAGATTATTTCAATTTAATAAAATATTAGTCATTAATTGTAATACACTACCTTCATTCTTGTTCTCAAAATCTTATTAATGGATAAATAATAATAATAATAATATTAATGGATAATAATAATAATAATAATAATAATAATAATAATAATAATGACAATAATAATATTTAAGTAGTTCAATGTAAAATCCTACTTTTATTTAACTAAGAATTTACAAATTTGAAAAGAAAGTTTATTGCATTCTGAATGTCATGACTATATAAGCAAATAATTAAGAAGGTATATTTTGGTGATTTGAAGTCCGATTCGAACTCTATTTCAGAAAAAAATTCAAACTTGAATTCCTTATCTTATGGCTAAACAAATTACGAAGGAAAATTTCAGTTTTGACGCTGGGTCTCGAGTTAACTTTGACTCAATTTTGATCCAAACTACTATATTGCGATATGAGTATAGATGAACTCGTATTTAAATGTAGATCATTTTTTGATTGATTTAGGGTGTTCTGAGGCAACATGGAAGGAAATAAAATATGATGTTGTGAGTTTTGTGGCGTGTTTGCTCAATCTTTGAGTTAGGGCATAACTTATTGTTCTAAGACTTAGCTTGGGTAGTAAGTTATTGTATAAAATATGTTATGAGTTGGGCAAACTATTGAGTTGAAGTACTAAATGAGACCATTTAATGTTGTAATACTCGAAAACCTTTGAGTTAGGTCATAACTTATTGTTCTAAGAGTTGGTTTGTTTGGGTAGTAAGTTATTGTATAAAACATGTTATGAGTTGGGTAAACTATTGAGTTGAAGTACTAAATGAGGCAATTTAATGTTGTAATACTCGAAAAGAAAGTTTTAGCTGATAAATGGCTTGAGAACTTGTTTGTGAAATATATGAAACTTATTTAGGGGTAGGATGGGTATTCAAAGTTTAGGAGACAAGAAAAGAATACGGCCATTCTCAATAATACAAGAAGAAATACAATAGATGGTATCTAGACACATACCTGATTCCTCGTCAATAGAATTCAGAAGAAAGAAAGACTTTATAATGGGGAATACACAAGTACACAAATGAATATACAGCTAGAGTCAACCAAATACCTTCAAATTGGAAAGTGGGTATGCCCGCGATAATAATTTACTTCTTCAATACTCTGCAATTGTATAACATTCATCAGTAAGCAATCAGATTGATTCTTAGAGAGTTAGAGTTCACAGTATGAAATACCAAATAAAATTTATGACATGCAACCCTCAAAATTATAATGTCCTGGTTCCTTGGCCAATGCCTCACATTTGAGGCATAATGCTATTCGTGGATATAATAATTGAATATCCTTAAACGTAACCAGGATTGTTAGAATGAGAACTTACTTATACAAATAGGCAGGAATTCCAAGAATTATGCACAACAAAATGATGTCAATGCAAAAGTTTAGACTAGATCTCAGTTGAAAAAGGGAAAGACTAGTTAAATTTGGTAACATCAAAAGATAGAAGTACTATCCGGCAGACTGCCTGAACTTACAGAGAATGACATAATATAGTGGAAGCTCAGATTACCTGGCTAACCAAAACAAAACCATACATCGGTATTTAGGAACCAACAAGTCAACAATAAGACGTAATAAAAGGCAAAAATCATCCGATGAATCGTGAACAAGTCCTTAGTTAAATATTCCAAAAAATACTTGCCTGTTACATTTTGCATATTTCATATTCTTGTTAGATTTAATTTCTGCACGAGAACCTGAACCTCCCATCCACCAGATTGTTTGGGTGCAGCTGCTGCACCGTCTGAAATTGCATTTATCATATTGGGCAGTGCAAGTATCAAATCATTACATACAACAAATTCTTCGCTTGAAAGCCCTTTAACCTGCAAGAGAGTATTGTTAGTTGACAAAATAAATCCAGTGAAATTAGGTTATTTCTAGTGAAGCACGGGCAAACACTAGAGGAATACAGTCTTAAAGAAATCCTAATAATATAATAACGGAGAAAGGAGTGTATGAGAGGCAGTGACAAGAAGCAACTGCACAGACTAAGCTCTTAAGTAACATTATACTTCTATAGCTATTTGTCTTACTAAATATAGACGGCTTGCTGCCATCACTACAGAGTGGACTATGATTTGAGGTCAAACACTATCATCCCTAGTGAGCTCAATAACCTGCTCATAGTGATTTCAACAACACATGTTCATGAATAATTGAGATCTAGAAACTATCACGCCTTTTGTAGCATTAACTACAGTGATCCTCTTACAATCTAGGTGCTTGATATCGTTAGAATCTCGTAGATACCCTAGAACGTTCTAGTAACTTGTAATTATGTATTTTGATTATCTTACCTTTCTTCAAAATGAACACTTGGCTATTTTAACCCAATCAATTGAGGGAATAATCAAGCTGAGTTTTCTCTCAAACTGTGTTCAGGTGAGCATGAAGCAGAAAAAGAGACTAGGCCCTGCTTCTCTTAACGCGTGAAGCGAAGCGCTCACTTCACTTCACCGAAGTGCAGCGAAATTTTTAAAGAAAAACAAAATAAACCTTCCACAATGACAATATATATAAGTAAATGTTCAATTTAAATACCAAAAAGTAGATAGCAGAAAATCCTCCATAGTACAAGCAAATTCAATACTAAAATATAAACTTTAGCAATTCTTCCTAACACATGAGCTGGGAAACTTTGACAAGACGTAACGTTTGGGTTATCATCAATGAGATGGTGTTTGTGATATGAATCCCCCCTTTTGTGATCTTGTTACAAAAAAGACATTGAATAGTTCTTGTCAGTATCACTAATTTTTTGTGCATAGATCCAAGTTTGTCTTTGTTTTGATCTTGTGCCCATTTACAATATTGAAGAGAAAAGAATTCAGATTCAGCTACTTTACTTTTTTTTAAATCCACTGAGAATGGACTATTAGAATTCTTTTTTAGAATTCAACTACTTTAATTAAAATTGAAACAAAAATGAAGAAAAATAACCCTAGCATCAATACCTAAATCATTCTGTCATGACCCGGATTTATTGGGTCAAACGGCAAGCACATGCATAGAATTAGTCCACATCTCTCATATAAGTACAATGAAAGTAGAATTTTGGAAATTATCTCATCTCTCTCCTCTACAAGCTCTCTCCATCTTCTGACTTATTTCTCTAAATCTCGGCCTCCTCTTTGATTCACTTCTTCTTCAGATTTTCAATTGATCCGAACTACTTTAATGAACTTGTGTAATGATTAAACTGAAATCGCACAACTGAAAAATTGAAAGAAATTGGGATTTTCATTGATAACTGGAATGATTATAAGATGCCATCTAGTAATCGAAGTGAACTATCTCTAATGGTGGAACTTGGAAGCTTAACAGCTTATCCATAGCAATTACGTGCAGGTTTAGAGAAGAAGTAATGAGGAAGAAGAAGGGAAGCGAGAAACATGGAATACCGGGTGGATCTGTGATCCTTGTGGAAGCTCGAGATGGTAAGCTACTGACCTAATACGTTTGATAACTTTATTAGGTCCTTAATGTGAGAAATATTGAAAAAGAATATTATTCAATTGTTGTCGACCCTATTTATAGACACTACAATACAATCCTTTACCAAGTAGGATACTATTTCTATTACTATTTCTATTCCTATTCTAAAAAGGATTGTCCTATTCCTATTCTAAGTAAGATTGTATATACATATTACTATTCTAACACTCCTCCTCAAGCTAGTGCATACAAATCATATGTATCTAGCTTGTAACAAATATAATTAATACGAGGACCAATGAAGAGCTTGGTGAGATATCTGCAAGTTGATCACTCGACTTCACAAAATTGACAATCAATCTCAATGTGCTTGGTCTTCTCATGAAATACTGAATTTGATGCATAATGCCGATAAAACACAGTGATAAAATTACAGTATTGAACTTCCCAAACCAAACTTGCAAAGACTGTTTCAGACCATAGAGTGACTCACATAATCGACATACAAGGCTACTAAACTCCCCCTGAGCAACAAAGTGCTCAAAATCTAGTATAAAGTATATGGATCATGTTGGAATCAATAGATGAGTGGATATTAAACAAGTCACTGAAAAACTGGCCGAAACATGCTCATATGCCGGAGTATTAGATTTGATGGCTAAAAGTGATCACAATCTAAGAAATAATATGGCTAGGGTCGGAATGATGGCACAACCTTACTGAAAAAGAAAAATTATACGGGTAGGGTTGGAATGATGGCACAACCCTACGCAAATCAGATTTGAGAAGTCACCAGAAAGACGAATGAAACTATGTAAATCAGATTTGAGGAGTCACCAGAAAGACGAATGAAACTATGCAAATCAAATCTGAGGAGTCACTGAAAAGACAAATGATGCTATGCAACTCAGATATGAGAAAATAGTTCGGAAGAATCCACGGTACTACACAAATTAAATATGAAAAGTAGTCTGGAGATGCACAATGCTACGCAAATCAGATATGCAAAAAAAGGTAGTCATCGAAAGGATGGCACGGTGCTACACAAATTATATATGAAAAAGTAATCACTGGAATGATGACAGTGTTACACAAATTAAATATGAAAAAGTAGTCACTGGAAATATGGCACGGTGCTACAAGAATTTAGATTTAAGAAAGTATCACCAGAATGATGGCACAGTGCTACACAAATTAGATATGAGAAAATAGTCACAAGAAAGATACATGGTGACCCAACTTTCGCTAACATAATCATTGGCCAAACGGGCAACATATATGGGTGCCACCCACTGGCAGCGGAAGCTTTTTGATTTTCTACCAAGATCGTAGAGGCTCTGATACCATGTGATAAATATTGAAAAAGAATATTATTGAATTGTTGTCATGTCTACATTATTACATTGAGACCCTATTTATAGACACTACAATACAATCCTTTACCAAGTAAGATACTATTTACTGTTCCTATTTCTATTACTATTTCTAATCCTATTCTAAATAGGATTGTATAAACCTATTCCTATTCTAAGTAGGATTGTATATGCCTATTACTATTCTAACACATAGTATTTAGCACTAAGCTTTAAATTCTTGCAAACCTCAACTGATGTCTGCCAATACGACTGTAGCTTCAAATAGACTAGATCCCCCTCCTTCAATCCTCTATTTGTATGGTGCCGGTCGGCAAAGAACTTCATATAAACCTATGCCTGATGGAGGTTCTCCCTAAGGTTCTGGAACATGGTTTGCCTGTGAGCCCAGCTATGACCCCATGGAGTGTGAGAAGAATGGGGTAGGGAACCAGTGGTATTTTGGGAAGAGTAAACCCATAAAATGCTTCGAAAGGAGTAGCTTTTAGGGAACAATGGTGGTTGATGTTATACCACTACTCGGCCAAAGGTAACTGTTTGAGCCACTGTTTGGGATTTGAAAAAACCATGGCTCTCAAGTAGGTTTCTAGGCATCTATTCAGTAGTTTGGTCTGGCCATCTGACTAAGGGTGATAAGATGAAGATAATTGCTTAGTGCCCATTTGAACAAATGCTCCCAAAACTGACTTGTAAAATAGAGTCTCTATTTGAGACTATGGTCCTTGGTAAGTCATGCAGTTTGTGGACTTCATTTAGGAAGACTAAAGCAACATCTTGGGTCATATAAAGATTCTTCAATCTCAATAAATGCCCATACTTTTATATGTACCTTGCTGACCTGAATGACCAAAATAGTGTTTTTGTGCCTTGAAGAAGGCAATCCTTCGATGAAATCCAAGGCAATGTCCTGTCAAGGAACTTCAGGGATTGGTAGAGGTTGTAACAACCCAGGATAATGCACATTTACATTCATAACCCCCCCCCCCCCGGCATAAATCACATTCAGACACTCATCTCACAATAAAAACCATATGAATTCTTTTATATGTACCTTGCTGACCTGAATGACCCCCAAGGGGAGATTGATGAGGGGGGAGATTGATGAGGCACTTCAAAAAAACTTCTGCCTCAAACCAGCACTTCTTCCCACAAAAATCTTCATTGCATATCTAATGACTCCAATAAGGGCATTGAGGCTTACTAGAAGGAGCTGTAATAAGGACAGTAAGTAGTTCTTGAGCCACTGGACCATGCTCATAACTTCCACCAATTTCTAGCATCCATGGCTTCTTTTAGCCTCTCAAAGGCATTCTCAGCTTCTTCACTCCATAAAAAGGCATTTTTCTGGAGCATGTTGGTCAATGGTCTGCTAATAATACCATAAGATTGAATAAATCTTCTACAGTATCCAGTGAGCCCTAGGAAACCCCTCAAGGATCTAACAGATTTTGGTTTAGGCAAAGTGACCATGCATTCAACCTTGGCAGGGATTGTGCACACCCCTTTCCCATTAATACTATGACCCAAGTACTCCACTTGTAATTTTCCAAAGGAGCATTTAGACAACTTAGCACGAAGTTGCTCCTTCCTCAATACTGTAAGAACCTATCTGAGGTGAATTGTATGCTCCAATAAAGATGTATTGAAGATCAACATGTCATCAAAGAAAATGAGTACAAACTTGTAATTGTCCAAAGGAGCATTTAGACTACTTAGCACGAAGTTGCTCCTTCCTCAACACTGTAAGAACCTTGCTGAGGTGAACTGTATGCTACATTAAAGATGTACTGAAGATCAACATGTCATCAAAGAAAATGAGTACAAACTTCCGCAAATGTTCTTTAAACACATGGTTCGTAAGACTTTAGAATGTGGCAGGGGGATTGGTTAGTCCAAAGGGCATGACCTTGAACTCATAGTGCCCTAAATGAGTCACAAAACCAGTCTTGTGGGTATCTTCAGCTCCCATTTTTATGTGGTGGTAACCTGCCCTTAAGTCAATTTTGGAGAAAATAGCTGATCCATGCAACTCATCCATATCTTCTACAAAGGGAATAGAAAATCTGTTTTTGATAGTGATCTTGTTAAGCTCTCTATAATCAAAGAAAAACCTTCAACTCCCATCCTTTTTCTTGACTAATAGTACTGGTGAAGAGAAAGGAGAATGACTAGGTTGGATAGTACCATGCTTAAGCATATATATCTGATACTTGTTTCTCTATTTCATTCTTTTGAAAGTAATTATACCTCTAAGGTCTAATGTTGACAGGTGCTACATCCTTTTTCATGGGAATAGACGGGCTCACACAGCTTGCCTTTTCTTGAGTAGTTGCTTAACTCCACTAGCAGTCATACTCTTGAGCTCCTTCTTGGTTGTACATGCTCCTGAGAGTTGCCCTTTTTCCTTTGTGATTCACCTCAACCTTGTACTCCACAAAATCTAGGAGCAATGGGTTATGTCCTTTCATCCAGTCTCCCCCCAAAATCATATCATTTCCTCCCAATGTCACCAACCTGATCAAGTCTATAAACTCCACACCTTGTATTTTCCACTTGAAATTTGGACATGAGTGTCAGCTCATGATATGGCTCACATTAGCCACTGTTACCCTCATGGGAGCAGCTCTACACACTCTACACCCTATCTTCTTGGCAGTTTCACTATCCAAAAAATCGTGAGTGCTACCTGAATCCAGTAAAATAGTTAGCTTGTTCTTCTTTGCATCCCCTTGTAACCTAATGGTATTAGGCACCTTCATACTGTTGAGACTACAATTATATAGTAAAGTGTGAGCTCTCTAACAGCTTAAGCTATTAGATGAGATGACCACACACTTCAACATGGTTTTACAAGAAGGCTCTTGGGTTTTAGGCTATTTGTTTTGGGTAACCATTGGGTGAGATAGGGTGGCTGGTTTTGGTTGTGGCGGTGATGAGTTGGGAATTTTTGACTCATTTATATCTTTCTCTCATGATTTTGTCTCACTTATGTAGAGAATGAGGCTAATTATCTTTTGTTTGATGTTGTTGCGGGTATTTGTGGCGTACAGGAAGTTTGATGGAAAGTGATGAAATTTAGAAGAAAAGAGTGGAAAAAAAAAAGAGCTGCGGACAGGGAAATTGACCCTCTGATGTTGCAAAAGTGACCAAGGACTGGTTTTGTGGTTGGTCAACAACAGGTCAAGTTTCGCTTTAGCGGCCACACGCAGACCTCTTTAGTAAGAGGTCCATGACAGTCAATGGTTTCTTTTGTGACCAGATGGATCGCTTTAGCGATAAGGTCAACAGTGGCCACACGCAGACCGCTTCAGCGAATGCTGAGGAATGTCAGTTATCGTTTTAGCGAATACTTGGGTTGCTTTAGAAGTAGAACTTTAGCATTTGTCTGATCGCTTTAGCGACTGTCAAGGAACTGGTCAGGGGCAATGCAGGAAATTCACATGTTTTACCCCGAATTTTCGCAAAAGCTGAGGAGGAGGATCTTATCTTAAAATTATGTTTTGACATTTGAAGAACATTTTATACTTGGAGCCAGTGGCGGAGCCAGGATTTTCGTGGAGGGTGTTCAACATATAAAGAAGTAAATAAAAAAAATGGAGCAAAACAGATCGGGAAGAAAAAAATTATCCTTAATCCGTTAAATTTAACTTGCCTTGTCATGCCGCGTTTAACGTTTCTTCCTACTTTTACCCTGCTTCATTGATTCTTTTTTTTAAAAAAAGTGATTTTTTTCTTTTATTTTTTATTGTTTTCCTTTATTTTGAATTTTTAAAATAAATTAAATTAGTGTTCATTCAATCATATGTTGCTTTAAAAATTGTTTAATACTCTTTAAAAATGTGTGGGAATTGAATTACTAATATTATAATGCATATTAAAAGGATAAATAAATGGCATCACCGATTTTGTTCATTTATTCAATTTATAAGGTTTTCCATCGGTAAAAAAAAGATGAATAAATCAAATAAATGTAGTTTACATCTCTCTAGAATAGAACTGAAAAAATGAGAAAGAAATATCATGCATAATCATGCCTTTCAAATTTATATTAAGTTTAGTTTAACTTATCTTTAAAATATTTTTTTCTCTATCTCAATTTCAAGTATAAGAATAATTGACAGTTTCTTAAAAAGTTCCTTTGAATTAGTATATAAAAAGAGAGTTACGTAAAAACAAAATGAGCAATAGAGATAAAAAGAATAGAATACAAAAAATAAAAATAATGTGCCTAATAAATTTGAACAAATGAATATTGAAAACGAGAAATAACATTAAAAAAGATGACAAAAAATAGGGAAAAGACATAAAATCCCCCCTGAACTTGTCCGCATAACTTACTTTAGCACTTTAACTATATGGGTGTTTAAATAACCCCCTTAACATCTTTTAAGTGTTTTTTTTTCAACTCTCCCATCACTAGCCCAGTTGAAGGCTAGGTGTTGTTGAGTCACACGCGTTTTTATTCTTCCACGCGTATATTAACTAAATTTCTAATTAATTACTTAAATCTCCATAATAATTTTTTTCATCACTAATTGTCTTCCCCAATGTTTGTCACCTTCTCAACAACAACTCTTCTTTTTACAGTGCAATTTTCTTCAACTTTTCTTCTTCCATTATATAATAATTTTCTCTTTATGTAAAAATAAAAAAAACTTCTCCAATTTTCTTTCTTTTCGTAAGAAAATAGGTTTCAATATTCCATTTGTAGACATCAATTTCCACATTAAACCAACAACTCCTACACCCACCACGATTATATCTAAAATTGAGCCAAAAACTAAACCCATCGATGAATTTACCCCTCAATCTACAAATTATAATTCAAATTTCAATTGCAATTCTAGTTCAGTTTTTAGTTACATCATACCACCTTCCTCGAAAATTTAAAAAATTATTTACATAAAAATGTTAATTTATCAATGAATTGGACGAAATCTCCACAATCAATTTTTTGCCAACAATATCTTTGAATTTTTTTAGTTGAAATCGGGTTCTGTTTTTGATAACTCTTTAAACTCATAGATCTAATAATCTTTTTTTATGTCGAAAATGGTGTCAATGAATCAAACACCAAAAATTTTTGTCAAAGAAAAACAGAAAAAAAAAAGCGATTAAAAACAGAAAAGAAAAGAAAAAGAAAAAATGTGGAAAAAGTTACAGTTAGGAGTAAATGAGTAAATGTTTACCTTGAACTGAATGAAAAGAATAAGAAAGAGTCTTGAGAAAAGAAAAAGAAAGGAAGAAGAAGATGCAAAAAAAAAAAAACTACAGAGAAAAGTTAATTGAAAAATAAAATGTTTATAAATTAGTAAAATAAGTTATTAAATATGTCGTCCAATAAAAAGATGACATGTGTCAGTTTTTTGGTTTTTTTTCTGTCTCACGCGCTTATAGAAAGTTGGTGATACAAATTTTGCCACGTCACATTTTAAGGGGAAATTAAATTCAGTTCAAATTAAATTAGGGGGGTAAACAAACACCCCCAAAAATGTTGAGCCCATCTCAGCCTTGCTATTTGATTTTTCAAATGAAGAAAACAAAACAAATCAAGTGTTGTTGCGCGAAATCGATCCCAAGACGGCAAGGCGAATTCTTGAACCCCCTTTATCACTGAGCTAGCCTCTTTACATGTGTTGACGGGGTTCATTTTTATATATATACACATGAAAACAAAATTTGACCTTATATATACAGTGTAATTTTCCGACAAAGGGGGTTCGGGTGAACCCCCTAACCTCCATGTAGATCCGCCCCTGCTTGGAGCTTGGGTTTAGGCTTGGATAACAATTTTCCTCGCAATTCACCAATTGGAGTGAAGATTGAAACTCTATTGTAACTATTTTTATTCTTTCTTCAATTCCTTGTTTAGTAGTGCTTGAATTGTTGGTATAATGGTTTAAAGATGATTTGGATTTTGAGCTAGAAATATTCAATTGTGGGTTGATTCTTGTATTGTGTTTTTGCATATTAATTGAATACTATCTTGTTTATGATATGGGTCTTTGATTCTCTAACTGATTTCATGCTTAAATTGACTTTCCAAGGGATTGATCAACCCAAGGACTATTTATCTTGATCTAGCTTGAGAAAGAGGATTAAGTGTAGAAAAGATTGATTGGCACAATTTGAGAATTGGGTTGGCTATTTCGCTAGAGTTCGGGAGAATCTAGATCCGGGCCTAACTTTCATTTTAGGATTTGAACCAAAGATAGAATAATCCTAGTGTTGCCATATTGGATTGTTTAATTTTCTATACTTGCTAAGTTTGAATGAATTAGTCAAGATATACTTGCTTGTAATCGAGAGATGCATACTGGTACTTGAGGATCCAAGGAATAGTTGACTTGCCCATGATTATCAAGATAATGTGTGGTCATTTACTATGGATCATTTGAGCATGAATTAAATCCTCATTCCCAAATCCTTTCGAACCCCTTGCTTGAAAAGGTTGTTTCCCTTGTTCTCCTCTATCCCCTATCCTCAAGTGTCACCGAAAATCTTCATATTATAATTGTATCTTTCGCTTTGATTCAAACTAGTAGCTTGTAATTCTTTGTTATTTCAATCGTCGTTATATTGTTCCTTGTGGGATTCGACCCCGACCTTATATGTTGGGTTTTTGTTGCTAGCGACCGCCTACTCATTGACTTGTATGATGGATAGTTGTATCTTTCATTTGAATTCAAACTAGTAGCTTGTAATATATTGTTATTTCAATCATCGTTATATTGTTCCTTGTGGGATTTGACCTCGACCTTATATGTTGGGTTTTTATTGCTAACGACCGCCAACTCATTGTAACACCCTGAAAATTTCTAAGCTAAGGTCCGAACCATTCTTCATTTGCGTATAAGTTCGTATCGGGTGATTGTAAAATTGTCTTTAGGTGTTCATGTCTATTATTTAGTATGGAATGGATTTTGATATGAATTAAGGCCACAAGAATCCCCTTACAGATTAAGTTTTGATATCAAATTCTACTTGGATCAACTTCAAACGATTATATCTCTTAGATCATGAAGATATAGGTGGCCCATAACCTATCAGTGGCCCTCGCTAAAGCAGCCAATCAGCGCGAAAGCGAACCCATGGATTTCATTAAAAGTTGGGAAAGCGACATTGAAGTCGCTTATACGGCATCAAAGACTTTAAAGCCATACCAAAGAAGTGTAACGGTGCAATTCTTTTCCTCTTCTGTTTTGTTCAAAGTTTTCCCGAACTCTTTTGCCCTTCATCTTCAATGAAAATATGGTATGTCTTTTACTCTCTCATACTCTTTAGATGGTAAAATCGTTATCGTCCTCTTATGTTTTTGTTTGAATGTTGTGGTATTGTTTGGGTGAGAGGTTTCACAAAGTGGGGGGGATGGGTATTAACTTTACTGATCTGTCAAAATTTGTTTGTTAAACTTAGAATGAATGAGTTTGGGTTGTAGTATAACACATGGGGAAGTCTTGAGTACCTATTTTGTGTTCAAATAAATTGATAAGTAGTGTGCCCGTCCAAGTGTTTGATGAATTGTTTGTGAGAATTCGACATTGATCGGTGAAAGTTTTGTGTTGAAATGTTGTAGACTTTGAATTACTTTTTGATCACTGTATAGTCGAAATCGTATGAGTTGATGGGTGCAATAGTCGGATGGGTAAGTTGGGGACGACAGGCCGCAATAGAGAACCTTTAGGCGCTAAAGTAACTCTCGCTAAAGCGGCCTCCCCTCGCTTTTGTGATTCCCTCTAACGCGGCACTAAGCCGTTAAAGCGATGTTCGCTTAAGAGGCCTTTGGTCGCTTTTGCGACATCAAAAGCCAGTTTTTGCAGGTTTTCCTAATTGTTGAAATGTGGCAGTTTGGTCCCGAGATGATTTTAAACTAATTTCTTTGGATTTTATCAGTAGCATTGCATTGTTTAACACATCTTTCTTATGTTTTCATGCTATTGTGATATTTTTAGGTTTTCAAAAAGTCGAGAATGGTGCATCAATGTAGAAGTCGACGAAGACTATGATAGGACTCGATTCGTTTCTCTTCAAAGTCAGAACATCTACTATGGGACTTAGTCAGAAAGAAGTTGTTCCCCGAGAGAGGTATTTCTCTTGAAAAGGTCTCCAAGACTCTTCCCAGATTCTATCAAAGACTAGAGGTCACTGGATGGATATGCTTCGCACTTGAACCTTGCAACGCGAATGAGCAATAGGTGAGGGAATTCTATGCTAATCTCATGGTGACAAAACTGGCCAACCCGCTGATGAATATTCGGGGAAAAGTTGTTAACTTTGGGCTGGAAGCAATAAATGAAATATATGGGTTACAAAATCATGGCATTGAGAAGTTCATGGAAAAAGACTACACTCCGGGCAGCTGGTTAGTCTCGAAGTTATGCCCAAGCAAGAAAGTACCCTAGGCCAAAACAAAATCTTAAATCATATCCAACGAGTTCACAACTGAATCGAGGAATTGGATATTGAATGTTTGTAGCCGAGTCTCTCCATGCGGGAACACTAGTTGCATTCCAGTGTTGAGGGCACAGATAATAGCTTGCATTCTTGATGACATCCCGTTGAATGTTGGGAATCTTATTGTCAATTGTAAAGATATGACACCTGGCCTAACTCAACCCCAAAAGCTAGCCCTCCAAGTCCATATAAGGAGACCAATTTTCCATCTCTCTACCGATGTGGGACTTCTTAACACTCCCCTGCACGCCTAGGCCTCAACTGGAGCGTGAACACTTATAAATGGTGGCCCAACATCGGTGAATAACAAATTGGAATGGGTCTGGCCCTGATAACATGTAAAGATATGGCACATGAGCCTAACTCAACCCCAAAATCTAGCTCATGAGGTGAGGTTTGTCCAAGTCCATATAAGGATACCAATTTCCCATCCCTCTACCGATGTGGGACTTCTTAGCATTTTTTTGCTTTTCAGAAAAATCAACCAAAATCCATCAGGATTCCTTCTATTAGCTCCAAGTCAAAAGACCAGCATAAACAGTAGTATTTTCAGACATACAAGAGGATGGACATGAGAGCTTAACTGATATTCAACTGAATCAATCCTGGTCACAAACCTTTCAAGCTCCCAGAAGCTTTCTGCATCAACACTGTCTATGTCTACTTCAATCTCATCATCATGTTGATAAAATGTTGAGTTCCTCTTCTTAATAATCTGAACAACAGCATCAAGCTTTTTAAAGGTAAACTCTGAAGATGTGTGTTGAGTCTATGTTTTTCTTCATAGGTCATATCCATTTTATTTGATACCTCCAATCCAGATTAAACTCGGCCTCTATAATTGCTCACATGTCTTCAAAAATCTTTAACAATTATTTTGACATAACATGAACATCATGTCCTTTAGGATTATAAGTCATGGCATTACGGAAAACAAGTCTCACATCCTCAGCAAACTCCCTGGGAGATTTGTACAAATTTTGAGACAGCCTAGCTTTGATAGCCCAAATCCATAGGATGCTTGATGATAGCATGATAATCATGCAGCCCAAGACCCTCCACATTCACTGGCTCATTAAACACCCATCTATGCTTGTGCTTCATTAACCTCTGAAACAGGGTGGTGCATCTCTTAAACACATGATTTCTATGTTTATCAAAGTCAAAGCTAACGCCAAATGGATACCCCTGCTCCGACTCACCATTGTGTTTCCTCCCAGCGCCATTTGGCTTAATTTTTTATTGCTTTCCGGAGGCAATCTATCCTTCCCAAGTAAGAATTCAGAATTAGTGTAATACTGATTGGCCTTCGGGGTCCTTTTCTCCTTCTCCACGAATATAGCAACTACATTATTATTTTCCAGAACTGCAACCCTTGGTCACTGGAATGGTCTCAATCAAGGGTGCCCCACCAAACCCACCTCTAAATTCACTCGCACTAAAGCCCTACTATTCATCACATCACTATCGATATATCGTGGTTGACTATAAGAATTAACAGCACCACTAGGAATAGCAGTAATCCTACCAATATTATTATAACAACCATTAGTATTTGTATCATGTGTGGTCAGCTGAAGCTCCTTAGCCTCAAGCTCTGTAACTGAACTCCTACTCTGATCAAGCTCACCCACTACTCCTAATACCTCTAATCTCAACTCTTGATGTCGCTCCCACTATATTAATCCTAATTCTATCTCGAACCCTAGAAATTACAGGCTTAACTGTCGAATCCAGCTCAGCATGCTCTCTATTTAATCCATCTGTATAACTCGCCATAGAAGCTCTTCACCCCGAACTTCCCCACCATTATTAGGCTTCACAATTGTGTTGCCACCAACCTCAACCATGTCTCTACCATCTAAATCTCCCTGTGATCCAAGGGTATCTTCCTTCCCTTGTCCACCATTTATCAAGTATGTAAAGATATGGCATCTGGGCCTAACTCAACCCCAAAAGCTAGCTTATGAGGAGAGGTTTGTCCAAGTCCATTTAAGGAGACCAATTTCCCATCTCTCTATCGATGTGGACTTCTTAACATCAATGAATTCTATGAGTTCAAACTCTACGACGACCCCTCTCCATGTTTCCTTCTTTGATAATTGAACTGTGCAAGCGGGTTGAAGTTGAGGAGTATTCAGGCGATAATTGGATAAGGCCCAAAATCCCAATTCTTCCTTTAAAGAAGTGAGGTGAAGGGACTGCCACCAAAAGCAATAAGCAGAAGATGGATTCAGGAAAGACGTTGAGTATTGAGGCCGACTCTTCTAGACCATCGGCGGTGGGACCATTTGAGTCATTGGCCGAAGAGTTGAGGGTAGTCCGAGAGTTGGTGACCAAACTGCCTCAAGGGCCAGGTGAGACATCTGCGGGACCTAATTTGTTGTCCCAAAACAGGAGTTTGATGATTTCTTGGAGGATCAAAGGAAGCAAAAAGCTCATCTATTGAGGTTGGAGAAGGCGCACACTGATCTTGCTAAATCACATGGTGAGTTGAGTCGCTCCCACAAAAAGTTGAAGAAGAGAGAACAAAAGAGATGAAATTTTCACCCGGGTGTGGAAGGGGGTTGAAAGGGTATTGAAAGGTCCTTAAAGCTAATGATCTGCTTTCCTCATCGAGACCGAATGAGAGTAATGATGTTCCGGCACAGTGGTCTGAGGATGATGATGTTGATGACAGTGAGGCAACCGAGAGTGATGACAGCGAGTGATGCAGTTCAGGGAGCCCCTCATATTCTCTTTATGTTTTCATGTTGTACTGTGAGGACACAGTACCATTCTTAGTTGGGAGTGCTCCCCCTAGGATTCTTTTGATGTTTTTGTTCAAGTTAGGATTGCTATAATTGGATTTGGTTTATTTGTGTTATTTTTGAGATTGTTATGGTGGAAGCTTAGAACAACTCATCCATGACAGTTACCTGCAGATTTAGAGAAGAAGAAATGAGGAAGAAGGGAAGAGAGAAGAGAATAATTAGGTAATAATTGGTTAGGTTCCCTCGCTCCAGCTGATATCTGTTATAACAGATTCCATTAACCGCTAGGTTAACTAGGACAGTTGATCACGCCAGTTGTGCTAGATTATGAACCGTTTGATGCATGCCTCCATGTGACTCACACGTGCCTCTACTAACTTCCGCTTCCTCCACGTGTATTCTACCACTGACCTCTTTCTAGATATTTCTCTTGCTACTTTCCTATACTTATCAGCTACTTCCCCAACTTCATAGTTCAAATCTCTAATTCCCTTTCTTACCTTCTATACGTTACAGCTTCATTAGTTGGATTGGTTATTTTTCCTTCATTGTAGATGGTGTTTCTCAAAGTAATAGAAAATTAGAAAATTGTGTCCCAATTTTTGTTTCTGTCAATTAGTTTGTTACACATACTCTTAAGGTTATCGTACTATTTTTGTCGAGCTAACAAGTAACAACCCTTCAATACTGATAATAAATCAGAAAGTTACCTTCACGGAGCTAAAGGTAAAGTAAGCAAGCATGATAACAACAACATTAACATATCAAGTATAGTCCAACAAAGTGGGGTTTGTAGTGGCTAAAGTGTATGAAGACCTTACACCTACCTCAAAGATAGAAAGGTTGTTTTCGAGATAAGCAAGCATGATAAATGACAAAGCAATCCCAACTTTGAAAGTCAAAACTAATTGATTAGCATATGAAGTTCTTAAGGTTAATCACACTTAACCACATCATCTTTTTCAGATCAACATTCATAACCCTCCTCTGATAGCAAAATATACTCATTACTCACTTATAGCTAAAACAAAAGGCTTAAGTTCATTCAAGCTGATTAAAATTTGAATTATACAAACTCTTCTTAGGTTCTACTTCAATAAATGCACTTAACCTCTTCAAGAACGCATATCAGTAAAGCCCAATTGACCAAATTATGAAGGATAACAAAATGGAAACACCTTCTTCACAGCCAATCTTTGCAATTTGGGAACATCCTCAATTAATCTAGTGTTTATTCTTCAAATATCCGCACTAATACTCACAGAAGACGCTCTATTTTTTTCTTTCTTAGCTGTATCTGCTTTCTACTACCCCAAATGCCTTCAAATGTTCAAATTTAGAAGTAGGAAATAAATCTCTAGATATTTTAAGCTTTCTGTGACAAAAAAGGAGTAAATTGAAGAGCACTGAAAATCAAATTTAGAAGTAGGAAATAAATCTCTAGATATTTTAAGCTTTCTGTGACAAAAAAGGAGTAAATTGAAGAGCACTGAAAATCAAATTTAGAAGTAGGAAATAAATCTCTAGATATTTTAGGCTTTCTGTGACGAAAAAGAAGTAAATTGAAGAGCACTGAAGATTGAAGTGACCTGAAGAGCAGCTTCAATGTCGGAATTGATGGCGGTGTAAAGAGCAGCTTCAAAAGAATCATCCCCAGAAAGTTTGGAGTCTTTTCGCTTCCATATTGTACTTCTTGCAAATGGCGGTGTAAAGAGCTGTTTCAACTCTTTTTTGAACAAAGTAAGAGTTGTCCGTGCTATATATACGCTGGAACGGACGGACGGAGAAAACGGTCAATTTTTTATTTTATTTTTTAACTCGGTGTTTGGAACCCACATTGGAACTCCGAAAGGCCCATTCGGGAGTGGCGCTCCCAACAGGATTTTCTCAATACTCAGGGCTAAGGGTGAAGCACTCCCACCAGTGCACCACAACCCATATTGATGAAAACGGTCAATTAAAATGTCCATCTTACTTCAAAATTATCTTTTTTGTCAATATTTTGGTTCAAACCAGCCCCTAATAATTTAGTTCAAAAATGTCGTTTTTTGCTATTTTTGGATTTAAAATGTTCTTTTCCTAATAAACATATTATTTTTCTATATAAATATTCTTTATTTGATAAAAATATTGTAACTCATCATTAATTTTCATATAAAATATCATAGTAATCAATCATTATTTTTCATTTGAATAACAATAAATTTATTTTCCTAATAAAATAAGAAACTTTTTGTTTCTAAATATTTTCGAATTGAAGAAGGATACACATTTGCTAGAATGATCATTGGTTTTAAAGTTCAACATTAATGCCATAAAAAATAAAACTTATTACATTGCTTCAAATAAACAAAATATCATCGATGGAGTTATTGTTGATCATTTTTTATATTAACTTTAAAATCAATGAATATGTAAGAAATGTTATCCTATTTCAATTCAAGAAAGATTAAAAAATAATAATATTTTCTATTTTATTAGAATTTTTTGAATTATTATCTAAATAAAAATTAGTGATGAGGTTACTATGATATATATATATATATATATTATCTTATATTAATTAGGAAAATAATGTGTTTAAAAGGAAAAAGAAACAATATGTGTATTCGGAAAAGAGACACTTTTTACCCAAAAGTAACGATATGTATATTTTTGGATCGATGAATTAATGACAAGGCCCTTTTTAGACCAAAATATTGACAACAAGTGTATTTTTAAAACCAAATTGTTAATGTGGGTATTTTTGTTCAATTTTGTGTATTTTAAGAATATCTTTTTTATTCTTTTCCATTGCAATACTCCCTCCACCCCATATTAGTTGATCATCTTACTAAAAATAATTCTCTCATCTCAGTTGTCCACCTCTAAATTAAGAAAGGATTAATTAAATTTTTCCTTTATCACCGTTGTAATTAAGTTTTTTTGAAAGTGTTCACATTTATTTGTAAAATTCTCAAGAAGTTTTGAGGGGTAAATTAGTAAAATTATCTTCTTATTTATGATTTCTTAATAAGCGTGTAAAAAAATGATCAACTAATATGAAAAGGAGATAGTAATACATAATTATTCATAATTAACGTCCAAACATATAAAATGGCCACAACAACCCAATAAAGCAAATCAAGAAAAGGATTAGCTCCGAACAGGCTGCCCAAATCCATCTTAGACATAAAGAAACAACAATAAAAGTGCAAATATTGTTCCAAAAGAGAAATGCTAGAAATGCTACTTTTTTGTTCTCTCTCATCTTCTTCGGTTGTGTGAAAACTAAAAAAGTTATGAACGAAAATTTTTACTTTATGAGTCGCATAATCAACATTACTTATGCGAGATAGTTGATTTATTTAAAAATAAAAGACAATATTAAATATCTATATTATTCCTAATTAGAATGCTTAACTAGAGGACAAATATAAAAAACTTTAAAAAACTTAAAGTACGAAAAAATCTCCATATATATTAAGGAAAAAGAAGGCATGCCAGCATTGTTTAAGTATTTTAAAAATAATGTGATTTTAAAATGACGCTATTTTTTTCAATCAAATCGTATCGATATAATATAACTTTTTAAAATAAACCAACTAAATCGTATCACTAACACTATGAGTTAGGAGTTAAAATTATATTTTCCTCTTGATTGATGGCATGGAAAGAAGTTGAAATATGCAAATATAAAAATTACTCGTACTTTAAATTATACTTAAAACATTTAAAATAATATACTCTATTAAAAAGTGAAAACAAAATTTTTATATAGTAGGTATTAAAATTTTAAAACGACGCTGATATGTCTTTCCTTATATTGTCCTCTAGGCATCCTAATTAGGAATAATATAGATTTTCAATATTGTCTTTTTTTATAATTTATATTTAAATATAATCTTGTGGGACCTTTCAGTTCACGTGTCAATTAATAAATTGTATCGCATAAGTAGGTGACGAGTTCTTCAAATTATCGACATATAGTGATTGATGTGAATCGGGACAGTCTTTTTGAAACAAAAAAATTAGACGTGTGAAATGTTTCAATTGAATGAAATGGCATATGCATTGTTTGCAACAATTTGTAAAGGTGATAGAAAACAAATTGTAATCACAAATAAAATATGAAAGAAACATGAATATTATTGATAAACATTATGGGTACAAATTCGTTCCTCCCTTGATTCTTCTCTCTTAAGAATATGATTTGGACTTGATCTTCATAATTTGAGGGCCGTTAATGGCTTATTTCTCGAACGTATGAGGCAACATCTTGATCTCTTAATGAATATCCCATGAATTTATGGAATTTTGAAGATGTCTTTTCAAGGGATTTATAGTATCTTTTATATAGGCATGAACTAGGCTTTAGGGTTGATAGCTTCCAAGAACCGGAATTTAACATATCTTTTAGAATCCAAATTGAAATTGGACACGTCTTGTAGAGTCCCACAAAATTTCAATGTCTACAAGTGTCCCCTGCTTTAAGGCTTGTTGTAGGGTAAACTTGATAAAATTCAAAGACGAAGCTTGAAGTACGCATTCTTCCACCTTTGAGGTTTTATGGCTTCAAATATGCAGATTTTATTTGTGAGAGAAGAGATGAATGATAGATTTGGTCCCACTAGGCGTGCCAATTTGTTTGCAACAAATTTTAAAGGTGACAGAAATAAATTTCAATGAAACATGAATATTATTGATAAACATTGTGCTACAAATTTGTTCCTCCCTTGATTCTTCTCTCGAACTAGGATACTTTGGATTTAATCTCTTATGAATATTCGATGATATTGTGAAATATTCGAGATGTCTTTTCAAGGGAATATAGTACTCTATATATAGACATGAATTAGAGTTTAAGGTTAAGTAGCTCTAAGAATCCTAAGAGGCATGAAATAGAGTTTAAGGTTAAGTAGTTCTAAGAATCCTAAGAGGAATCGAACACATCTTGTAGAGTCCCACAAAATTTCAATATCTTCACACATGTTTTGCTTGCATTGGAACACAAAAATCTGAAAATTGATGACTATTTTTTGACTTATCTAACGTTTAAAATCTAACGATAACATATCAAGTATCAATTGACCACACTTTTTGATAAAAGCAAATGAAATATTTTATCGAATGTGCTACTAGAACTTGAGTTGCCATCAATAGATCGAAAAACTCCAGGAAGACCCACCCTCCCCTCCTAGAAAAAGGGAAAAAAAATTGAGCCCCCAAGTCATTACTTTATTGATCTCATGATCAAGATGATCCTAATTACACATTATGAATATTTTTTTTTATTTGTTGGTGATCTAGTTATTGTAGAATTATATTCAACCACTATGGAAAGTCAAACTTAATGTTTTCATATGTCCATGAAAATGTCATAATATAGGAGGGGCTGGGTTTTAGTTGTCATGCTAATATGATTGATTCTCATCTCATTACCTGAACAAAATTTGGTACTTTGATGTTACAAGTAAGCATAAAATACATATTTAATAAATTTTTATCATCGAAAGAAAACACAACTTTGTGGTTCCACCTAGTAATGAAAATTTCATATAAAATATCTTGTAAATTATATAGTTGTCTAGTATAAAGGCAGAAAAGAAATTAAAAACAGAGCTCATCCATCCACTGATGCCAAAATCCTAATAGTTTAGACCTAAGAGAGATCGGTAAATGAGGCCTTTCCAAAAGTGATTAAAGTTAACTTCAGATGCCTGCCCTACAACCTTGTGTATGAAAAAGTTAACAATAGATAAATGGACATCTCCGAGACTAACTCATGTTGTACAACAGAAATGCTAAATGAGTCCACGGAAACAATAACAAAGAAACATCGGTTATCTGTTGTTGGATTACTTCCTCGATTTCTTCCTGGAAGATTTGGATGAAGCCTTTGATTGCACTGCATTCTGAGAGGCTCCTTTTGGATTAGCTGGCTGGTTTGACTTCGTATCACTACTGCTCGCTGTCTCTTTAGCCACTGCACCTTGAGAACCTCTAATTTGAGCTGCTCTCTTATCCTTTCTCTTTGGTCTGTAACTAGACCTCTCCCTCTTGGGAAGCCACCTCTCTGGATCAGGTGGAGGTCCTGGATTAGCTGGGTCAAAGCCCTTTGGATATTTTGGCTTTCTCTTCCTCTTTTTCTTCGCCTTATCCTTACTCTTCCCTTCGTATGTTTCAGTGGCACCAGCATTTGGACCTTTCTCGGCTTGCTTGGCACCAGAAGTTTTCTCCAAACTGTCGACGTCTATTGCTTTCAAACCAAGTAGTGGTTTTAACTGCTTCTCATAAGCTTCTGCTTTCTCAATGTCAGCATGGGCGGCAGTCTGGATTAATCCAACTAAAGCCTCAATACTTCCACGGCTTTTCACTAGCTGTTCATAAAGGCGTGCTGCCTCCTCTTTCCTTCCATGCCTGAGCTTGAAAGCAGCAGCCTCCTGCATGATGGTATTGAGCTTATTGTCTTCAGTCATGGCATTTGACCACCACTTGATTGCGGAATCAAACACAGCATCGGCACCATCAGTATCTCCAGCCCGTTCCTTCAGAGAGACAATAGTGGAAACAGTTGCAGGCTTGTGTTGAATGTCAGGTATTTTCGCCAAGGAATCAGCTGCAATCTGTGGATGGCCAGCAGCTGCAGCAACCTGAGCCCTTGCAAGCAGGATAACCTTGGACCTGTCAGGAAACTTATCTGCATACTGTCCAAGTATTTCTTCAGTTTTAGCAGCCTTGTTCTCTCTCACATGTACAGCAGCTTGAAGAAGTACAGGCATCAAGCTACCAGGGAACATCCCAGGTAGAACGCCAACAAGTTCCCTAGCCTGTAACAATCCAATGACAAAAATAAACATTGGAAAAAGACTCGGGGAATAAACAGTAGCAATTGGATGTCTATTAATGGGTCCCCTTGTTTCTAATGCATCAAATGTTCAAAGGAGAACCATTACAAACATATGTAATCTTACAGATAATATACCTGATCCATCTTATTAGAATGAAGTAGCAGCAGCACCATATTGGTATATATTGCTTCCCTTTGCTTCTGTGAGAGCTTCAAGTCCAGTCCACGAGCAAGTTGGAACTTCTCTGGTCCATCACTTTTCTCTATTACCTTGTCAAGTTTCCTTAGGCCATCAGAGACATCTTTAGGACCCTTTAAAGCAATGAGATTATTTACTGCCACCGCAAGTGAAGACTCGTCGGCCAAATTTCTTTTGACAAGATCAGTATAAGATGCAACGGCCTCTTGGGTGTTCCCTAGAATCTGGAGTGAGAAAAAAAACAATTTGCATCATTGCAACTTATCAAAGCAAAAGAAGACTACTCAAACTCGTGTCATAAGAATTTACCTGTTGTACATATGCAATTTGAACAGCTATAGGTGCCAATTCAATTTCAACATCATCATCAGCTAAATTCTCTTCCATTAGTGTTTCCTGACCAATTCTGTAATTCCGTTGACCACAATAAGATTTCATATTTCTTTTATATTTTCATTTCATTCACAGAGAATTGCAAAGAAGTGGAAGATTTTACCACATTTGATTCGACACTTCTAAAAGTGCATAAAGTTTTAAAAGACAAACAAAGAGAAAATATCATTATACGATTGTTCCAAATGAATAGACCAGAATGAAGTTTGTCCCTTGTGACATCTCATAAATAGATATTCCAGTTTATCCTATGATCTCTGGCATCAAATAATAAACTGCATTCAATTGTCTACAAGATATAAAGAGGAAATAATCATCCTACAAAACGCAACTTATAATTTACAACCTCATATAAACATGCCCCCTATTTAATACTCTTCCCCCCCCCCCCCCCCCCCCTCCAAATCAAAGAGAAGACATTAAGACTTGAAAGAAAAAGGCAAGTAACAATTATAACCAATCAAAGACACAGAAGCATTATTCGCATGATCCAGAAAATTGGAATGGCTAAAAAAAACCTTTCTTTCTTGTATAAAGAACCGTAAACTCCATTTTACGTACAACAAATAAGAAGATATAGCAGCTTTGCAGACATTTTAACCCCCAACATACAAACACTTTTTGACTGTAATGGCACATCTTTTCAATTAATTTAGTTCTAAATTGTTAGTCTATTATTACTTAAGGGTTAACAAACCAACAAAAAGTTAAGCCCATTTAAGAAAATAAAAGATGCTTAAGTTCATAGAGACAAGAACATATCAATTGCTAAAGTAAGTACATCTTGATGCCAACTTAAACCCTCCAAAATAACTTCCAAGCGAGGAAATATCTGATGTTTTTTAATAGTCATAGATTGTGCATCATCAAGTGTTAAGAAAATGGATAAAAGTCATACAAATAAAGCAAGTCAGGACTAACTGAATCCAATTTTTTCATGATGTTATGAAGAGCTTATTAGAGTCAAAACTTGCCTTCGAGCTGACAATAGCAGTTGTTCTGCATCTTTGTATTTCTCCCTTTCAATTAAAGAGCAGGCAGTATTGTAAGCCAATTCAAAACTGCTAGTTGCTTTAACTCTCGGTGCATCCAAGGTTCCTTGCACTTCAGAAGACCTTCCAGCAGAAACCAGACCAGCAACAAGATTTATCTCCAAGGAATCTATAGTAGACTTTGGGAGCTTTTGATAAATATCAACAGATGCACCCATCTTTCCTATACGATACAAAATTTGAGATTCCAACAGCATTGACTCAGTACTTCCTTCTTGCCCCTTCAAGGACTCTAAAGCCTCCTCCAATTTATTTTGCCGATATAAGCAATATCCCTTTTCAAAGAAAGCATGACAATGAAAAAGGGAAAATGTTAATGAGAGAACCAAAATCCAGAATTGAAGAGAAAGGAACTTATTTTTCTTTTCATCAAGTAGAGGAGATACTCAGTAAGCATAAGACAAAAATATGTAAATAATTTGCATAAAGATGGTGCTGGAACAACCCAAAGCTAGCTTGGCACTGAAAAGAAGCTTATGAAATGGTTAGCTATCCCCTGTAAGAAAGATCAGGGACTGATGACTGCTCGTATATTTCCTATTATACTTCCTACTTCATAGTTGGAATTGCCCATGGGAGGAAGCCATAAGGATGTTTCAATTGTAATCATATCATTCAGGTATACAATACGAGACCATCAGATGAAAAAATCACTGCCTCTAACATCCTGGGAAATCGAACTTTGGTAAGAGTATCCTAACTAGCTTAACAACATACATTGTACCTTCTTCTCTTTTTCCTCTTCCCTTTTCTCAAAGATTGATAATAACATGCCATGAGGGGCTTCTCAAACATCATCCTAGATTTGGAGTTGATTGACATTTGACCCTCTACTACAAGGAGCACAATAGACCTGGTCAAGAGTGGAGGAGCTTTCCCAAGCCTCAAGAATTGACAGAGTTTTAATCTCCCCTGAATGGAGTGAAATGTTCAAAGCCATTAAACAGCATACCATGCCCATGGTGTTCTCGGATCATAAGCCAATTATTCTGGAAATTGGGGATCGGGTAGCATCACCCTCATATTTTAAATTCGAGAAGATGTGGTTACAATCTGATGGTTTCATAGATATGCTGAAAGATTGGTGGAACTCTTATACAGTTGTGGGTACCCCAGATTTTATGTTCACACAAAAGCTAAGGATCCTGAAGGACATTACGATGAATCATAAATGAAAATAAAATCAGTTAGCAAATAAAGGATAACCAAACAACCCACAAGCTACTCGTTATGGCCCTGCAAACCTTGGAGGGGTTTGATCTTATATGGTTAAACAAGAACAAAGTATGCAATTACATTTACCAACATAATATAATTCATATACTCACTCTGCTAAATCCTGTAAAAGAATATAATATTAATCAAGTGAGATTACAAACAAAAACTTATGCAACAAATAACAGCAACTTGCCACTACACAGGATTACCACAACTCTAAGTTTGAGACAGAGAACAAAGGAGACAGAGGAAAATCAAAATGACTTGGGGGCTGGGATGATTAGGCCAACTTTGAGGATTATCAAGTCTTTTGTTATTTTTTTACTTAAATATCACTAAATTATAAGTAAATTTTGATGAAAACATATATACGATAGAATTGTTCATAAAAATAATATTATGTATATATATAAATATAAAAATGTGTATATATTTGTTGGTTCCGTTCGGGTATTTCTTCAATTTTTTTGAACAAAACCAAATATTATCGGTTTTTAAAAATGAAAAACCAAGTCAAACCCAAATAAAAATCAGTTTATTTAATCGATTTGGTTAATTGGTTTAGTCTATCAGAAACTGCCTCTCTATCTCTAAGGTAGTGGTAAGGTCTGCGTACACTTTACCCTCCCCCGACTCCACTTTGTAGATTACACAAGGTGTGTTGTTGTCGTGAACACCCCTACTTGTGCCCCAGACAGAGCCCCACCCCAGGCCCTGAAGGGTTCACCATGGCCTTCTTTCAGAAATCCTGGAGTTTCATCAAGGATGACATGATGCGTGCTTTCAACATTATCCACAACTGTCAGATGGTAAGTCCGGCAGTGCTTCTTTTATTGCTCTCATCCCAAAGAAGAAGGGAGTTGTGGAGCTGAGAGATTTTAAACTCATCAGCTTAATAGGTAGTGTGTGCAAGCTAGTGACTAAAGTTCTAGCTGAAAAATTGACAAAAGTGGTGACAAAATTGATTTCTGGACAGCAAAGTGCTTTCATGAAAAATAGGCAAGTCGCTGATGCCTCCATGATTGCCAATGAGGTTCTTGATTGGAAGCTCAAAACTGGAGATACTGACCTTCTATACAAGCTGAACATAGAAAAGGCCTTTGACCAATTAAATTGATACATTGAAGAAAAAAATAGATGTATAAGGTGGATATATTTTTGTATTTCAACTGTAAAATTCTCCGTTTGGTTAATAGTATCCGTGGCGGTTTTTTCTCCTCAAAAGAGTCGCAGGCAGGGAGACCCTCTCTCCCCCTTTTTGTTTATTCTGGCAATGGAAGGGGGGTCACTCAAATGCTGGCGAAGGTTAAAGAGCTCCAATGGATTCGAGGGTTCCAGGTTGGCAGGAAACCCTCCACCACTATCATTGTTTCTCATTTGCTCTATGTAGATGATACTTTGATTTTTTGTGGAGCAGACAGTCCACAATCTCAACTTCACTCGAATGGTCTTTTGAGTCTATCTCTGGTCTACATATCAATATGCTCGAAAAAGGCTTAGCTCAAGTGGCAAAAGGTGGAGGATTTGTGGCACAGGTCACAGGTTCAAGCCCCACACCATGCAAAGCGAAGCCCGGTATTTAAGTGGAGAAGGGTAGAGGGGTGGGCACATTATCCACCGAGTTTAGAAGGCTGTGATTGGTCCAAAGGGCGGGTCACAGACGGATTTCTTGGTTATAAAAAAAAAAAAAGAAAACTGCATTAATACTCTATATTTTTGGTGTAAAGAAGAGGGTATAGATGATGTAAATCAGTTAGTAGATTTCCTAGGCTATTTGTAATCATGACTACTTCGCCTTGGAATTTTTTTGTTTGGTTGCCAGCATACCCTCATTGCTGATGAATACAACTTTACCATTCTCAAAAAAAAAAAAAAAAAAAAAAAGTTATCCAGTAAATTATCTTAGAAGAGTCAGCGGACATACTCAGCTGCAATATGGGCTCTCTCTCCACTATCTACGTCGGTTTACCATTAGGTGCTAACTTCAAATCAGTTTGAGATATGGAATGGAGTTACAGAAAGAATGGAGAAAAGGCATGCAACATGGAGAGTCGGTGCCTGTCTCTAGGTGGTAGGCTCACCATAATCAACATTGTCCTTGATAGCATCCCCATTTACATTTTGTCTCTATTTCATATGCCAAGTTCAGCCATAAAACACAAATAGACAGCCTCAAAAGAAGATTCCTATGGGAAGGAAATAGTTAATCACAAATGTCCTTTGGTTAAATGGCAAATTGTGACTCTTCCTAAGCCTTAGGAAGGCTTGGGGATCAAAGATTTGAAGTTTCATATTAGTAATGAAATGGCTATGGAGGTTTAGCCAACCTGAGGCAGGTTACTGGAATGACATTATTGTTGCCAAATACGATGCTCAAAACCACTGGTATTCCCAAGAGAGGCAGTGAAACCACATGGAGTTTAGGTCTGGAAACACATTAGTATATAGAAAATGAATTTTCTCAGAAAGTTCCCTTCAAAGCTGGCAATGGACTCAATGTCAAATTTTGGGATGATTTATGATTTGGGGACACTACAGTGAAGGTTTCCTTTCCAAGACTTCTTCAGATAGCTAGCAACAAAGATGCAACCAGAGTGCAGTTTCCAGAAGAATCCTACAGGATTGAGAAATGAATGATTTACTCATCCTCCTTGGGGCTTTGGAAGAACACGATCTGGATACTACCTCCAAACATAGGATCCTATTGGGCAACTCTAAGAAGGGAGTTAACACTATGAAAGAATGTTACAAACAAGGATGCTCTCAGTAATGGAATTCTTGAAGCTTGGCCTTGAAAACGTGCTTGGAGGACTAGACAAAAAAGAAGGGCAGCCCGGTGCACTAAAGCTCCCGCTATGTGCAGGGTCCAGGGAAGGGCCTGACCACAAGGGCCTATTGTACGTAGCCTTACCTTGCATTTCTGCCAGAGGCTGTTTCCAAGGCTTGAACCCGTGACCTCCTGGTCACATGGCAGCAACTTTACCAATTACTCCAAGGCTCCCCTTTCTTTGAAGGACTAAACAGCCTTTCAAAAATTAGTTGCTTCACATGGACAGCACTCCATAGGAAATGCCCGACACAAGACAATCTCAGAAAGAGAAGTTATCATCCTTGACGAACAGATGCTTCTTTTGCAAGCGGAATAATGAATCTGTCAACCACCTCTTTCTGCATTGCTCAGTAACAGCTGACATTTGGCATCTATTTTCTCTGTGCTTGGCCTCTAATGGGTCATGCCCTATTCCATCAAAGACAACTATGAAAGTTGGATACTCTGGAGAGTTGATGAAACCATCAAAAGGATCTGGAGATGATCCCAGCAGCATTATTTTCGTGTATTTCTAAGGAAAGGAATAGTGGATGCTTTGATGGAATTTCAACTCCTACAAGTACTCTAAATGCTAGATGTCTAGTTAGTATGTTTAGTAGGCATTTTAACTCCCCTGTAAACAGTGTTGACAAATTTTTGGATTTTATTAGCTCCTTGACCCTGAGTCCTGACTTAGCAGTGGTCTTGGGGTTATATTTAGACCTTTTTTTTACAGGTTTTTGCTTAGTTTTTAGCTTCATATAGTTATTCCCTGAACCTAACAGTTAGATGCTTTGTAACTCTGCATCCTCTTGATGCCTCTTCAGTCTTTAATACAATTTATTTACTTCACCAAAAGAATAGATTAGTACTTTGGTGATTTTGAGTACTAAATACATACTCCCACCATCTCAAATTATCTTTTACTTTTTAGTATGTCCCAAGAAGAATGACACTTTTTCTATACTTAGAATATTAACTTTGAACTTCTAACTTAACCCTTAGTGAGACCATTTATAGCCAGAAATATCTATGGCCTGTTTTAAACCACAAGTATCAAAATCATTTCTTTCTTAAACTCCGTGTGAAATAAAAAGATCACATAAATTGGACAAGAGGGAGTAATATTGTAGAAGTGTTGGTTGGGGCAAGTGACATGGAGAGATTTAGAGAGTGTTGTAATGTACAATTACATAGAGAAGTCAGTTGTCCACCCTCATAATACAAAATGTTTTCTCAGATATCAAACACGAAAAGTAACTTCTTCAGTCGAAAATTTATGTCATACCAAACTCGCCTAAGCACCATTTTCCAATTTCAATGTCAAAGCAAAACCAAAATCTCTAGATATATATGCGTGCATAATTCCTAATTCCCAATCACCTTTAAATTATATATAGTGCAATAGGCATTACCTTAAAGAAGCTAAGATCAAGAGAACCCTTTTTGCTAGAGTCTTTAATAGCAACCAAAGCTTCTTCTATAGAATCTGCTTTCACTAACGCCACCACTTTACACCGTATCGCATCCTCATCTCCAGGCGCAGCCGCAAGAACTTCAAATAAAAATCATCAAATGCTTTACACTAGAATATTACAGATAGATGAAATTATAGCTTAAAAGGAACTTACTCTGATCGGAAACTTTGACGGCTTGCTCATACTCGGATCGTTGGATGTGGCGATTAAGCGAAGTGAAGAGATCTTCAATTGATTTAACAGGGGCTGCTGCTGCTGCTGCTGCAGATGCCTTTGCTTTCTCTTTGGGCTTAGGAGCCATTTCTGAAGCAATTTCCCAGATCTTCTCCTTGGTTATTCAGGAATCAGGATGACCGAAATTAAAAGGAAGAATTATTTTACCAATCCCTTAAAAATAAAAATAAAAAAAAATAAAAAAACCATCTACTAATTACCATACCCTATACACTAAAATATTTAACAGAAATATAAATTATTTTATTATTTAGAAATTTTGATTAAGTATACGTTATTTCATATTTATTTTCAGCACAAGGTATTAATCAACCGTATAAATAAAAAATATAAATTATTTTATTATTTAGATATTTTGATTAAGTATACATTATTTTATTCATTTTTTTTAGAAGGGTAAACTTTATTTCTATATATTCATAGGTGTTAGTCCCCCATCACAAAAGTTGTTTCTTTACAAAATTCTAATATTCTAATTACAGCCAGTCAATTGCATTAAAAACACTTTGTGTTGTCTATAATTACTTGTATATTCCAAAAATAGTAAAGGCCTAAGCAATCTTCTGTATGTGGCTCTTTTTGCCTTCAAAACATCTTTGATTTCTCTCTTTCCATAAGGTCCACTATATATATGTGGGAACCATCTTCCATCTCTCCTCCTTTCTTCATGCATTACCATCATTGTTCCAACTTCTTAGCACTTCTTTGATTCTTCAGGTTTCACCTACCTGATCTTTCTCTTGTGTATGAACATCTGTCATAGTTGGTCTGTCCATTTACAATGCAAAAAGAGATGGTTGACTGTCTTTATTTGTTCTTCACATAGATAGCATCTAGAGCATAGATTGTGTTTCCTCTTGTTAACGTTTTCATGAGTCAGGACTATTTTCTTTGTTAGATCTTTGTAAGCAGACCTGACAGTGAAAATACATTTGATATCCACCTTACACACCAAGTTGTCCTTTTCTTATGTAAGGTTGAGATTTGAGGGACTGTATTGCGAAAATC
This sequence comes from Solanum verrucosum, assembly GCF_900185275.1. Classification (NCBI taxonomy): domain Eukaryota; kingdom Viridiplantae; phylum Streptophyta; class Magnoliopsida; order Solanales; family Solanaceae; genus Solanum; species Solanum verrucosum. Next base: position 1,310,638 of record NW_026020176.1, read on the forward strand.
TGCTACAAAGGTCACCTCTCAGTCATTTAAATTCCTTCTTAGGTGAAAATTCTAACCCTGTCTTGTCCATAGTTCAGCCACAAAAGCATCCTCGGCCTGGCATAAGTTGTAAAGTTTAGGGAAAATTTGCTTCAAAGGCCATTGCCCACACCATATATCCTTTCAGAACGCCACCTTCTCTCCATTCCAACCTTGCAACTCGTTCTTGTTGAAACTAGTTGTCATAACTTCCTAATGGATCTCCATACACTACAATTATAGGGAGTTATCACCTCCTATGTCATCCATCTATCCGGCATGCCATACTTTGAACTGATCACTTCTTTCCATAGAGCTTCTTCTGGAGATGCAAACTTCTATAACCACTTCATCATCAGAATTTTGTTATGTCTGTCTAGCTCCCTGATGCTTAAGCCCCCTCATTTCCTGCTTTCTAGTAGCTCTTTCCATTTCAATGATATTTCTTCTTGTCTTCACTTCCTTTCCATATGAAGTTCCTCCTAACAATATCCAGTTTGTCAGTAACACTAGCTGGGTAGGAAAGAGTGACATCATAAATGAACAAGTAGAGTCTATTACACTGCTTATCAAAGTGAGTCTGCCGCCAAAGGATAGGTATTGGCTTTTTCAGTTTGCTAATCTGTTTTCACTTATTTCTATTACACCACTCCATATGTTCTTGGACTTGCTCTTAGTTCCTAAGGAAATTCCCAGGTACGTGGTTGGGAGTTCACCCACTTTCCCCCTAACTTTTCTACTAGATCTTCAATGCTTGACATTGTATTAGCTGGGTATATAAAACTTTTACCCCAATTTATGTGCAAATCAAAAACTGCAAAGATGTTGAAAATAACTCTGAGAATTAACATTTGTTCCCATATGGCACCACAAAATCCTCTGAACCATCCTCTGATTTTTGTTGTTTGCATTAGGTTGCTTAGTCCCTCCATAGAGATTATGAAAAGGAAAGGGGATAGTGGATCCCCTTGCCTTAAACTCCTATAGGAGGAGAAAAATCCACATGGACATCTGTTTATCAAAATTGAGAACTTTATTGTGTTGATATGAGCCACTTTGAACCAAAATCTATCCTCTGTAGCATATTCATTAAGAAGTCCCAATTTAGGTGATCATATGCTTTCTGGATGTCCACTTTACATAGAATCCCTGCTTTTTTGTCTTTTTGTCTTGAGTCTACACACTCATTTTCCATCAGCACTGCATCTGTGATCTATCTGTTCTTGATGAAAGTTATTTGTTGCTTGTCTACAAGCTTTTGCATCACTCTTTTCAACCTTTCTACTAGGACCTTCACAATGATTTTATATACCCCCCCCCCCCCCACACACACACAAGAATTATGAGTCTAAAATCATTAAGCTACATTGCTCCTACCTTTTTTGGAATTAATGTTATAAAGGTAGCATTTATGCTTTTCACAAAAGTCCCTTCCCTATGAAAAGCCTTAATTTCTGCCACTACCTCATTACTTTTGATGTTCTAGCAGTGGCTGAAAAAAGCCATTATGAAGTCATCCAGTCTTGGTGCTTTGTCCCCATCATAGGATCTTATGGCATCTATGATTTCTTGTTCTTCAAAGGGGGTTGTTAGCATATTGTTGTCTTTTTCATCGCTCACAAAACAATCTCTCATATTCAAGTCAGCCCTCTAATCTTCAGTTTCTGAGTACAAATTTTCATAATACTCAATTATCACCTTTTACACCTCTTTTAGTTCAGTCACCAACACCTCATTGATTTTTAGCTTATCAATTGTGTTAACTCTCCTCAGTGCATTAGCTATTTTATGGGGAAAAAAACGGTGTTTCTATCCCCTTCTTTGAGCCAAGTTGCCCTAGATCTTTACTCCAGGTTGTTTCCTCGTGGTTTGTTATCTCTTCAAACTCTGAATTGAGTGCCACTTTAGAAACTATCTCTCATTCCTCCAAGTTTCTTTGTTCTTGTATGATTTCAAGTCAGTGAACTGTTTCAAGACTTTTTGTTTTTATTGTTTCAGATTACCATTGATTGTTGTACTCCATTTTTTGTGCTTGTCTTTCAAGTCCCTCAATTTTGATTCCAGGATGAAATCAGGTTTGCCACGGAAGTTGAAAGATTCCCACCAGCTCCGTATTCTGTCATTGAAACCCTCTGTATTTTAACCACCAATTTTTAAATTTGAAATACGGCTTGGTCACCTCCCATTTTCCGCATTGTAGAAGTATTGGAGCATGGCCTGATACTATCCTCTACATCACTGATTGTTTGATGTTTCTGAAGGTTGAATCCCAATCCTCTGAGAATAGGAATTTGTCAAGTCTGGCAGTTGTAGTGTGTGTCTCTCCTCTCCTCCAAGTGTAATTTCCTTCGAGTAATTGTAGATCCATCAATTCTATATCCTCAATAAAATTTGAGAATTGTGTCATTGATGTGTTGATTCTATTACAATTGACCTTTTCAAATGGGTATCTATGTTAAAATCCCCACATAATACCCAAGGACATTGATTAAACCCCTAGTTGCCCCCAATTCCCACCATGTTTCCTCTCTTTTTGTAGTGTCATTTGGTGCATACACCCTTGCGATGTGCTAGTTAAGATCACAATTCAATCCTGATAAACTGCAAGACACTGAGTATTTTCCCACACTGCTAACCACTCCTTCCCAACTTTTTTTGTCCCACATTATGACAATCCCTCCCCTTGTCCCACTTGCCTCCATTTGCACATGATCAGCCCATCTGCTACCCCATATTTCTTTGACATAGTTTGCAATTTCCCCTTCCAGACTTGTCTCTTGGAGACATACTACATCAACTTTCCAGATCTTCAACAAATTTTTAATCATACTTCTTTTTCTCTTGCAGTTTAGCCCCCTTACGTTCCATGATATTATGTTCACCTTCATTGATCCATGGCCAGATACCCCCTTCTAATCCTAGAACCATTACTCATGATTTTTGTGTCCAGTTGTAAACTTTTCAATTCTTGTAAATCTCTTCTTTTGTCGTTACCCAATTCACTTTGTTTTCCCTTATCTTCTGTTTTATTTCTCTTTATCTTCGTCAGCATCTCCTTTTCTTTTCCTTCATATCCCTTAAAATTAACTCCAAACTCCACACAAAGTCTTGACTGTATTTTATGTATTCATTCGAATATTGTTGAATCAGTTTGCTCTGGATTTGTAATGGTCCTACATCTTCTTGTTATTCGATTATGATTATCTTCTATTTGTTGTTCCAAGGTCACCATATCTTAATGTCACAACCCAAACCTACACCTTGAACGTGGCTGACACTTGAGAACCATTCTTGGTCCCCATATCGGTGCTCAATACTACTCTCAATAATATATATTCATACTCTAATGTATTAAAACACACTCTTTCTCTGATTTGAGATAATTTCTCAAACTATCCTCTTTAAAGAGGTAACTACTCTAAAATATCTTTGAACTCATAAACTCTTTTTAGAAATCGAAGTTTTTTTTTTTTCAATGTAAAAAATGATACATTTGAGAACACTTAGTTCCCTTAAACTTTACTAAAAAATGTCTCTTTAAATTTTCCTCAAAAACTCAGTTTAAAACACAAATTTTGGCTTTAAAGAATTCTCAAGATTTATAACTCGACATAGAGTTCATGTTGAAATATAGACATGAACAAAGCAACTCAAGGATCTCAATTACAATATAAGAACTCAATACTCGGAACTTAACGATACTACTCATCTCAAGATTACTCAATTCACAGGGTTCATGCTGGAATATAGACATGAACGAATCGACTCAAGGACCTCAATGCAATACTTAGCTCCCTCATATTCTTTTTCAATCACGAATACAACCCATCTCGTTCTTATATTTATTTTCTCAAGACTTAGTTCAAATCTATAGTTAATTGTGAAAGACTTCTCAAAATGACTCAAAAAGGACCTCTTGAACTTTCCTCTTAACTTTTCTTTAATTTGAAATGGAATTTAAGACATGTAATTAGGACATGAAAGATCTCTCAAGGATTAATGAAGACTTTAAGAGTTAATCAAGAAGAGAACGTAGACACGATTTGAAAGAATGCATATGGGACGAAAGACAGAGAAAAAAAGGGCATGATGACCCTAGCGGATTGCATGGCGCAGGGTGCTCTGCCTCAAAGTACCTAGGACCATTTGGGGCGTACTGCAAGCGCATTTCCCCACCTCGAACTCTGAAATTCGATGAATTTTCTTGCTCAATTTCGGGTCCTAACTCATCTAGAATCGATTGGTTTCTTCCAAACTCTCTTTGATCCACAAACTCAACACGAATTCATTGAAATTCCACCCAAATTCTATCAGGAAACACCACTCATTGTCAAGACCCTCACCTCAAGAACTCGAAACCTCCATTGTTAAAGAATGAAGCTAAAACTCAAGAACTACTCAAGACCAAAATACCCTTTTCTCAAACGGATGAAATGTCTTAACTAGAGAGGCTTCACTCAAACGAGCATAACATTTTACTCGGAGATCAAAATTTAGCAAACTAGGTGGTGTTGGAAAGAGGACTCAAAGACCTTCAATTTGGTAGGTCATGGCCACCTAACTCTTTATTTGCTAAAAAGTATGGTCGTTTGAATTTGACCAAAAAAAATCTCATAGTGAAACTTAATTGGAAAGAAAGTTTCCAACTCAACTTTATGCTAGGGAATTCTTGTGACCTTGACACTTAAGAAAAATTAGAATCACTTGGTACAATATTATTCAAAATGAAGAATGGCTCGAGTCTTAAATTAGAAGCTTTCGAAATGTTACACTTTCTTCTCCTCCTTCTCCTTCTTTTTCATTCAAAATCTCCATTGAGTTCCTTATCCGTTGTGTCTCCTATAAAATCTCATTCCATTGTACCAATTTTGCTTGGGCTGATTGTTCCATAGAGATTGCCGCAATTTTGATATTAATTATGCTGAAAGCTTGGCCTGTCTCTGCTGATTTAATTTGTTCCTATGTTATTGGGTCTTTGAATGGGCCCAATACCTCGTTCTGGCATAAACCCCTTTTATCTTTCCTTTTACTTGCTGATTCTTTTGAAATTGGTATCACTTTTGCTCTTTCCCCTTCACTTGAAGTGCCCATGTTCCCCTCCACAAATTTCACTGACAAGGATTTTAGTAACCCTTGACCAGACTGTCTTTGGTTAATATCCATTGGATATTTGCCCCTTTCCTCTCTCTTCTTCTCTGACATTCTCGCTGTCATCGGTATTTCAAACCACACTAAAATTGTGAATGTGAATTCATCGTTCGTCACCTTTACTTTCTTGGGAACCGTGCTACTGTCCCCTGTCACTTCAATTCTGGCCCAATGAAGATGATTTTTTAGCGATGTCTCCTCCTCTGTCTCGATGTATCCTCCACAGAGATTTCCAATTTCTTGGAAAAACTTTTTGGACCATATATTCATGGGTAACCCCATTAATAATATCCAGACCCAGTCTCTCTTGATTTTCACCGGCCAACATCTAATGGTTGGCTTCCACCAATATGTCTAACTTCATCTTCTTCCAGATCCATCGGCCTGTGAGAACATGCTCTGCCGCTTTCCTCGTCGTAAGTTCAAACAAAAAGTGTCAATCATTCATCGCAAATACATTGACTTCTATTGCTGATATCCATGAGTTACAAGCCCATATTCTCACATCATTCAAACTGAGAGTTTCTTGAACTTGGCTTTGGATTTTTTCGACGACGTATCTACCCAGGATGTCGTACTCTTTTTGTGATGTTTACCCGATGATGTCGATGTTTTTGGTTGTGTTTTGAGTGTTGGCCGTCTCCACTGCCTCTGTCATCTATCTGCTACATTTAGTAGTTTTTTTGTATGATTTCCCTATTGCTCTTTCTCTTTTTTATCTCTCATGTGCTCTAGCTATTTCATAAGTGAAACCAACTATTTTGTGTGCTATATTCCTGCAACCTCCTTTATTATTTGTTTCAAGTGTAATAATGATTGATCTGATCATGCCCTGAATGTCAATGAAACGGACGTATCTCCCATTTTCATTGTATTTAAGAGTGCAATAAAATTATGTAAAGTGGTCGTTCATGCTCCACCTCTTAAATGTCCTAGTACTTTTGAAGCTTCAATAAATATGGCTAGCAACCATCTCAAGACTTTAATGCTGATTTTTGCTCTTGCCATCTGGTATTGGTTGTGCTCCACCCATTCGAACTAAACTTCTGCACCATCTTAAATCTAGTAATCTCATACAACTTGAAACATGCGTTGTAATAGATGCTCTCATTCACCGCTTGATGTGCTCCAGCTGGATTGCTAGAGTCACCCATCAGAAACCTAACTGAAAAGTATTTTTTGTTTAATAACTACCATACCTCAATTTTCGTGTCTATGAGCATTTACTTTACAGATTTTGCTTACTAGCAACTCTTTTATTACAATTTTCATATTTATTTTCAGCACAAGGTATTAACTAACGGAAAATATAAATTATTTATTAGAGAAAATACATAAAATCTCCCCTGAACTTGGCAGCAAAACTTACTTTAACACTTTAATACCCCCCTAATCTCTTTCAAGTGAATTAAAATACACCCAAATCGCTGACATGGCAAGTAAAAAAATTAAAGAACGTAAATACCAAAAATTAAAGAAAAAAAAGAATAAGTGGACCCCAACTATTTTCTTTTTATCTAATAATCTTTTTTTGCTTCATCTTCTTCATACCCTACCACCCACCAGTCCTTAGTACCATCAACCCCTCCCTCACCTCCCGCCCCTTCATCTTCTTCACACCCAATCCACCCTCCCGCCCTCGACAACCACTTGCACTACTCCTTTCTTCTTCGTCGAACCCCCTCTCCCCCCCCCCCCCAACAAACCCCACTCCTACCCTCTTTCTTTCTCTTAGAATCTCGGTGCTTCACACCTTTCTTCTTCTTCTTCTTCTTATTTGTTGAACTTTCCATCTTTTTTCTCCTTCTTTCAAGACACCTACATCCCACCCTCATTTCCTTTAATTTCTATCAATAAACCCAAAAAGTGTGATGAACAAGGAAAAAATAGGAAAGTCATCAATTTGTTCCTGCTTCAAATTAAAATTAGTATTTATGGCAAGGTTTGAATGTGATGAACTTGAAGCTCTTTTTAATGAAACTCTACAAATTTTTCATTTCAAATTAATTTTTTAGCTGTTATTATTTATTTGTTTTTGATTATGTGTCTTAAAAATTAAGTGTTTTGTGAGAATGGTTTTGAGATTTTGAATCTCTTTCAACTGAAAATTTGTTTTTTTTAAAGATTATTTTTCTTATAATCATGGATTAATTTTTATTTTTTGAGATTTTTTTACTTTCTAAAATTGTGAGTAAATAAAAAGAAACAAAAAATAATTAAAAATCAAAATTTAAATAATGGTTAATGTGACGTTGATGTGGTGTTGATGTGGCATTGACGTATCAATGACATGCCGTGTGTGGAATGCACTTGCCATTGTGAGACTGATATTATAATATTACGGTGTATTTTAATTCACTTGAAAAGAGATTTGGGGGTAAATAATTATCCGAAAAGTTAAAGTGGTAAAGTAAGTTTTGCCGCCAAGTTCGGGGGGATTTTATGTATTTTCTCTATTTATTATTTAGATATTTTGATTAAGTATACATTATTTCATGGAAAAAGGGTCTGAAAAATATTCCAACTTTGACCGAAATTGTTGTTACGATACCAAACTTTATGAAGGACCTTTTACCCTTCTGCACTATTTAATATTGTATTTTAAAGGTATAAATGTGTTCACATGGACACATTACTATTTATAATGATGCAATATTTATGATGTCCACGTGGGCACATATATACCTTTAAAATACACTATTAAATAGTGCAGAGAGGTAAAAGGTCATTTCCAATGTTCGATATCGTAACAACAATTTCAGTCAAAGTTCAAATATATTTCAGACTTTTTTCTCCTATTTCATATTCATTTTCAACACAAGGTATTAATCAACAGTATAAATAGAAAATATTTTATACCTTGTCCCTAAAAATACTTAAATGAAATATTTTATACCTATGTAAAAAATACTTTATATCTTGCTCTGAAAAATACTTGGACTAAATATGCTTGTAATAAAATTCTTTATACCTTAATCTTAAATTATTGCAATAATGTACCCTAGACCCAGAATATTCATAAAACTATAACTTTTACTTAACTTCAAAATTCAAAACTTATTTTCATAGCAAATTAAAAAAAAAAGTTGCATGTAGAATATAACTTCAAATAGAAAAAATAAAGTCAGTGTATGAAATCAAACCACCCAATATAAAAAAAAAAGTTGCATGTAACTGTTGGACTATGATTGTCGAGCCTTGTGAGCTGTGTATTATAAGTTGTTAGGTTAGGCTGATTTCTATGTTTTTGTAGTTAAGGCGGTTCAGTTGTGATGAAATAAGTACTCGTATTCTAGCTTAGTTTTGCCTTGTTTAGTGGGTTTCTTGCTGAGTTTCGTGTTGTTTGGTACTCACTTCTTACTTCTACACTTGTATAGATTTCGAGCTCAGACTCATGTGATCATTATTCTTCATCTTTCTCTGAGGTTTTCAGAGTATATTAAAAGGTAATTGCTTGTCATTCCGGCGGGCCCTCTTGTTCCTTATTTTATGCTTTGTTCTATTTGAGAAACAAAGACATTAAGAGATGTATTTATCTTTCAATTATGTTTTCATACATTAGAGGCTTGTATACATGATAACCAGATTTTGGGACTTTTATGAAATTGACTAAGTTTTCGATACTTTATTTTATGTATTTTTTTGTATTGTTGGATTTGAGACTGACTTGTTTAGATGGGATTAGGCGAGAGTAAACACGTCCATTTTGCGTCGTGACAATTTGGGGAATATGGGTTTCTTTTAAGATTAGTTTTCTATTATGGAGAAGTTGGAATAATAGAATTGCTATAGAATATAATCTTAAAAGGATGAAGATTAACATAGTATCGAGATGTTATTGTTATGATGATTATAAAGATGAAATGATGACACATTTTTTTACCAACTATCATAGCTCAAAAGTTATGAAAGCAGCTTGCTTTGTGTGTAGGTGTTCAAATGTATGGAGGATTACAACAACAAATTATGAGTTGATGGAGGACATCAAACAAGCAAAAATTGAAATAGATCTTGAAAGCAGTATCAATAATAATAATGGGGGAGCTATGAAAAAAAAGGAATGCTAGAAGACTTGACAATAATATTACTTTTTATAAGCTATGTCAATAGTGTAAAATTACAATATTTCAAGTAGTAAAATGTAAATATCCTTGGGTGGTGATTGATAGCAGTTGAGATGAAATTCAGAGAGCCTTGCAGAATTACAAGTCCAAGATATATAGGCATGCTGGTAAATTGAGTTTTCTACAATAAGAAAAAATTAAATGTAAGCATATGAGATTTATAGGGGTAATCCAAGGAAGAGTATTTATAGTTTTTATCTAAGGGATGAACACTGTGATATATTATATGTTGAGGTAAAGAAATTGGGGATAAAATCCAACATGAAGGCGAAGGCTACAACAATTTTATAAGCACTCAAATATTGCAGAGGACAGAACATCAACAATATATCACTAAACACTGATTCTCTGGGAATAAAAAAAAATGACAAAAAGGGTATGAAAAGTTCCATGACAAATAACATAATATATTCAAGAGATTCAAGAAATAATTCAGGCTACAAAGTCACATATAAGACATATTTTCATAGAAACAAATTAGTTAGCAGATAAATTGGTGAATGAGACATATGAACATCAAGAACCATTTAATGCTGACACATTTACAAATCTGTCAGTGAAACATAGAAAAATTCTTAACATAGATAAAACACAATTTTTTACATTACGAAGTAGTATAAGAAAGATAAGAAGCAATGAACAACATCAAAAACATGCAAAAATATAAAATTCATAAAGGTCACAATTATACTATATATAGAAATCATTTTGACCTCAAAAGTGCTTACATAACTGTACAAACAACAAGCTCTGCTATATCATCTTACAAAAAGTTCCATTAACAAAAAATGAAGTCCTTAATGTTAGTTGGAAAGATTTAGATCAAAAGAAGGAAAAGAATATTAAAAAGAGGATCACCTAGAGCATTTGGATATTCCCACAATGGAACCATCTGCAAAAAAGGATGCTAATATAACTAGGAGAAAAAAGAAATGAGAGGAAAAGACGTGGACACAGGAAGAACGCATAATGACACAATTTCACTTCTCTCAAAACTTGACATCTCTGTCGAAACCAGGTTTATATCCACTTCATCCATCAGAGTTTACACTACAACAAAAGAGACTTTTAGTGACATTTAATTTTTCTTTTAGCAGCAAAATGTATTGCCACAAAAATATTTAGCGACATTTAATCTATTGCCATTGCATCCTATGTTGCTAAAGGCTTTAACAACGTTTATTTAGAGTGTCGGTAAAGACCTATAATATTGCCGCTAAAAGTAAATACTTTTAGTGACATTTATTTAGTGGCAATAACTATTGCCAGTAAAGCTTTCATATTTATAAATTATAATTTTCGATAAATGGAATCTATTTTAGTGGAAATTATTATGAAGATTATAATTGACCATGAATTCAATTAATTCATATGTATAACTAGAAAAATCAATACAAAATAGTAATAGAAGAATTATCAAAACTCAAACGACGTCATTCATTTAAATGAAAGAACAAATCAGACTTAATACGTCCACTTTCTTGTCTTCTAGTGGTAAAAAATGAATTACATATAAGATTGTATTCAAGTTATCAAAAGAAACAAAAAAGAATGCGTTCAACAATGAAAAAACAAGAAAAATGAGTTAGTGAAAGTATGACAGTTTGGATCACGATCATATGTAATATCGGGAGGATCTTTAGTATAGCAAATTATATTGATATTTGTGGAGAAGCTTGTTGCACTGTTAGAAATAAAGGAGAAAAATAAGTCTATCAACACAATCAAATTAGAAATCTACTAAAATAAACACTATGAACAAAATACTGAGAGCATGAATGGAAGAGTTCTAACGAGTAATGAGAGAAGTCTTGGACATTTTAAAGTAGTTCATCTAAATTTCAAGCCATAAAAGAAGCCGATAAAAGATAAAATTACAAAAATACAACCAAAGAACGAATCAGGAAGGAGGATTTACTAAAAGATAAAATAGTTGATATGCACTCATGTATGATAAAAGAGATTAACCTATGACAAGAAAGAATTTGTTGCCACAAATGCCTTGAGAAGTTTTTATAGTGCCTGTTCATTGCCACTTTCTTTTTTTTTCCAACACTTGTGAATACACATCTCCTTCCCAAGCAACTCTTCCATGAGATTGTTCCTCAGGTGTCTTGCTGTTACTCAACTTCTCTTTCATCATGTCCTGAAAATAATTAGGATTATGATTTATGACATTATAAATGTTATTTAAGTCATGTGAAAAGTAAAAAACAATGTAACGAAACTTAGACGCTTTCAACAGATTAGTTGAAGCCCACTAATTTCTCATATTTAAGTCTTATAAACAATTTTTATTTCGTGTTTCACTAGAAGACAATCAATCTTTTTTCAGTTTCATGCCAACAAACTACACACTAGTTACTGAGATTACCAGGCATATAAAATACTTCTAACATGATGTATTTTTCTGATAATTAGAAACATAGTAATCACCAAAAAAGAAAATTGACAAAAAGAGAACCAATTTCCAAACTAGTAACTACCCTGAGTTTTGAAATAATGAATCAAGTTCAATTCAATCAACCCTCTGAATAAAAGTTCTAGCTGTCCAGATTTTTTTCCAATCAATTTTTTAAGTCAGAATTTTCACAATTAAAAGATAAAATGCAGTATATTGAATCTTTGTGATCTTTTTATCCTTATTTTTTTTTTTTGTCATAATTGAACTTTGACTTCACATAATGATAGTAGCAACAATAGAATAGAATAGAATAGCTCTCTTACGAATACTTTTAGCACTATATAAAGAAATAAAATATTGTTAAGATATTTTACAATCTTAGCTGACATGTTTAGTTTTACAATGGCAATAAAATGCTTACAAATAACAGATTCAAACAAAATAACACATATATTCACCAGACTTCACCACCATATACACATGCAGAAACTTGTCTAGAAGTATTGTAATAAAATATTTGCCACTAAACTGCAAGAAATCAAAAGGTTGCACCCATTATATTAAAAATTTACTCCGATATCACACAAGTTGAAGCCTGATAGTGGATTATACTATCTAGGTTCGCTACGTCATAATAGTAGCTACTATGACGTCTAGTCTAAAGTAATGCCTTTTCAAATCAACCAAGCAATTCAGATGCTCTAGCAGTTTTCAAAGTATCCACCAAAATCCAAGAAAGTGTAACTTAGAGAATGTATTCCAAATATTCTATCAAATTATTCTATTACTAATGGCACCAGTCACCTAGTGTATATTACCTAGATGGACTAAGATGTGACATACTAAATGCAACATCTTTAAAATTCAGTATAACAAGGAAATAGATTTGGAGAAAGATAAACTTGACATAATTCCAATGTTCTTCCTCCCAGAAACATGGCCTATAACGAATGTAAAATATGTGCAGAAATCATACAACTATCACATGTATTCATGAAAGCAACTACATGTCTGTGTGACCTGACTGAGATAGAGGAAATTTAATTTGCGATCTCAGTATATCCATGATAGTGGAAAATGAGGGAGGATTCCATGGCTCACTTCAACATTATCAAAAGTAACTTTAGATAACATATTAAACAATCAGGAAACTAAATGACGTAAGCTTAAAGACATGTAAAAGAAACATATTTAGACCAGAAAGTCTCAATAATAGTCACCACTTGAGGATTCAAGTCACTTGGAATATATGTCATGCCTCTTCCTGTTAAAGCCAACAACTTCTATCACCTACAAAGTCACATTCATTTTAATGCATCCCATGCCATGTAAATAATCATGAGGCTCGACAGATGATCCTCTTATTTGATTGTCAAAAATAAAACTTGTAGCAAAAGCTAGAATGTACTATCTCAAAGAGAAACAATTTCAAGAATTGCAAAACATGATTTTCATTTGGTCTTTCATAAATCAAACTTACTATCTGAACATTGCAATCTGTAACCTGATAAAGAAAATTCCTCACAAACATTGGATACAACACAACTGTAACAACTAAGCAATATCTATGTGATAAAATAAAATTCGAGGACTACGAGATAAATCAACAAAATATCACCAACCATCCTATTTAACATGCCCTATGAACATCTGGAACTAAGCCCTTTGACCCCTTAGCAACGGTATTATCTCTGCAACAAGGAACAACTCTAGTCCTATATATTGATATTCATGAACCAGACAATTAGGCAAGAGATGAAGAGTTCTGCAACTAATATTAACAACATAGTATCTGAAATAGTGTAAGATGCCTCTTGTTTCTATCTAAATTGACAATTTAAACTCTACCTCAAAATTCTTCAGATAAAGCAAAGATAGAATAGAACTACTAGCCTTCAGTACTTATTATTTTTACTTCAATTTTTTTCTTATCCATATCACCAATTTAGTGTTCATATATTTTATCAATATTCCATCAGATATATGCACCAATAACCTAGAACTTGGAGGAATGTAAAATTTCATTCACTCAACACAAAATATCACAAAGCATACACTAGATTTAGAGAAACCTCAACAATCAACAATGTATTTTGACAGAAAAATCAAAGATTATAGATCATAATTAAGATCGAAAACTAAAAATTATCATCATAGATATATGAGGAGAACTTTACTTATTTAAATACACATAACTTACACGTTTTGATCTTCACGACAAATTGAATTGAAAAGAAATCAATAATTGGGCGACAAGAAGAATGAAATAGAGAGTGCATGAACCTACAACAATTCAAGAAGGGGAGAGAGATGGATCTGCAAAATCAGAAGGAGATGACAGAGAGTGAGAGATGATTCCTTGAGGAGAAAGAGACGAGTTGCGCGCCACGGACGATAGGGAAGAGGTCTACCCTATTCTGTGTGGTAACAGTGGCGGTAGAGGGTAATGTTTTGCCTTGGGGAATATATTTAGTGAAAAAATTGTATGGAAGATTAATTTTAAATGTCGGTAATTAGTCATTCCTTCCCGTCAATTGCTCATATGCCACAAATACTTGTGCCCAGAGAAAATTTTAGCGGCATTTACAAATGTCGTTAAAAACTAATTTTGTTGTAGTGTTACCTCTACAAAAAAGAACATAGATTAGAAAAAGATGATAAGGGGAAGGAAAATAAGAGATCACAAGAAGAATACTTACTTTGAAGAGCTGAGAAAGAAAGTTAGATGGATAGAAAGAACAAAACGCAACGGAAAATTCAATAATTAAAAGACAAATAACAGGGAAGAAGAAAGAGAAGAGAAAACAGTGAAACTATTTTGCAGAGATAGAGTTGCTCAGCATAAGCCATTACTTTCTTGAGTTGCAACTACTGTTGTTCGATACTCAGCTTCAGTTATTGACAACAACACTATTGGTTGCCTTTTGCTGCACCAAGAAACTACTCTAGCTTCAAGCTTAAACACAAATCCAATAGTTGAACGACGAGTCCTGCATAGTCAGAGTCGCATTGACCAACCAACTTGCATTCTTCACTTCTTTTATACAGAAGACCATAACTAATTATACTTTTCACATATCTTAGCATTCGTCGAGCAACCTACATATGGTGCTTCTTTGGATTGTGCATGTAGCGACTCATCACACCAACTTCAAAAGGAATATCAGGTTGAGTCTGAGTTAAATAAATCAGACTATCTACCAATTGTCATATCTTCTAAATTTTTTCCTTTGTGTGCACACATTTTATCATTTGGTTCAATTGGAGTTGCAATAGGCTTGCACCCCAACATTCCAAATTTCTTCAACAAGTCTCTGAAATACTTTCGCTGATGAAGTTATTTCTCATAGAGTAAGATCAATCTCCAAACCAAGAAAATGATTAAGCTATCCAAGTTCTTTCATATGAAATAGAACAAATAAATTTTCCTTCGTTTGAATGATTTCTTCTTCATTATCCCAGTTACAATCAAATCATCGATATAGACTAGCACTATATCTTGCTTCCCTCCATCGACTTTGACAAACAAACTTGAATTTGCATATGTAATTAAATAACCACTTTGAGTTAAAAATTCAACAATTTTACTGTACCAGGCCCTTGGCGATTGCTTTAATCCATAGGGCGCCTCCCGCAACTTACAAACATATCCAGGGTGCTCTTGACTTTGAAAACCCATTGGTTGAGCCATGTAAATCTCCCGATCTAGCTCCCCATCTAAAAGTACATTTTTAACATCCATGTGTTAATGATCCACAATAAATAACGAAAAACCTTTTTCAAGGAGTTCATTGCGGCGACAAAGACGAAAGAAAGAAGGAGATAAGATTAGGAAATTCTATGTTTTAGGGTAGGGGTGTTCATGGGTCGGTTTGGATCGGTTATTGGTCAAAATCAAAATCAAATCAACTTAATTGGTTTTAAAATTATCAAAATCAAACAAAATATAATATATATTTATCGGTTTGGTTGTTATCGGTTTCGGTTCGGTTTGGTTCGGTTATTCAGTTATTAACCATAGACAAAAATAAAAGAAATAATTCATTCAAAACGTGAAAAAAGTGAAAACAATCCATTCAAAACGTGAAAACAATCCATTCAAAACGAAAATAGTTAGAATGACTGACATTACATAACTTTCAAAATTTACTATGAATAAAGCTTCAAAATTTATTATTTTGGCCTAGAAGGAAGAGACAGTGACATTTTCAATCTCATAAAAAATTGTCATAGACACTCATATACATGAAACCAATAAAATAAATATTCTCACTTTGGGCATTTTTTGTTTTCATAAGTAAATTATAAATAAATTTTAATGAAAACATATATAAGATCTTTAAAATTAATATATTATGTATGTATAATAATGAAATATATGTATATAATTTGTCGGTTTGGTTTGGTTATTTTTTCAGTTTTTTCGAACAAAATCATAACCAACCCAAATATTATCGGTTTTTAAAAATCTAAAACCAAACCACACCTAACCCAAATAAAATCGATTTATTTAATCGATTTGGTTTGATTATTTCAATTTGGATCGGATGAACACCCCAATTTTAGGGTATTAATATAAAGCCTGGACGGTTCCCTTGATGAATCGGGCCAGGAGTTTTTGTTGGATTTGACTTTTTTTATTTTGTTTTGATTTTTATTCTAATTTTAGATCCGTCTAAATCTATTTGTACAAATCATTTATTTGAATAAAAGAGCCTGAAGTTTCACCAAAATGTATTTAAAAAAGGATAATTATCCCTTGTAAATTTTAAATTAAAATAATAATAAATAAATAACAATAAAAAATATATCCCTTGTAAATTAACATTTGAAAAGTAAGTCAAAAAATAAAAAGTAGGGGAAACCTACTTTTGGTTTTTAATTTATTTTAAGTCATTTCTAATAATGCCAACCACTTCCTAACTTATTTTAAGTTGTTTTTATATTTACCAAACATTTTCAGAAGTTCAAAACTGAACTTAAAAATAAATTTGACCAATTTTTAAGTCAATTCAAACACCATCTTAATTGTAAATATTCCTCCATTAATAATTATTTAAAAATACTTTTTCAACTTAAAAAAAAAGTAATTAAAATCACTTTTTATGTTTTCGCGAACACTTTGAAAACTGAAAAAAAAAAAAAAACTTACTAAAAATAAGCCAAATAATCCAAACGGCCACAATTATTTTGGGCTTAAATTTACCATTTTTAAAAACGGGTTATAACTATTGATTTGAGATATCAGATTCAGAATTTGCTGTTGGATTCATGTCATCACGCTAATAGCATTCGCTTGCTTCGTACCGAAGTCGTAGACGAATCCGAAATCCCCCATTTTCTACCCGCACAATCACTCTGAATGTTCACTTAACCTGCTTCGGTTCTGAGAGAATTTGCTTCAATTTTTCTTTCAATTTCATAGGTTTGTTCGTTTTTTCATTGTGTTGAATGTATTTGAGTTTCCAGATCTTGTTGAAGTGTATGCTTTGATACCCTAACGGATTGTTTGACATTGATTTTTTGAACTTCGAGCTTTTTTCTCATTTTAAGTTATTTGATTGGATTTGTATAGTCTACTTTTATAACTGTATTTTTTGATTGCAGGTGTCAAAATTGGATTTGATTTGTTTGGATTGAGTGACAATGGTTTCCTTCGAAATGAATGATCGGAAAAGTAAGTCAACTTGTCATGGCTTGTGAACAACATTAACTTTGTTTTTCTGCTGGTTATTTCATATTGTAGGCTTTGAAGACTTGTATTACTAACTAACATCGGAATGTTGAATGCACAAACGGGTATCAATGAACTTTGATAGTTTTTTGTAATTTATATTGGCATCTCCTTGGGAACTATGTCCAACTAGATGTCGTGGTCTATCCTATGTTTGAAATGGTTATTGGCATTATGGATATTTTGTATCTGATTAGTTTTAACTTGATATAGGGAATCTTGATCATGTTTGTCTTAGCTCAAGAGTACAGAACAATTTAAATACGTATAGTTTGGTGTAATTGTTACATTGATTTTTTTTCTAGCATGGACATACTAGGCTTTTTAGGTAAAAGTTTTCCTTAATTAGAGTGATTAGTTCTGCAGTGTTCCTATTTTATTGAGTGCGACATTAGCAATTTTACCGGGTCTTTTAGCAAACATTTTGTGTATTTGATTGTATATAAAGTTTAATATATTATTTAACTTGTATTATATTTTATAATTACGAATGAAAGAGAATGTTAAATTAATAGTCGAAAAGTTAGTTTGACTTTGAGAGAGAAGACATTAGATCAAAACTTAAAAATTGATGAGTTAAATAACTTTGAATTTCAGAAACGTGTGAGTTGCATATTTAATATTTTTTAGAATGTTGTTGAACTTTCGGACAGCCCAAAATGAAAAAATGTGTCTTATAAACTGGGATAGAGGGAGTATTGATGATTCTGCTACTTAATGCAAATCTAGATGTTGAAAGAAAGTTACATAAGAAAGGAAGTATTTTCTGTTCTATTAAGTTGTTATGTCTACTAAGCTTTGGATGCTTGTTGAAACAGAGATTGGGCTAGGGTTGACTGGATTCGGAGTGTTTTTCTCATTCTTTGGGATTATTTTCTTCTTTGATAAGGGACTAATTGCCATGGGGAACGTAAGTACAATTATGCTGCCACGATCATTCTATCTCTCAATTTTTCCATTTTGTTCATCAGCTTTTATGTTCTTTCTGCTAATCCCCAGTTGACACTCTGTTATTTTACCGAATCAGATCCTCTTCTTCTCAGGGGTGGCACTAACCATTGGTCTCAAGTCATCGTTGCAATTTTTTATGAAACGCAGCAACTATAAGGTTTACTTAGTTTTATATGTTCTTTTCCTTCTGCTTGTCACCCCCTCTTTCCTCTTGTTCTCTGTCGAGATAAGTATTTTGCTGATATATCTCTTGTGTTTCTACTACTAATCTTGTTTATTCTTTTTCTCTTTCCTTGTTTCGTAGGGAACAGCTGCATTTGGTGCTGGATTTTTCTTTGTTATCATTGGTTGGCCTATATTAGGAATGATTCTCGAGGCTTATGGATTCATTGTACTCTTCAGGTATATTGAATATATGTTCCCTTGAATGTTATACTTTCTCTTATTATTCCTTTAGTTGCTGATGAATTGTTTTGTACAGCGGTTTCTGGCCAACACTATCAGTATTCCTGCAAAAGATACCTATTCTAGGTTGGATTTTCCAGCAGCCGTTTGTCAGATCGGTATGTTATGTTTTCAAAAGTCATATATCTCATTGCATTACTACTGTGTCAGAAGAAGTTTGTTAAATAGTTTCTGCTGCAAAGCCGTTTATCTAAGTCTAAGGTGGCCCTTGGACTAGCAATCATTTTTCTATCTTTTACTTTGCTTTTACTTTGTTCTTGGTTTTACGATTTTCTGAATGGGGGAAAGGCACATCCTTGAATTACACATGAAAAATTCAGCAACTGCTCTTAACCATATTAGCCTTTGTCATGTCATCATATTCTGTGTAATAAAAGAAAGAAATCCTTGAAGAACTTATAAGAATAATACAGTAAAGTTTCACTTATTCCCACCCTATAGGTCTACTTCAATATATCTCAACCACCACTCTAAATTCAACACACTAGCTTTTTCTACACACCCTATTTACCTTTGTTCTAGCATTTCACAATCTTTTGAACTCTATAGCCCCCATATATTTTCCTCAAGGACAGATGAGTTCACTGTAAAGTGTAAATTACCCCTTGTTTGATCATTTGATCAATAACAATGCATAGATGGAATGTCTTCTAACTAAGCTTTACAAACAATTAATATTCTTATGTGATGCCCTTTAATACAACTAGTGGTTATGGTACATATTGATCGTTTGCCTTTCTATTTCTTCTTCATTAAGTCCACATTGATTCTGAAATATTGTAGGTCATTGTGAACATCTTCCTTTTATATGATTTTGGAGTTACTTTGTCCATTTTTAGCATGTCCAATTCGTGTCCCACCTAGGGTTTGGTGCATGTGGAGTACCATCTCAATGACTTTCTATCGTAATATCATCTATGCATTCTACTTGCACTCTCTGTTGAATCAAATCATTTCTAATTTGCTTAATAATGTTGCTCAGGCTTATTTCTTAGTAGTCTCATTTTTATGACACTCATTACGTATATATTTAGGACCAACATTCACCTCCATATAATGTGTTGGTCTCATGACCATTGTTCTTGGTTGTACATCGTTATTCTATAGACTTGCCTTTCACTTTGTTAGGGACCTCCTTATCACATAGCACTTTCATGACACTCCTCCATTTTAACCATCTTATTTTTAATTCTATATATCTTTATCTATTGTGCCTTTTCTTGGAAGAGTAAACTTATATCTGAATTGTCTGCATTTAAACACCATAATCCCATTTAATCACTCCACATTCATTCTCATTTTGTGTGATAAACTTGCAATGCATATATTCTACCCAGTGTTATCAAAGGCGAAAAAGCACAAAAAAGCACAAAAAAGCTCTAAGGTCCATGGGGCTTTAAGCACAAAGTGCAAATAAAGCGTGGCTTTAATGAAAAATGGCGCAAAGGGAGAAAAAATACAAATGTATATGTTTAGTCCAAGTCTAATAATTATAAGCATCAATGACAATTATATGACCAAAGAAATTGAATTTTTTTTTTATGATAAAGTGAAATATCATTTGTTTAGTGTCACTTCTTCATAAGAGATTCATTGGCAAGGAAAAGTTTGTCTTAGAACCTTGATGACGACACTGAAGCGCTCAACACGTTTAGAGCCTCGCTTCAGGGCTTGAGCGCGCCTTTGATAACACTGAATTTCTACCATACTTTTACTTATCTTAGAATCCTCCCTCTATAGCTTGCTTCTTCATATTTCTAACTTTTGGTTAGCGTGCTAATTTCACAACTTAACAAATATCCTCTACGAAGGTCATGGACCATGGAAACAACATCCTGTATACTATTTAGCTCATCCCAAGATTAACTGGAACTCTTCTATATACCCGGAGGGGGCATTCCCATCATTATGAAATTATTTAACTTAACAAAAACTCTCTTTTATAGTTCTTGCACTTGTGATCTCTCTTTTATACACATTGTTTTATGGCATTCATATATTTTATACGATCTTGTTTCTCTCAGGCACCCATCATTTTTCTCTGATACTTTATCATAGACTCTCTCTAGATCAATGGATTTCATGTGGAAATCATCATTCTGTATCTCCAGATAGATTTTCAGCAACCTTATTATATATAATATAGCTTCTATTGTAGATCTACCATGCATAAATCCAAGCGGGTTTTTGCTGCCCTTGGAAGACCCACAAAACCATGCTTTGTTGGTTGTTCCCTGAAGTTCATTGTATATAACTCATGAGTTTGATTTGATGACATCTACCAAATGCAAAAATGTATTTGGCAGGTCTCCCTTCTACTTTTAGCAAATTCTTAACATATTTAATGACTTAACTTCTAGGAGGCACATAGCGTTGTTGTACCCATTATACAAGGTTGCATTAAGTTAAATGGAGAGTCCATTTAAGATAGATTGAGATTGAATTTTTTGTCTCACATGTATGAAAATCAGGATTTTTCAGCATGGTAGATAGTGGGGAGAGTATGAGAAGGAGGAATTGAGTATTCTTATTACTGCTAGGGGTGCATAAATGGGTAGGTCAAAGGGTAACTCAGTTTAAGACCACCAATAGATAGGGTAAGATAGGCTGGGGCCTGGATCCAAAATTTAAAATTGGATATACATAGGGTTGATTTTGGTGTGAAAGGGTTAAAATTATTAGATCAGCTTGATAATCTATCTATTATAATTCATACACTTCCAAAAATTCTAACCCATGTTTTCATACTAAGCTATCATCAGTTCATCACTTAGCTAACTAGATCTTTTATTTTGAAACGCCAAGTAATAATGTTTCAACTTAATATTGATTTCAACGTTATGAGAGTTCAAGAAAGCCATGACATTGAAAACTTCATTTCTTTTAAAAAGAGAGAAACTTCTTTGATAGGCAAGGAAATTTATATTGAAATGATTATATGCCATTTTAGAAACATTTAATCAATCTTGTGTTTGTAAAACATTTAATAGACTCTTGATGCTGTTTTTGAAGCATTTTGCCAATATGAATTGCCATATCATGCTTAATACAATTATAAATTAATATTATAGGTTCCATACGTTCTACCAGGTAATGAGCCGATATTTATGGGTTGGATAGGGAAAAGTTTAAAATTTGGTTGAAGTTACAAATTTTAAAATCAAACTTAAAGTTGGTAAGATGATTTCTGATACTATGGCTATTTTTAGACTGCCCTTTTCCTTTCATAATCCTCTTTTCTTGGCACCTGGGATCAGTTTCGCAAGGCTTACATAGGTGGAGTTTGAGATTCTTATTGCCGGCCCAATTTGTTTGGATCGAGTAGAATGGATATTAGAGGATTTATATAACCAATCTGACTATTTTGAGATTGAGATGTAATTAGACTGAATGGAACATAAAAGATCCAGGGCAAAGCTATGAACTTATGTTACCTTATTCACTCCTAGCTTCCTTACATGTGGAAGTTAAAAAATATATTTGGAGTTCCTACCTGTTTCTTTCTTCTCCTTTTTTTTTTTTTCTGGGTAAAAGAGTTAAGGCCTTAATTGAGTTGGAGATGAGGAGGATTACTAGATCTGGTTTAGTAAATGGTGGCCAGAAGTTTGCAGTGGCATGACTAAAGAAAAATTGTTAACCTTTTCTCCAGAGACACATTTGGTTAGAAATAGAAAAGCTGAGACAAATCAAGGGTTTTATTAGTGTTAAACAAGTCTTTCAGATCTTTCCCAATAGCTGCCATGACCCAATTAGCTGTGATGGCACCTTACCCTAACCCTCTAGGCAAACCACAAAAGCATTTCAAACTACAACATGTAATTAAGAGCCAATGTCATTTGCTAGGCAGGGGAGATTTAGAGGTTTAAGAATATTTTGTTGGTTTTATCATCTATATTCAAAAGCCGCTATTCGAGGTAGAATTTACCCTGTAAAAAGAATGTTAGGGACAACAGGCCCTCTCCCTATCACGTTAGCTCGTCTCTCCACACCATGGCTCACCCTCTTATTGGTAGAGTTTCCTCACCAAGGAATGACCATCCACTTAGTCCTTCCCTTGCTTTACCGACATTTTAACTCATTGCCTTCCAGTCTTTTTTCAAGTTACCCTATAGCTCTCCTTGCAGTAGCCACCTCACCCTGTTGCACCTCCTCATCCCTGAGCCGGTTCCCTCTCTTTCTATTGCCATTTCCCCCTCTCATGTATATCGGATTCCAGGAATCTAAAGAAGTCTGAGCCGTAATCCCTTGCTCTTAAATCCATCCTGTATTTGTCCTATCTCTGCATTTAGGAGTTTGGGAAGAAGGGTGTGCTGAAACAGGGAGAACTGGGTTACAGTTACACAAAACAGAGCAAGCCATGTAGGCAGAAGATTGCAACTGGTATTAAAAGATAGCTAAATGCTAAGAGGTGGTGTGCTATACTGTAGAAGTAGGTACGTTGGATGGAGGTGGCAGTGGAGGGGGAGGAGAGAACACGTAAGTGAGAGCACTGAGATATGGATCAGCACATGGCTGGTTAGGCTTCTGTCAGATCAGGCTGTGTATGCTGGATTAGTGGTTCAGAGAAACCACATTCCTTTCTCCTGGTTGGTCTTAAAATTCATATGGCTCCCAAAATTCGTTTCCTGCACATGTTTTTGAAGACAGTGATGTACTGCTGATGCTCCAACTTGAGAATTGAGATGGACTAAATTTTACAGACAGGACCAAATATTCAGCAACAGGACTAAAAATGAATTTAACTCAGACTTATTTTGGGATCTGTCACTTAGATTTGGAAAAGATCCCTACTGTATGACTTCATGGTCTTGTTTAGAAGACTTGTTCCCTCCCTAACCCTAATTAGATATGATCATACAAGCCGTTTTCACGAATTAACTATTTTACACATACTTGTAGAGTTTGGCAAGACTTTGCCTGACCATGGAAATTATGAGTGTTCCATTCTTCATCATCACTATTATCTTATCTGGGACTTCCCTATTTTAATTAAATAAATCAAATATTCTGTTTGGTTATTAGACACAGGGTTATGGAGGTCGAGGATCATGGTAGAAGGTTAGTAGGTAGTTAGTTGAGTGATGCCTCCTTGCATTCCAGTAACATTAGTTCTAATCTCGTTGTTTCTTGCCCTTCGCTTTCTGTTAATACCTGTTGTTTTTTGTTTCGATTATCACAATATTTTGCTGTTGTACTGTTCCTTTTCTGAATGCTATGTAATGATTTCATTATTATTTGCTATGTCTGTATTTTATTAATATTGCTTTGTTACGAGTCTTTGTGCATTTGTTGAAAATTGCACCATGCCACTTTTGTTTAGTTTCTTTTGCCTGAGACTGTTTGTTCTTCCCTGCAGTTCTTTGACCGCTACCGTGGAAAACGTGTCCCTGTATAAACCTTAGTTGAATGATGCAATGAAGTGAACATCAGTTAACCTCACTTGTACGTTTGTAAAGTACTCTGTTCTCAAGATTGATGTCTCGAAGGGTGTTGACAGTATAGTTTGTTTGCAGTGTATGTTGTGAGCCTCGACGCCAACCAAACTTTTTTGACGATTATCTTTTTTTATTTTTTATAATTCTGGTGTTTGGGCAGCTAACACGATTTTTTTCTTACTATATCTTAGTTTCTAGAGCAAAAAAATAATAATTTTGATCATGTGCTAAAATTTCCAATTTTATCTTTTTCCAATTCATTGATTTATGGAATGTTTTTTTCTTACTCTAATGGACGATTCTTTTTCCAGGTACATAGCTGTTCTGTTCTGTTCTAGTTAATTTATTTGTTCTTTCTGTTGGTTTAAATAAATAGGTTGTTAAAGTAGATGTTTATTAGTCGGTCATTGTTTCCCTTCCATGTCGTTGTCATTTTTTTCCCTTCAGAATCTATTTATCTAACTAACAATATCCTTAATTTTTTAAAAAAAAAGGAAAAATACATAAATATTCATGTTATTTTTTCTAATTTCTACGTAATTGCAAATTATGTATCTGATAAAATTGGGACGATAGACGTATTCAGTTAGATTTTGAGATGGTTTGTGGCGAAACCTATGTTTTCATTCAACTAACATGTCTCAATTTACTAAGTGTAGATAGTTTCAAGAGTTACAAATCCATAATCAAATCTCAAATAAAAAAAGTGAGTTGATTTAGGTTAAGCCTGTTAAGAGTTGCGAGTTTGTTGTAGCTGATCCTAAGAACTTTGTTTATTTGCTATCCTATCCAGAGGACGAGGTACATATTAATACATTATTGACTCTTTGTTGCTTACTTGCTTTATTCTTGCGTCCAAGGTGCATATTAATATAGTAGGATAGTGACGTTTTCAATTAAAAAATAAAAAAATAGACAGGTTGAGATGTGATCACTCATACAAGTTAAATAGCAAGTGTCACCTACTGTAATGGCCCTAACCATGCATTAGCCATGGACATATTTGAGTGTTGTTAATACCTATTAGGCCTGAAATGACAGGAAATCAAGAATTTACAAAGAGTTTTATGACACAGAATAAAGAACTAATAGAAAAAGAGAAAATTAAAAAATAATTTTAAAGTAAAAATAAAAAATTTCAAACTCTCTTTACCAGCCCCCAGTACTAAAACTTGAACAAAACATGCCAAGGCTTTGCTCCTCTCCTTTTGTTTTGTTAATAATTTAAAAATTCATAACGTCAGCAACTCATATCTTCTCAGACCAATACATAAAATATCAAGAAAGATTTGCCCCTGCAAAGGTAATAAGTAGTTTTTAAGTTATATATAATAACAATATATATATTTTTTTTAATGTTATCATTATAATTTGTACATTATAGTATGTTAGTTGTCATTCAGTCAATATTTCTCATAGAGATTTACATGTAATTACTTTATACGTCATTCATCCCTGTTTATGTAAATGTGTTATTACTTGAGGAGTCAAATCGTTTTTTCTTTAATTATAATTGTTTCAAACTACTTTTTTTTTAAAAAAAAACTTTAACTATGTTAACTTAGTACTTTTCATGTAGTTTTTAAATATGTAAATTTTATTTGAATAAAATGAAGAATCTACGTCAAACTTAGGTATATTGACCCTCATACTCCTAATCTCTTCACATAAATTGAGACGGATGAAATAAATAATTTGATTGTATAAATATTTTTCCTCACAAAAATAAATATTATTTTGGTAGTAATAGTAACTAATAACCAAGTATTTGCGAGTTGATTAATCAATGCAACTTGAGCATTATCATAAAAAAAAAAGAGCATGAGTTTTGCAACCAAAGTAGGAAGTAGGCTTCAAAAAAAAAATATTAACTCAATCTTGAATACTTGAAAGAGACCACATATATATAGATTTCCATAGCACTTGAATTTAACCATCAATTCTTCTACTTCTGTTTTTCTAATACTAAGCTCAATAGCTTAAATTATAAACAAAAGCAATGGCTCCAACATTGGCAACAATCTCTATTAATTCCAACACATGGGATGTCAAAATTTTTGTTGTAAATGAAGGGCATGGAGTGAAAGGTCTTGCAGACATGGGCATTCAAACACTTCCTAAACAATACATTCAACCTCTCGAAGAGCGAATAACTTCAAGTGATGTGGTGGTGGATGAAGAACAATGTATACCAGTCATTGATCTATCAAATTGGAATGATACGAAAGTGGACAACATGATATGTAATGCAGCAGAGAAATGGGGTTTTTTCCAGATTGTTAATCATGGAATTCCAATAAAAGTTTTTGAGAATGTTAAAGATGCTACTCATAGGTTCTTTGCTTTGTCTGCTCAAGAAAAGAACAAGTACTCAAAAGACTATTCTTGTACAAATAATGTTCGTTTTGGGACAAGCTTTACTCCTCAAGCTGAAAGGGCTTTAGAGTGGAAAGATTACCTTAGCCTCTTTTATGTTTCTGACGAAGAAGCATCTGCACTTTGGCCTCCTGCTTGCAGGTTCAGTTCTCATTTTAAGTTCGATTAAATATTGTTTCATCTAAAAGTTTAAATTGTTAGAGAAAATATACTTTTTTTATTTGATCATATTATATCTCATCATGGCAAGGGTGGAATCATTAGATAAGGATTCAGACGAATTTATTCGTATTAGGATTTTATTTAACCCTTCCCCCTCCCCCAAGGAGCTCCCACCTTTGTTTCCTTGGTGACTCGAACTCACAACGTTAAGGTTGAAAGTGAGGGGTGCCATCTCAGCAACTTCCTCTTGTCCATATTAGGAAATTCATTAAATATGTATGCATATTTATTCGCAAACACAACAGCTAATAAGATGAGCTATGGGTTAAGTGACAAGTTCAAAACCCATAAACTTCTGACTCTGCAACCGCTTTTTGGGTTGTAGTGAAATTTGGATCAAGACCTCTTGTCTACTCTGATGCCTTGATCAATCGTGTGACTTTCTTATTTAAAAGTTTAATTATATTTAAAGAGAATATATATTGTTTAATGCTTATGATTATATTATGTGTCATCCTAACTGTTTTTGAAAATTTTGTTTGTTGTTTAATCTCAGGGATGAAGCACTTGAGTTCATGAAAAAGACTGAGCTTGTGATCAAAAGACTGATGGAATCACTAATGAAAGGACTAAATGTGAAGGAAATTGATGAAGATAGGGAATCACTTCTAATGGGTTCCAAAAGGATCAACCTTAACTACTATCCTAAATGTCCAAACCCCGAACTTACTGTCGGGGTAGGACGCCACTCTGATGTCTCAACATTAACCATCTTACTTCAAGACAACATCGGAGGACTCTACGTGAAAAAACTGGGCAATGAAACTTGGCTTCCCGTCCCACCAATAAGTGGAGCGCTTGTGATTAACATCGGTGATGCACTTCAAATCCTGAGCAATGGTCGATACAAGAGTATCGAGCATCGTGTTATTGCTAATGGAAGCAATAACAGAGTTTCA
The DNA here is from genome assembly GCF_900185275.1 of Solanum verrucosum. Taxonomy (NCBI): domain Eukaryota; kingdom Viridiplantae; phylum Streptophyta; class Magnoliopsida; order Solanales; family Solanaceae; genus Solanum; species Solanum verrucosum. The sequence continues at coordinate 1,338,414 of NW_026020176.1, forward strand.
GTGCCAATATTTGTGAACCCTAAGCCTAATGATGTTATTGGTCCTTTACAAGAAGTGTTAGAAAGCGGTGAGAAGGCAGTGTATAAGCAAGTTCTTTATTCGGATTATGTCAAGCATTTCTTCAGAAAAGCTCATGATGGGAAGGACACCGTTGATTTTGCAAAGAGATGATATACTTCATTGTATCAAGTGAAACAAAATCTTATTAATTTTTTTTTTTTTCATTTCCAAAGGTGAGGAGGAAACCTAATGAAAAGATGTCATGACATGTAATACTGATAAACCCTTCTTATGAATAATTGTACTACTTTGAACTAATAGAATAAGTTTGTTTTCACAAAAGAAAAAAGAAACTTTTGTATTCAATATATCTTAATTTATATGACGATGTTTGATTAAATGGATAATTTAAAAAATAAATAGAAACTTTGGACACATAACTTAAATATAAACAAAATTCAAATTTTATTTTTGAATGAAGTTAGACGATACAACTAAGGTGTAGAAGAGATCCACATATCACTTCCTTTCTATCTTTCCTTAAAAAACTACTTTTATATCCAATGAAGTCCTAACAAATCATATCACTAAAAGTAGAAAGTGTTATAAAATAGAGAAAACGTTAAACTTAAATTGCAAGAGGAGAGAGAAGGAATAAGTAAAGTAGAAAGTAGAAGTAAATTTTTATTTTCTCTATATTTGATATCCTGCATTGCCTTTTATAGGGAAAATATTACTTGGAGAAGTAATGTTGCTACATTAAATGGTGGGTCCCATGACATCTACACATTTACAACACTCCTCCTTAGATGTTCATATATATATATATATATATAGATAATACACTTTGTTTGTTGCCTCATTAAAACCTTATCTAGAATATTCAGTGGGATAAAATCTTAGTTAAGGGAAAAATAGTGCAGCGCACATTTACTTCCCCGATGATGGCGTCACTTAATGTATCGAAGATAACACATTTCAATCCTGTATCTCAGCTTCTCAAAGGTTGACGTTGGTAATGAATTGGTGAATATATCTGCTAAATTATCACTGGAATGAACTTGTTGAACATCTATATCACCCTTCATTTATAGATCATGAGTAAAAAAGAATTTTGGTGAAATATGTTTTGTTCTATCTCCTTTGATGTATCCTCCTCTTAGTTGAGCTATACATGCAACATTGTCTTCATATAATGTTGTTGGGATGTCTCCTTTTAAGGGAAGACCACATGTTTCCTGGATGTGTTGAGTTATTGATCTCAACCACACACATTCTCGACTTGCTTCATGGATGACTATTATCTCTGCATGATTTGAAGAAGTAGCAACCATAGTTTGTTTTGTTGAACGTCATTATATAGTTGTACCTCTACATGTAAATGAATAACCTGTCTGAGATCAACCTTTATATGAATCAAACAAATATCTTGCATCTGCATAGCCAATTAATTGTGAATCAAATTCTTTTAAATAAAATAGTCCTATATTGATGGTCCCTTGAAGATATCTAAATATATGTTTAATACCATTCCAGTGTCTTCGTGTTAGGGAAAAACTAAATCTTGCTAATAAATTTACTGAAAAAGATATGTCTGGTTGAGAATTACTAACAAGGTACATCAATGCACCAATTGCACTAAGATATGTTATTTCAGAACTAACAAGTTCTTCGTCATTTTCATGAGGTAGAAATTGATCTTTATTAATATCAAGTGATCTCACAATCATTGGGTACATAATGGATCTGCTTTATCCATGTAAAATCTCTTTAAAATATTTTTAGTATATGTTGATTCATGAATAAATACTCCATTTGTAAAATGCCTAATTTGTAGACCAAGACAAAATTTTATCTTTCCAAGGTCTTTCATTTCAATTTTTTTTCCAAACATTCTACTGCCTTTGAAATCTCTTCGCGAGTTCCAATGATGTTCAAGTCATCAACATATACAACTATTATGACAAA